>NC_043702.1:140452321-140558250 GCF_006229205.1 Suricata suricatta
TTCTTGACCTGGATTGCAGTTACATGAATTGTACATGTCTGTTGTTCATACTTTTCTAATATATGCTGGATTTCAAAAGACAAAAGGTTTAATGAAAGAATTACATAATACAAGGATGTAACATACACACAAATTAATGTATCGTGATAAGAATAAATATTTAGGATTTTCTTTGAAGATACCTAAGGGAATTGACTCCACAAGTTCAAAAAAGATGATAACACTATTTTCTATAATGGGATTTTATATTTAAAATATATCAGATGTAGATTTTCAGATTTTTAAAAAAATCTAAAAATGTTTTGTACAAATCCTCAAGTCTGAGTCTACTGTTGGCTATAAAGTGATTAAGAAGAATTAATACATACCTGGGAACTGAATTAACTCACTGGACTAGTATTCAGATGGATAAAATCTCATATTTTCAAATATAACTCTAAATCACAGAGGAGAAAGTCAAAGGGAATATACATCTTATATTTCTAAATCATGGGTACACAAAACACATAGTTTGGTATGTTTTCATGACAGTTGGAGGAGAAAACATAATTTTAGTAAGTTTCAATTAGGATATATCATCACTTATGAAAATAGTGTCAAAAACATGCTCAAGCACATTTGGTGCATTTGCTACATTAGGCTATTACACTAGCAGCATCTGTTAGAATACTGTGAGATACATTTTTCATAATATAGTATTTTTCACATTAACCTACTGTCAGATGATAAGATGTGAATCTAATATTTTCTTACTAACACAGAGACCATACTGCCAATTTTGAGCCACAAAGTGATGTACCAAGAAAGTCCTGGGAAAGGCCTTTCTTGCTTCTAAGGAAAACAGCCAACTTCAGTCCTTACTTTACTGCTATAAAAATGTCCTTGTCTCCAAGCCCAACAAAAAAGCAAGAGTGATAAGATCCTTGGTGATCGTATTCTATCTCAGTAAGCCCTGCTGAAATACAGTAGTGTTAAACACAAAAAACAAAACCAACCCCCTCCCCCAAAAGCCTCCCAACAACCACTACTTTCTAAAGGAATTCATCCTGAATTTATTTAGCACCTTGGAAAAAGTGCCAACCTCAAGGCTCTCCCACTGCCATCAGTGTAACCCCGATCCAGCACTGGCACAGGTGTGGCAGTCCAAGGAGATCAGGGAGCACAACAGAAACAGTGTCGAGGAACTATATAAATAGACTAGCTGCGGCAAAGGTAAATAAAATGCAGATACTGTACACCCCAGGGGCGTCTTCCCTCTCACTGCTCCTCAAGGCGTGCTGCTCCACCGAGTGTGTACTCGGGAATCTCTTCGGTCTCTGCAGACCCCATCATTAACTCATAATTGGGGCTTGCCCAGGTGGAAGTAGCTGCAAGTGATCAACCCAAAGTCAAACAAATCCCGATCATAATTAGGTCTACTTAAAGGACTCATCCCACAGGCTCCCCAAAGTGAAAGTATATATCTTCTTTCTACCTAATGTAGTTTTTTTTTTTAATTTCTTTTTCATACTTCCTGTCCTTCCCCCTGAGTCCTCTGCCTAAGGTGGAGAACTATAAGCAGTTCTGTGAAAGTAGAAAAAAGTCTATTTAATTTTGCAGAGAAATGAATAAACTCCATATAATGTTTACCATAATATTCAGAATTAGTGCTTACTGATAGCCATTACATGTCTTTAATGGTGCTAATAGGTTAAAGTTAGGTGGGGGCTTGCAAATATAGAGAAAAAACCTGTAAGACTAAAAAAAACCACATAATTCCTATTAAGGAAATGTACGGGGCTTTTTATTAATACTAAACTGATTCCACCTTACTTGTAAGCACTTACAGTATTTTTAAGGTAAAACTGCTGAACTGTGCAATAAGTACTATAAATTTGAGTAGTTTAGTGAATTTACTTTCAGTGTGGCTGGAAAATATTCTCTAGTTTTTAATGTAATTTGCACATGAAATGCTTCCATTACAGTTTTCCAAAAACGGGGTGATGAGGGCACAGAAGGTGCTGACGTGTGACAAGAAGGAAGTCACCTGCTGCAGTGTTGGAGCCCGCACGACGGTGCCATCTCCAACAGCACCTTCCCTCCTCAGGGCCCTTTCCCAGCCTCAGTTACTCAACTTCTATCAGGCTAGGTAAGCCAGAGGCAATTTCAGGAAAGAGAAAGCAAGAAGAGCATAACCGCTCCAAACCTTGCCCCAAGCCAGTGGAAAGGAGACCCATTCATTATGCTAGTAGCGGTAGAGACTCCAAGTGACCCCAAAGGATAACTTACAAGTGAGCTGGGGGTGGATGGATAGCTGAAGTGTCAGGGAAGTGTTGGAATCAGGATCTTTTTGGTTGCAAGTGACAGAAAATTCAACTTTAGCTTAAGCAGAACAAGGGACTTTATTGGTATCTGTAACACAACAGTGAGGAGGGAGGTAACTTCAGATACTCATTGATCTACACCTTAACCTTGGACCCTAGGAACTAGCTCTCCTTGTCCATTTTTTGGCTGTGTTCCTCCGTTTGGCTTTATTCTCAGGTAGATGCTTTCCTTCCTAGTTGCCAGGTAGGTTTCCGCAGCTCTGAGTGTTGCAGGAAAGAGGAAGGCAGCATTCTGATTGCTTCAAGCAGAACTTACTAGTTAGGGCCCATGAAGATTTAATTCCAGGGCTTTGGAATAAAGTTACTTCATCAGGAGTACACAGGCAGGCTGGATTTGTTTGTCCCTGATTTTTCTCTGCGTGGTCCCTCCAAGAGGACTGTCACCCTGTCACTGAGCAACTGCTCATGTTGTTGCTGTTGCTCATTGTGACTACCTCCCTCAAGCTCTTTGCTGGGTTGGGTCTGCAGGCGTCTGGCTTGCAAGGGCCAGGGAGGCGGTTCAGTGAAAGGGAATGTTACGATACCCCTGGAGCACAGCTCTGACATTCAGGTCAGACCATGGAGAGTGAAGGAAAAGTAGTAAATCCTCACTTTCTCTTTCATAAAGTCTTTTTCATATCAATGCTGAAAACAATGCATTGTGGTTTAAGATACAAGGAAAATTAACTGTGAAACAAATCAAAATATTTTATATTAACAATACCTGACTACAGTATCATGTAGAGATGATCATGCAAAATTCCTGCTCTGATTAAGATGTATATATGGGTACATGCATGTATGTACACATATGCACATATTATTTTTCTTGCTGCATTGAGTATGAACATATTTAATTTGGCTTTCCTGTATATATGTTTGTGAGACTGGTTTACAATGTTTATAGGTTTTCCTCATGCTCTCAAATAATTCCTATGCCATATAAACTATTTTAGAGGATGCAAAGAAAAAGTATTCAACTTCATTTTTGAGACTTGTATAATTTTGACATCAACTAGTCAAGAAGAACATAAGAAATGACAAACCAATCTCACTTATAAACATATATGCAGAAATCCCAAATTAGACATTGTTGAGTTCAGCAAAAATTTATACTTATGCACATATACATATATAATCGTATACATATATACAGACGCACATATATATGTTTTTTTTATCAAATTGGTATTATTCTGGGAGAGTTGTTTGCTTAGTGAAGTTGGGTAAAACCTGCCTTTGAAATTCAACCATCTTTTTTCTTTCTTTCTTTTAAGAGAATCTTTCTGACTGCTCATTGAATTTCTTAATAGTAATGTCTTTTCATTTTTTCTATGATCCCTAAATCACTTTTTAGAAATTTGTATTTTTCAAGAAAAAAAATCGCTCATTTCAGTAAGTTTTCATGTTTGTTTTTTCTACAGTTATTCTCCTTATGATTTTAAAATTTCCACTGAATTGGTGATTATGTTCTCCTTTTCATTTAACATGTTATTTCTTTTTCTTTCCTTATCAATATCTCCAGGGGCTTATCTACTACATTAGTAACTTCAAAAAATAAATTTTGTTTCTGTTAAACTACTTTATGTTTTTATTTCAATAATTTGTTTGTGGTTTCAAACTTCTTCAGGTAGAAGAATTTGCACTCTTTTTTACCCTCTTACAAATATATTTAAGGCTATCCATTTCTCTCTAATAATCATTTTCATTTGCTTGATTCTAAATATTTCTAATTTCCATTATGTTTTTTTCCTTTGACGCTGAGTTAATTTAGAAAGGTTTTTTTTTTTTTTTTTTTTTTTTTTTTTTGCTTAGGGGCACCTGTGTAGCTTAGTCAGTTAAGCATCTAACTTTGGTTCAGGTCATAATATTGTGGTTCATGAGTTCGAGCCCTGTATTGGGCTCTGTGCTGACAGCTCAGAGCCTGGAGCCTGCTTCAGATTCTGTGTCTCCCTCTCTCTCTCTGCCCCTCCCCCATTTGCGCTCTGTCTGTCTCTCTCTCTCAAAAATAAACGAACATAAAAGAAAGAAAGGCTTTTGTATGTTTGAGTATCTAAACATATAGAGTTATAGGATGGGAGTGGTAGGAGAATGTCTCTTTTATCTCACCTTCTAATTTGCTACTTCTTAGTCATGGAGTTCTAGTTAAATGGGCCTCTTTGCTATTCCTTGGAGCATCACACATACTCTGGGCTCTCAAGAATGGCTGTTCCATCTGCTTGCAATGTTGCTTCCCCAGATATGCACATGGCTAACTCCTCATTTCTTCCAAGTCTTTGCCCATGTGTTTCACTCCCAATGAGTTGTATCCTACTTATTTAAGTAGGCTTTGTGCCCAGTGCAGAGCCAATGTGGAGCTTGAAGTCATGACCCTGAGATCAAGACCTGAGCTGAGATCAAGAGTCAGATGGTTAAGCTACTGAACCACCCAGGCACCCTATCCTATCTCTTATTTAAAATTATATCTCCTTGAGACCTAAAGTGACAGGAAAAAGGCAAGAAATACACAAGCAATAAAAATGCATATTTCTGCAAGAATCAGTCAAGGAACTCACACATGGAAAAGGATATAAAGTATAATAACATATATCTAAAACATGGGGAGGAGACGAGAAAAGAATGTGCTGAAGCTTGAACCACCAACCTAATGTAGACTGCTTTGTGCAGAAAAGGTTTTCCACAAGCCCAAAGGCAACCATATATCAAAAACCACTAATAAACGTGCAAAGAATAAAGACAAAGAAATCCAAACATATTGCTAAAATAAACCCAGCAAAACATGAATGAGAGAAAGATAAGAAAGGATCAGAGAAAGTCTCCACAAACAATGACAAAACAAGTAATAAAATAGCAATAAGTATGTATCTATGAATAATTATTCTGAATGCAAATGGATTAAATATACCAATCAAAAGACACAGGGATGTGATAGTCATAGAGAGGGGCACTTGTGGGGAAGAGCACTGGGTGTTATATGGAAAACAACTTGGTAATAAACTATAAAAAACAAAAACACAGGGAGTCAGAATGAATTACAAACAAACAAACAAACAAACAAACAAGACCTATCTCTATGCTGTCTACAGCAGACTAATTTTAGACCTAAAGACACCTGGAGTTTGAAAGTGAGGGGATGTAGAAACATCTATCATGCAAATGGATATCAAAAGAAAGACAGAGCAGCAATACTGATATTGGACAAACTAAACTTTAAAACAAAAGGCACCATATAATCATAAAGGGGACAATCCAACAGAAAGATGTGACAATTGTAAATATTATGCACCCAGCACCGAAGCATCCAAATATATAAAACAATTAATAATAAATATAAAGGGACTAATTGATAATTATACAGTAATAAAGGACTTTCACACTTCATTTACATCAATGGACACATCATCAAAACAGTAAATAAATAAGGAAACAGTGGACACACACTAGTCCAGAGGGACTGAACAGATATATTCAGAACATTCCATCCTATAACAGTAGAATATATATACATTCTTTTCAAGTATTCATGGAACATTCTCCAGAATATATCACATAGTAGGTCACAAAAGAGGCCTCAACAAATCCAAAAAGACTGAAGTCCTACCTTGCACCATTTCTGACCACAATGCTATGAAACTAAAAGTTAACCACAAGAAAAACATCTGCAAAGACCAAATACATGGAGGTTAAACAACATGCTGCTAAACAATGAATGGGTCAACCAGGAAATCAAAGAAGAAAAAAAAATACATGGAAACAAATGAAAATGAAAACATAATGGCCCCAAACCTTTGGGAGGCAGAACAAGTAGTCCTAAGAGGGAAGTATATCGCAACAAAGGCCTACCTCAAGAAGCAAGGAAAAATCTCAAATAAACAACCTAACCTTATACCTAAAGGAGCTAGAAAAAGAAAAACTAACAAAGCCTAAAGCCAGCATACAGAAGGAAATAATGAAGATTAGAGCAGAAATAAATGATATAGAAACTAAAGAAAACAAAAACCAAACAGATCACTAAAACCAAGAGCTGATTCTTTGAAAAAAAAATAAATAAAATTAATAAACAGCTAGCCAGGCTTATCAAAAAGAAAAGAGAAAGGACCCCAATAAATAAAATCACAAATGAGAGAGAAGAAATAACAACCAACACCACAGAAATATAAACACTTATATGAAAATATGAAAAACTGTATTCCAACAAATCAAACAAATTAAAAGAAATAGATAAATTTCTAGAAACATATAAACCACCAAAACGGAAACAGGAAGAAATAGAAAATTTGAACAGATAACCAAAAAAGAAATTGAATCAGTAACCAAAAAATTCCCAACAGACAAAAGCCCAAGACCAGACTGCTTTACAGGCAAAGTCTACCAAACACTTAGAGAAGAGTTAATACCTATTCCCAAACAATTCCATAAACAAAAGTAAGGGAAACTTCCAAATTCATTCTACGAGGCCAGCATTACCCTGTTACCAAGAGCAAATAAAGACATAATTAAAAAGCAGAACTACAGGCCAATCTCCTGCATGAACACAGATGCAAAATTTCTCAAGAAAACACTAGCAAATGGAATCCAATAATGTATTAAAAAATTATTCACCACAAACAAGTGGGATTTGTTCCTGGATTGCAAGAAATATTTGCAATAAATATTTGCACAACAAATAACATGATACATCACACTAAAAAAGGAAAAAAAACCCATATGATCATTTTAATATATGCAGAAAAAGCATTTGACAAAGTATAACAACTATTCATGACAAAAACCCTCAACAAAGTAGATTTACAGGGAACATACCTCAACATAATAAAGGCCATGTATGAAAACACCCCAGATAATATCACCCTCAGTGTGGAAAAGTGTAGAACTTTCCTCCTGGTCAGGAGCAAGACAGGATGTCTAGTCTCACCACTTTCTTTCAACATGGTACTAGAATTCTTAGACACAGCAATCAGCAATCAGCAACAGTCAGTAGAGCTTGTGACTAGATCTGAGAGTAATGAGTTCAATCCCCACATTGGGCATAGAGATTACTTAAAATAAATAAAATTAATTAATTAAAAAATAAAAGGCATCAAAATCAGCAAGAAAGAAGTAAAGTTTTCACTACTTGAAGATGACATATCCTTATATATAGAAAACTTGAAAGACTCCACCAAAAGTCAGCTAGAACTGATGAATGATTTCAGTAAAATCGCAGGATACAGAATCAACGTACAGAAGTCTGTTGCATTTCTATACACCAATAATGTAGCAGGAGAAAGGGAAATTGAGGAATCATTCTCATTTGCAACTGAACCAAGAACAGTAAGATAATGGAATAAACCTAACCAAAGAGGTAAAAGACCTGTACTCTGAAAACTATAAAACACTGATGAAAGGAACTGAAGACAATATAAAGAAATAGAAAGACATTCCATACTCATGGATTGGAAGAAAAAATTGTTTAAATGTCTATACTGCCCAAAGCAATCCACCCATTTAATGCAATCCCTATCAAAACACCAACAGCATTTTTCACAGAACTAGAACCAACAATTCTAAAATTGGTATGAAACCACAAAAGATCGAAGACTCAAAGAAACTTTGAAAAAGGAAAGAAAAGCAAAGCTTAGAGGCATCACAATTCCAGACTTCAAGTTATATTATAAAGCTGGAGTAATCAAAGCAGTATGGTACTGGCACAAAAACAGACACATATATCAAGTGAACAGAATAGAAAAACCCATAAATGAACCCACAATTATATGGTCAATTAATCTTCAACAAAACAGGAAAGAATATCCAGTGGGAAAAAGAATGCCTCTTCAAAAAAATGCTGTTGGAAAAACTGGACAGCAACATGCAAAAGAATAAAACTGGATCACTTTTTTTTAAATGTTTTATTTATTTTTGATACAGAGAGAGACAGAGCATGAGAGGGAGAGGGGCAGAGAGAGAAGGAGACACAGAACCGGAAGCAGGCTCCAGGCTCTGAGCTAGCTGTCAGCACAGAGCCTGACGCGGGGCTCGAACCCACAGACATGAGATCTGACCTGAACCGAAGTCAGAGGCTTAACAGATTGAGCCACCCAGGCGCCCTGGATCACTTTCTTATACCACACATCAAAATAAATTCAAAATGGATTAAAGACCTGAATGTGAAACCTCCCCATAAAATCCTTAAAGAGAACACACGCAGTAACTTCTTTGACATCAGCCGCAGCAATTTCTTTTTAGATGAGTCCTTCTGAGGCAAGGGAAACAAAATAAAAAGTAAACTATTGGGACTATATCAGAATAAAAGCTTTTGCACAGTGAAGGAAACAATCAATAAGACTAAACGGTAACCTAAGGAATGGGAGAAGATATTTGCAAATGACATATCTGATAAAGGGTTAGTATTCAAAATATATAAAGAACTTATAAAACTCCACACCCAAACTGCAAATAAACCCATTAAAAATAGGCAGAAGACATGAACAGACATTTCTCCAAAAAAGACATCCAGATGGCCAACAGACACATGAAAAGATGCTCATCATCACTTACCATTAGGGAAATGCAAAACAATGAGATATGATCTCATACATCTCAGAGTGGCTAAAATCAACAACACAAGAAAACAACAGGCATTGGGCCTCACCAGTGTGAGGATGTGAAGAAAGAGGAACCCTCTTACGCTGTTGATGGGAAAGCAAACTGGTTCAAACCCTCCGGAAAACAGTATGGAGGTTCCTCCAAAAGTTAAAAATAGAACTACCCTATGATCCCACAATGACACTACTATGTATTTAACCAAATACAAGAACACTAATTCAAACGGATACATGCATCCTTATGTTTATAGCAGCATTATCCACAATAGCCAAATTATGGAAAGAGCCCAAATGTCCATCAATTGATGAATGGATAAAGATGTGGTATGTACAGACACACACACACACACACACACACACACACACACACACACACACACAAGAATATTACTCAGCCATAAAAAGAATGAACTCTTGCCATTTGCAATGACATGGATGGAAGTAGAGAGTATTATGCTAAGTGAAATAAGTTAGGGAAAGAGAAATACCACATGATTTCACTCAGATGTAGACTGTCAGATACAAAAAAATGAGTACAGGGTAAAAAGAGAGAGGCAAACCAAGAAACAGATTCTTAACTATAGAGAACAAACTGATGGTTACCAGAAGGGAGGTGGGTGGGTGGGTGAGGGAAATAGGTGATGGGGATTCAGGAGGGCCCTTGGGTTGATGAGTACTGGGTGATGTATGTAAGTGTTGAATGTCTACACTGTACACCTGAAAGTAATATTATACTGTATTTTTCTACCTGGAATTTAAGTAAAAACTTAAAAAAGTAAAATTACACCTCCTTTCCCACTAGCATTCTTGATTCCTCTCACTGTTTCTTTCTTCCCCCATAATACTCATAACCTTCCTGCATGCTGTATACTTGTTATATTTATTTATTATGTTTATTGTCTCTCTCCCTCTCTCTCTCTCTCTTTCTCTCTCCCCATCCCCATAATGAATTAAGTTCCATGCAAAATTTATTTCTGTTTTTCATTAATGTATGCTAAACAGCTAGAACAATGTCTGGCAAAATATGTGCGCAACAAATATATGTTGAATGAATTCCTAATTTCATTGCAATGTGGTCAAAGAATGAAGTTTATATGATATTGATCCTTTGGTATTTGTGGAGATTTCTTTTGTAGCCTAGCATATGGTTGACATTTGTAACTGTTCTACATATGCTTAAATTTATTAAGTAGAGGTCTCATATAAATCAGACTTAAGTGTTACTCAAATCTTCCACATCCTTACTTGTATTTTTCTGCTTGATCCATCTCTGCTTATTTAGATTTTCTAAGTGTTTAACAATCTCTTGGCTCACCATCAGTTCTTCCATCTTATTTCTTCCTCTGAATTCAATGTTCTTCTTAAATGTATACGCTTTAGTAATTATTCCAGCAATGATCTATGAGTTGTAAACACTCTTGGCCTTTGCCTGAAAAATATTTCGAGTTTGCCTTCTCCCCTAAGTGGTAATTTAGGTGGTGATAATATTCTAAGTTGGCAATTCATTTGCCCTGGCACCTTAAAGATACCATACCACTTGGCTTCTGGTCCTTAGGGGTATTGAAAAGCCTTCTGTTGGACAAATTGTCTTCTTATATTTTCTGTGTGGTTACTTTCATCATTTTGTCTTTGGGGGTTTTGTCCTCTCACTTGTAACTTTTAGGGGTGTGCATGAGTTTTGATTATTCTCACTGCCTCTCATTTTCTATAGCCCGTCATTCTGCAGTTCTTACAAGAAAATATACTTAACATTCTCATTCCACCCTCCCTATTCCTTACACTCTTATTCATATTTTTCATTGATTCTATTTTTAATGAGTCTATTTTTCATTCTGGAAGTTCCATATGGTCATTATTTAAATCTGTCTCCTTTTCCATATTGTCTTGTTCTTTCCTTGTGGTTTCTATTACTTCTCTTAGCTCTTTATTCATTTAAAACATATTTATTTTATAATCTCTTTCATGGTGTTCTATTAGTTTATGTCCAAGAGATGTCAATATACCTATCTTTGGGGTCTACTGATCATTCATGGTGGGTCATTTCTTTCTGCTTATATTTTAAAAATGTGAATTAATCTTCAAGGGGGATTATTTTTTTCTGTAGTAATTCTATATGGCATAGGTTGGCTTCGTGACAAAACAGAGTGTCATTAAGGAAAAGAAGTAATAGGCGTGCGTGGGTGGCTCAGTAGGTTGGGTGTCCAACTTCGGCTCAGGTCATGATTTCATAGTCCGTGGGTTCGAGCTCAGAGCATGGAGCCTGCTTGGATTCTGGGTCTCCCTCTCTCTCTCTGCCCCTCCCCCACTAACTCTCTGTCTCTGTCTCTCAGAATAAAATAGAGACATAAAAAAAATTAAAAAAAAAAGAATAAGGATAGCCTATTGGTAGTAAATTAACAGCATCCATTACAACATCATTCCTGATATATATTCTCAGTTTGTTTAATGATTTTGAGAATCACTCCTATCATCTTACAGTCCTGATTTATTTGTGATTGGAATTCAGGCTAGTTGCAAAAAATAATTACGTAAGCATATACTGTTTTTTCTTACTAAAGGAAACAAGAAAACAGAGGCAAAATAGCTATTTGGGAACTCAGCAGTTCCCAAAAATTCAGTAAAATTTTACTGAATGCTTGTTTTTTTTCAAGGCACTGTACTAGAAAAGAGATTAACTGATTTCAAAGCAGCCTATAAAAAATGCTTTGAGAGGTTTTATGGGAGAATATAGGTGGACATGATTAATTCTGGGATACCAAAAACTATATTCCTGAGAAGAGGTATTTGAAGTTGGCCCAAAGGAGGTTTCAATAGGCACAGTGAAGGATATTTCAGAAACAGAGTTTGAGCTAAAGCCCAAATGTAGATAGTATGTTTGGTAAATGTAAACTGATGTGGTATGGCTGGTATATGTGGGGAAAGGGGTAAAAATTCTGGCCAGAAAGGAAGGTTGGAGCCATTTTTTACTCACTTAGCACTATTTCTATCAGAGATGTGTCACATGGCACTGCAACAGTTACTTGGTCTTTCCGACCAGACTGTAAGTCCCTCGAGGGCAGAACCTTTGTTTCACTTATCTCTGCACGTCCCCAAATGTCACCCAGCAGGCATTTAATAAATACTGTTGAATGAAAAGAAAAAATGGTGGAAGGCATGATGACGGTAAGAAAACCTGGACCTGCTCCGTAAGCAGTGGAAGGCAGGAGAGGCATTCTGAAGTGGGGAGTAACAAGCTCAGATCTGGGTCCTAGGAAAGTAACCCCGGGCCAAGCACGTGGCAAGCCTGAGTGCCTGGGCAGAGGGCACAGTTTACTCTGCTGTGCTAGTGACAGCCAAGTCTCTTCTTGAGACCGAAGTCATAGTGTGTCTTTATGTACATTTTATGTCTTAAAGGGAAAAAACTGCTGTTTTTCACCCTGTAGCAAAATGTAAGATGTTTTAAAAATCTGATTTATAATATTTGATCTTAGAGATCTAGAAATATGTTATAGTGGCAGTAATCACGTGAGATTTAAAAAAAATTTTCAAACATTTATTTATTTTTGAGAGACAGAGGACAAGAAGGGGAGATGCACAGAGACACACACACAGATTTGGAAGCAGGCTCCAGGCTCTGAGCTGTTAGCACAGAGCCCAACATGGGGCTCAAACCCATGAACTAACTGCAAGATCATGACCTGAGGTCAAGTCAGACACTCAACTGACTGAGCTACTCAGGTGCCCTGACATGAGATTTTTTTTTTTAATGTTTATTTATTTTGAGAGTGCGCGTGTGCACGAAGCGGGGAGGGGCAGAGAAGGAGAAAGAGAATCCCAAGGAGGCTCCGTGCCGTCAGTGCAGAGCCTGATGCGGAGCTTGATCTCATGAACTGTGACCTGGGCCGAAATCAAGAGTCAGATACATAACTCACTGAGTCACGCAGGCACCCCTCACATAAGATTTTTGTAACCTAACCGCTTCAGCACATATTAAGAACTATGCTTTTTGTTTCAAAATTAATGTAGCTGACTCTCTTATCTTCTTACTGGTCTATCACATTTCTGAAAATTGCAAAAGCTTTCTTTCTCTGAGATGTTTGACTCACTGGCAACGTAACTGGGTTGCTAAGGTAGTAAGGATGGTACCCTAGAAATTCCCTCGCATATGTGGGGAGGCGTGAGTTTTTTAAAGCTGGTCACTAAGCTAAAAGAGTGCTAAAATCATAATTACTCCTGTGCAAGTTAGTGTATTTCAAATGTGTTAAATGTTCCTCTTAATTACTTTGTTTTAAATGAGATGATTTGAATCTGTGTTTTTAACAGAAATATGTATTTTTAACTACTGGGAAACTGAATGGAATGACAATTAGAAAACAGCAGTTCCAAATTATTTCTAAATGCCTTCTAAGTTGTGGATTATATTCTAATATCCACATGGTTTACCAACTGTTAGTGGAATCTACTGAATTTCACTTTGAGAATAGAGTTTTATCTATTTAAAAATGAAAATATTAGCAATATATGCAAATAAATGAGGCAGAACAATGTACTGGTAAGGAAAGGAAATTTTGGAGTTAGATGATCAGGGTCAGTCAGTTATGGGAATGAAACCATTGGGTACAATATTTAGCATCTCTATCTAAAAAGCGTGGAATAATGGTCTACGTCCGTGGTGGGTATGTCATTTGTTAACATTACGAGAGAAGAGTGCATTGATCTATATTGTAGATTTCATTCAACATTGTTTGTATTTTGGATTAAACATTTCTGTTTAATTGAGAAATATTTGGGGATTGCAGAGTAAGCTGTTTCAAAAGAGATACCCTTTATAACGCCTTAGCTGTGTGAATCAGATTCTTCTCTATATGGTGTAATTTAAAAAAAAAAATAAATTGTACTCAGAGCTGAAGTAAGACTAAACTGTACTGTCAGCAATTGTAGGCACCTGTGCTCCGGAGTAAGGTAAGCTGACATTTTGCAATCTGTGTGACTTTGGGCATTTAAAAAAATTTGCTTGAGACTCAATTTCCTTATCTGTAAAAGTAAGATAGAACTAATATTATCTTAAAATTTTTATTCTAAATGTTTTGCCCATTAAAACAGCTCCATTATTTTCAGTGTTTGATATTGTCAGTAAATATTATAAAAAAAAGATTTATGCTTATAAAGTATCACTATTATCTGCTTTATACATTTGGGTTAGAAATAATATTTCATTTGAAATTAAGGGTGTGAATGCTTGAAAAACCATGTACCACCCTATCTTAACATGTTTCTGTTTGTGAATGGTCTATTCAATGACCAAATTTTAAACACTGTAAGACTGTGCTGCCCCCTGCTGACCTGGTTTCCCCAACATAGTTTGAGTCTTCTGAGAAGTCAAAACAATACTTTAGTATAATAGTTAAGCAATTAAGGTAGGCTAGAAGACTATACTAACACAGATGGTAAAATATTAAATATGGCTCTAAATAATATATGAAATTTGTCAAGATACTGAAGTACAATCTCATGGTGCAAATAAATATAATAATATGCTCCCAACTGTATAACCTTTAACAAATTTAGATATCCCATTCCAAATAACCACTATAATTGCTATTGTTTAAAGTGCTGCTGACACCTTGTGGAAAACTAGCAAAATATATACATTTTGGCTTAATTAATTAATTGTTAAAATATTTTTAATGTCTATTTATTTTTGAGAGAGGAACAGAGACAGAGACCAAACAGGGGAGGGGGAGAGACAGAGGGAGACAGAATTCAAAGCAGGCTCCAGTCTCTGAGCTGTCAGCACAGAGCCCGATATGGGGCTGGAATCCATGGATCATGAGCTCCATGACCTGAGCTGAAGTCAGTTGCTTAACGGACTGAGCCGCCCAGGCACCTCGATTTTCGCTTAATTGAAATCCTCAATTATTATTTCCTGATTCTTTCACTGAATTAACAGCAACTTGATCTTTATTGCCCAACATTAGAATAGCATTTGTACTCTGACTAGTTACAACATACTAAATTCATACTTTCCGTGGGCATCTTCTCTCTTTTGATCTCACATATACACCTATACACATCTTGGTGATTCTTCCTTCAGAAATCATCTCAAAACTGGCTTATCCTGACTACAAAGTCTCCTCTAAAACAGTCTTACCACCTAGTAGGGTAAAGAGTACTTGACAAGAAATCAAAAGATCTAAGAGCAATGCTATCTGTTATTAGACCTAAGACATTCAGTAAATTACCTACTGAGATTCTCATTTTTTTTTCATTGTAAAATAGAGATTTTTTTTCATGTCCCGTCCAGGTATAGGATGACATGAGCTAACATGATAAGTGCTTTTAAAACAGATCCTATAAGTCAACTTTATTTCTATTTTGCAACATTTCAGTTAGCTTTTCTACAATCTATGTACTCTGCTATAGATGTGTGAAGTGGGAAATGGAGGATGGGAAGAATGGGGAGAGAGCAGCACAGAAGAAATCTTCTATGTTCAGTTAGGTCAACATCCATATCCACTCAATCTGTTACTTAATTTTGATTCTTTGAACTTTGTCCTTACAGCTCTCCTCTATAATGTTCTTAGGTTTTACTTAATGCATGACCATTTTGAGTCAGCTTACCTGAATCTGTGTTATGAATCTCCATGCTGGAGAAAAGACATCAGGCACTGGTAAACCAGACTTCTATAAAATTGGCTTTGGAATGCCTGGGTGGCTCAGTCACTTAAGCATCTGACTTTGGCCTAGGTCATGGTCTCAGGGTTCATGAGTTCGAGTCCCGTCTTGGGTGAGCTCAAGCCCCACTTTGGGTCAGTATGAGCCCTGCTTTGGGTGAGCCCCATGTCTCTCTCTCTCTGTCTCTCTCCTCCCCTCTGCCCTTCATTCACTTGTGCCCTCTCTCTCAAAAGAAAAACAAAAAGGAAAAAATTCGCTTTGATGGTGATGCACCTCTTCTCAAATACAGTTTAGGGAAGAATGGTGAAGTAAGGCCCTCTGAAAATCTGCTCCTTCATAAAAGTGATAAGAATATGGTAAAAATTGTCAAAATCAATTTTTTCAAAACTCTAGTCAATGAAAGGCCTATAACAATCCAAGGAGTATTTGTGTAAGAAAAATGGCTGAATACCAGTAAGAACATCAAGTTTGGTGGCATTTTTAATTTACCCTAGTCCCATCTTCCACTCCCCAGTACCATGGCAGTCTTGAAAACTGACAGTCTCACAACCCTATGGTAGCAGTGGAGGGATAAAGAAAAGGTTTGGAGCTTCCCCACAGCCCGATTCCCAGAGAACTATTATTACTTGACTTTTATGACAAACCCCTGAAAAGCTCCATTCTCAAACTGTGTTTTGATTTGAACTTACTGAGAGCTTGATATATGTGTACAGTACAGCTGTATCCTAAGGAAATTGTTGGAAACAATTAGTGGCAACTGTTTAACATCACAAAAGCAGTACTAGCTGGGGCTAACAAGAGGTTGATGAAAACAATGAAAGAAAAATCTTGGGAATGAGAAGTTCATGGGAGCTCTGATGAGCTCCAAAACACTCCTAGAAATCAAAAGTCCACGCACATGTGCAAGGCTATGCATGCCCAGGAAAGACCTGGGAAGATCCTAAATTCACCTCTAGCTGACTCTGAAGTTTGTTGTATGCACGAAGTGAAAGCTAAGACACAACTGTAAACTTGCTGGAGCACTGGAGGCATGCCTAACACACAAATGCTGGGAGACGTTATCCAGGCACTTAAGGAAATCTTGGGAAGGGCTGGGAGATTTATACAAGACATTTAAGGAAACTGGTCCAATAATTGGCTGACAACTAATCTAACTGAATAGACTCCAAAGGCTGGACATGACAAATAATACAGACCTTACAGAATTAATCCAGGAAAACCACCAAAGAGCAAAAACAGCAAAAACAGCACCAACAATGATTTCCAGAGTTGAAACAGTATAGTATTTTTAAATGTCCACTTTTCCAACAAAAAAAATATAGACCATAAAAAGAAACAGGAAAGTATGGCTCATACAAAGAAGAGAAACTTTCCCAAGTCGTCTCATATAGTGGACTTAATGGATAAGCCTTTAAATCAGATGAGTTCTTTTAAATAGGTTCAAAGAATAAAGCAAAATCATGTCTAAAGAAGTATGAAAACAATGCCTCCCTAGAGAATATCTATAAAGAGACAGAAATTATTTTTAAAAATAGATATTCTTGAGTTGAAAAGTATAAAAACTGAAGTGAAAAATTCAACAGAGGAATCAACAGATTTGAATTGATTGAAGAAAGAATTAGTGAATTTGAAAATAACTCATCTGAAATTATGCAGTATAAGCAGAAAGGAAAAATGATCAAGAAAAAGAAAAGAGTGCCAAAGATCTGGTAGAAGAGAGCATCAAAGATCTGTAAGACAACATCAAGCATTCCAATGTATGCATAACAGGAATCCCAGGAGAGGAGACAGAAAAGTGCAGAGAACATCTAAAGAAATAATGACTGGAAACTTTCCAAATTTGATGGAAAATGTTTAATATGCCGCATCCAAGAAGCTCAAAAAATTACAAGTAGGATAAATTAAAAGATATCCAACCTAGTCATATATAGTCAAATCTAGAAAGTGAAATACAAAGAGAGAATCTTGAAAATAGTAAGAAGAGCAAGTAATTTTAAATAAGGTATCCTCAATTAGATTATAGCTGACTCATCAGAAATCATGGAGCCAGGAGGAAGTAGAATAACATAACCAAAGGGCTGAATTCAACATCCGGGAAAACTATCCTTTAAAAATGGAGAAAGCAAGAAATTCCCAGAGAAACAAAACCTGAGATAATTCCTCCCTGGTAGAACTGCCTTACAAGAAATATTAACAGAAGTCCTTTAGGTTGAAATAAAGGGACACTAAGTAATTACTCAGACCACACAAAGAAAGAGAATCAGTAAAGGTAACTATATAGGTAAATATAAAAAATACTATAAATGTAATTTAGTCTGTAAAGTTGTGGTGTAGGGTGAATAATGCCCCCCCCCCCCCACCAAAGAAGACCATATCCTAACCTCTAGAACCTATAAATATTTTACCTTATATGACAAAAGAGACTTAGTTGGGGTCAAGTTAAGGAGCTTGAAGTGAGGATATTATCCTGGATTATCTGAATGGACCAAATGTAATCACAGGGTCCTTATAAGAGGGAGGCAGGAGAGTAGGAGGCAAAGAGAGAGGGGGAAATGTGACGATGTTATGTTTAAAGCCATGAAGATGGCCTCTAAAAGCTATAAAAAGGAATGAATGAATGAATGAAGAAAGATCTTTCTTTGGTGTTCCCAGAAAAAAACACAGCCTTTCTGATATATTTTGGACTTCTAACCTCTGGAACTGTAAGATAATACATTGTTTTTACTTGTTAACTTTGTGGTAATTTGTTACAGCAACAATAGTAATATAATACAG
Source organism: Suricata suricatta (assembly GCF_006229205.1). Lineage (NCBI taxonomy): Eukaryota > Metazoa > Chordata > Mammalia > Carnivora > Herpestidae > Suricata > Suricata suricatta. Next base: position 140,470,677 of record NC_043702.1, read on the forward strand.
AACTCTTTTCTTTACTATTTAAAATACATGCAATAAAGAATAAGTATAATCTAATTTAGATTAATACCGACTTAAATTCAATAGTATACAAAAACTTTAATAAATAGTTCCATTCCTTTCCTCCCTCCTTTATGCTATTATTACTGTACAAATTGTATCTTTATACATTACAAATTCATCAACAAATTTTATACTTAGACTACTTTAAAATAAGATGTTAGTTGTTATCCCCAGATAAACCACTAAGAACTTAAAAAAACAATAGAGTAAAAGAAACAAGGCAATTAAAATGGTATATTAGCAAATAACTAACACAAAAGAAGACAATAATGTTGAAAAAGAAAAACAAAAAAGGCATAACACATATAGAAAATAAATAGTAAAGTTATTATCTTATTAATCAGCAATTATATTAAATAGTCCAATCAAAACGGAGGCGATGGCAGAATGGTTTTAAAAAACATGACCCAAGTACATGCTATCTACAAGAGCCACAAGTTAGATTCAAATACACAAGCAGATTGAAAGTAAAATGACTGGAAAAGATACATGATGCAAACAGAAACCAAAAGGGAGTTGGTATGCTTAAACCAATATCAGACAATTAGACTATAACACAAAAATTAATACTAGAGACAAAAACTATTTTATAATAATAAAAGAGTTGATTTATCAAGACAATATAACAATACTAATGTATATGCACCCAATAACAGGACCCCAAAATATATGAAGCAAAATCCAACAGAGTTAAGAAGAAAAATAGACAATTTAGCAGTAGTAGTTGGATGCTTCAATACCTCATATTCAATACTGGATAGAACTAGACAGAAAATCAATAAGTAAATAGAAGATATGAACAGTATAAAGCAACCACATCCAAAAGATATCTATTGGATACTCTATACAACAAGAGTAGAATACACATTCTTTTCAAGTGCACATAGAACATTTCTTTATGGAGAGACCATATGTTAGACTAAAAACAAGTCTTAGTAACATAAACCCTAAAATCATCCAAATTATGTTACTGAACTACAAAGGAATTAAATTAGATATCATTAACATAAACAAATTGGAAACTTACAAATATGTACAAATTAAAGCAACATAATCATAAATAACTAATAGGTCAAAGATGAAATCACAGGAGAAATTAGAAAAAAAAGGATAAAAACAAAACACACCATATCAAATCCTATGGGATGAAATGAAAGCTAGCTTAGAGGGAAATTTATATCAGTAAATGTCTATATTTAAAGAGAAGAAATGCCTCAAATCAAGAACCTAACTTTCTACCTTAAGAAACCAGAAAAAATGTAAACTTAACTCAAAGCAAGAAGAAGGAAGGGAATTATAAAGACTGTCATAGAAAGACTAGAAAGAGGATAGAGAAAATCAACAAAACCAAAAAGCTATTCTTTGAAGAGATCAACAAATTTGATAAGCCTTTAGCTTTTAGAAAAAAGGGACAGCACTCAAATTACTAAAAATAGGTGAAGACCCTCTTTTGTCTTCACTATTGAACTTCTAGAAGTAAAATAGATTATAAGAGGATATTACCTACACTTAAACAAGTTAGGTAATCTAAATGAAATGGAAAAATTCCTAGGAAGACAGACTACTAAAATTGACTCAAGAAGAAATTGAAAATATGGATATACCTATAACAAGTAAAGACTGAATCAGTAATCAAAAAACTTCCTACAAAGGAAAGACCAGGCCTAGATGCCTTCACTGGTAAATTCTATCTGTTGTGGGTTGAATGTGTCTCCTACGAAGATGTTCAGATCCTAATGCCTGTTACCTATAAATGTAAAATTATTGGGAAACGGGGCTTTCTTATTAAGATGTAAGTTAATATGTGGTCATACTGCAGTAGAGTGGATCCCTAATCCAATATGACTGGTGTCCTTATAAGGAGAGAAACAGAGACACAATGACACACAGAGAGAACACCATGTGAAGTTGGGGGTGGAGACTGGAGTGATGCAATTACTTCAGGCCAAGGAATGCTAAGGATGGCAGTCATCACCACGAACCAGGAGAGAAGAATGGAACAAATTGTCCCTCAGAGCCCTCAGACAGAACTAACTCTGCCAACATCTTGAATTTGGAACTTCTGGCCTCCAAAATTATGAGAGAATAAATTTCTGTTGTTTTATGGCACCAAGCTTGTGGTACTTTGTTGTGGCAGCCCTAGTACACTAATATACTGCCAAATCTTTAAAAACTCTTCCAATAATAGAAAAAGAGGTAACACTCCCCAGTTCATTACTTGAGGCCAATAATACCAAAGCAAAGATTACGCATCACAAGTAAAGAAAACTACAGATCTGTATCTCTTATGATATCACAAAAATCTTCAATAAAATATTAGCAAATTGAATCTAGCAACATATATAAGGATTAAACATCATAACAAAGTGAGATTTATTCTAGGAATATAAAGTTGGTTTAACATATGAAAATCAGCCAATGTAAAACATAATAACAGAATAAAGGACAAAAACCACATGATCATCTCAATAAATGCAGAACAAGCATCTGATAAAACCAAACACCTTGTATAATAAAAAACACTCAAAGCAGGAATAGAATGGAATGTTTTCAACTTGATAAAGGGCATATATGAAAGACCTATAGCTAACTAACATCGTGCTTTGTGCTCAATGACTGAATACTTTCCTCCCGAGAACAAGAAAAAATGCTCTCACCACTTCCAATTCAACATTGTACAGGAGTATCTATTAGGATGATTAGTAAGAAAAATAAACAAAAGGCTGTTAAAATTATTCTGACACCAAGGCACCTGGGTGGCTCTGTTGGTTAAGCATCTGACTTAGTCTCAGGTCATGATCTAATGGTTCATGAGTTCGAGCCCCATTTTGGGCTCTGCATTGACAGTGTGGGGCCTGCTTTGGATTCTCTCTCTCTCTCTGCCCCTCTCTGCTTGTACTTTCTCTCTCTCAAAAATAAACATTAAAAAGTTATTCTGACACCTTTTAATACATCAAGAAAGACTGTACAAGAATACTTTGGAGATATTATGGGTTAGGTTCCAGACTATTGCAATAAAGCTAATATTGCAATAAAGCAAGTCAAATGATTTTTTTAGCTTCCCAATCCATATGAAAGTTATGTTTACCAAACTGTAATCTATTAAGGGTGCAACAGCATTATTTCTAAGAAAACAATATATGTATCTTGACTAAAAAATATTTTATTGCTAAAAAATACTAACCATCATCTGAGCTTTCAATGAGTGATACTCTTCCTGCTGGTAGAGGGTCTTGCCTTGATGTTGATGGCTGCTCAGTGATTAGGGTCCTGGTTGCCAAAGGCTAGGGTGGCTCTGGCCATTTCTTAAAATAAGACAATAAAGTTTACAGCATCAAACAATTCCTCCTTTCATGAATGATTTCTCTGTAGCATGTGATGTTGTTTGACAGCATTTTACCCCCAGAACTTCCTTCAATATCAATGTCAGTCTTCTCAAACTCTGTTGCTGTCTTATCAACTACATTTATGTAATAATATTCTAAATCCTTGGCTGTCATTTCAACAATCTTCACAATATCTTCACCAGGAGTAGATCTCAAGAAACCAAATTCTTTGCTCATCCGTAAGAAGCAACATGTTATCCATTCAGGTTTTATTGTGAGACTGCAGCATTTCAGCTCCACCCTCAGGCTCTCCTCCTAATTCTAATTCTCTTGCTGTTTCCACCACATCTGCGGTGACTTCCTGCACTGAAGCCTTGAACCACTCAACGTCATCCATGAGGGTTAGAATCAACTTCTTCCAAACTCCTGTTACTGTTGATATTTTGACTTCTTCCAATGAATCACAAATATTCTTAATGGCATCTAGAATGATGAATCCTTTCCAGGTTTTAAATTTACTTGGCCCAGATCCAACAGAGGAATCACTCCCTATGAGAGCCATAGCCTTATAAAATGTTATTTCTGAAATAATAAGGCCTGAAGTCAAAATTACTCCTTGATCCATGGGCTCCAGAATGGATGCTGTGTTAGCAGGCATGAAGACAGTATTAATCTCCTTGTATACCTCCATCAGACCTCTAGAGTAACCTGGTATCATTGTGGACGAACAGGGATATTTTGAAAGGAATCTTTTTTGCCTGAGCAATATGTCTCAACAGTGGGCTTAAGATATTCAGTAAACCATGTTATAAACAGATGTCCTGTCATCCAGGCTCTGTTATTCATGTATATAGCATGGGCAGAGTAGATTTAGCATAATTCTTAAGGACCCTCGGGTTTTCAGAATGGTGAATGAGCAGTGGCTTCAGCTGCCTTAGCCCCTGTCAGGAGACTCAGCTGCAAGGCTGTTTCATGCACATTAAAACTTTGATGTGGTGTGCCTACAGTCCTGAGATACCGGAGTTAGAGCTGGAGAACTTGCTGCAGCTTCTACATCCGCACGTGCTGCCCCACTTTTCTGTTATAGAGGCAGCTTCTTTCCTTAAACCTCAAGAATCAATCTCTGAGAGCTTCAAACTTCTTCTGCAGCTTCCTTACCCTTCTCAGCCTTCATAAAATTGAAGAGAGTAAGGGTTTAACTGTGGAGTAAGCTCTGGCTTAAGGGAATGTGGTGGCTGGTCTGATCGTCTATCCGGACCACTCAAACTTTCTCCAGATCAGCAATAAGGCCGTTTCACTTTCTTACCATTGGTGCATTCAGTGGAATAGCACTTTTAATTTCAAGAACTTTTCCTTTGAATTCACAGCTTGGCTAACCGTTTGGTGCAAGAGGCCTACTCTCAGCTTATTTCAGCCTTCCATGTGCCTTCCTCACTGAGCTTGCCATTTCTATCTTTTGATTTAAATTGAGAGATGTGCACCTCTTCCTTTCACTTGAACACTGAGAGGCCTCTGTAAGGTTAATTGACCTAATTTCAATATTGTTGTTTCAATAGGGAGGCTGAGGAGAGGGAGAAAGATGAGGGAACAGCTGGTTGATGGAACAGTCAGAACATCGCACATTTATCAATTAAGTCTGCCGTCTTATACGGGTGTGGTTTGTGGTACTCTGAAACAGAGTAGTAACATCAAAGGTCCCTGGTCATGGATCATCATAACAAATAGAGTAATAATGAAAAAATTTGAAATATTGTGAGAATTACTAAGATGTGACACAGAGACATGAAGTGAGCAAAGGCTGTTGAGAAAATGGAGCCAACAGACTTGCTTGATGCAGGGTTGCCACAGACCTTCAATTTGTAAGAAACACAGTATCTGCAAAGCACAATTAAGTGCAGTGCAGTAAAATGAAATATACCTGTATTCAGGGATATCAAAATATGTGTCAAGACTGTCACACTGGGAAGAAAGTTCAGGTTCAACTCCAAATACAATAAAGACAAGTAAGGATATAGAGCCAATGAGCAGAGGGAGGAGGCCAGTGAGTGAACATTTCCAGAAAGAGAAACCAAGGATGGGAAAATTGTTCCTAAACTGACTTAACAGCATTTCTATTGGCAGGTCAAGGACTATTACATCAAGATGGGGATGACAAACTTGATCAGGTATAAAAGGCGGGGGGTTCACACTAAACTGACTTAGCAGGACTCTTTGCTAAGGCTGGAGTGCACGGGGCTGGTCAAAGACAGGACTACCATCAGGTTGCGGCCTAGTCAAAAAGAGGGCTCAGGGGGTCCTGACTAAAATTTGTTCAAGCAGCATTTCTGTCAGGGCATTCAGATTGGTGGAGGGGGTGGAGTAACTTTTCTCTATTCACAGATGACATGGTCTTATATATAGTAAATCCTAACAGACATCAAAAACCACACAACAAACCCTATTAGAACTAATGAACGCACTAGGCAAGGTTGCAGGATATGTGGTCAATATACAAAAGCAACTGCATTCTTATAAACTAGCAGTGAACAATCTGAAAACAAAATTAAGAAACAATTCCATTCCCAATAGCAAAAAGAATAAAATTTTTGGAAAAAATTTAACAAAGTGTAAGATTTATACAAGGAAAGAAACAAAACATTTTTTGACAGAAATCAAAGACAATCTAAATAATGAAAAGTCATTTTCTGTTAATAGACGAGAAGATTTATTATTATTATTTTTTAAATGATGAATTCCATCTTTTATTTACTTAGTTTTAAAGTAATGTCTATGCCTAGCCTGGGGTTCAAACTCACAACCTTGAGATCAACAGTCCCACATCTGCCCACTGAGCCAGCCAGGCGCTGCCGGAAGGCTTAGTGACCTTCCAAGGGCAATCAACAGATTCAGTACAATCCCTATCAAAATTCCAATGGTAGTTCTGGCAGAAATGGAGATGCCAATTCTAAAATTCATGTGTAGCAAGGGACTCATAGCTAAATCAATCTTGAAAAAGAAAAGCAAGATTGGAAAGACTCACATTTTCCAATTGCTACAGCAATCAAGATGGTATGGTACTTGCATAGGGTGGACATATAGATCAGCAGAATATAAATGAGAGCTCAGAAATAAAAATTTACATTTGTAGTTTTTGATGAGTGCCAACTCAGTTACATGGAAAAAGGAATCTCTTCAACAAATGGTGTTGGGACAACTGAATATCTCATACGCAAAAGAATTAATCTTACCTCCTACCTTACGCCACATAAAATAATTGGCTAAAAATGGATCACAGACCAAAATTTAAAAGGTAAAACTATAAAATACTTAAGAAAACACAGGAGTGAATCTTTGTGGCCTTGGATTATGTGATGGTTTCACAGATATGACACTAAAAATGCAAACAACAAAAGGACAAATAAATAGGACCTTCTCAAAATTAAAAACTTTGTCCTTCATAGGACATCATCAAGAAAGTAAAAGAACAACACACAGAATGGAAGAAAATATTTTCAAATCAATTATCTGATGAAGGACTTGTTTCCCAGGATATGAACAATAGAGAGACAAGCCGATTCAAAAATGGACAAAGTATTTTAATAGAAATTTCTCAAAAGAATATTTACAAATGGCCAATAACCACATGAAAAGATGCTCAACATTATCAGTTACTAGGGAGATAAAAAATCAAAACCACAATGAGACTGCTTTACATCCACTAGGATGGCTAGTATATATATATATTGGTCTCTTTCTATCTCTCCCTATATATGTATACACACACATACACATAGACAATAAGAAGTGTTGGAGAGGATGTGGAGAAACTGGAACTCTTATACATGATTGGTGGGATAGTAGAGCAGTGTAGCCACTTTGAAAAATTGGCAGTTTCTAAAAATCTTAAGCACAGATTTGCCAGCAATTCCACAACTAGATGTACACTCGAGAGAAATGAAAACGTATGTCTACACAACTTGTACACAGATATTCATAATGCCATTATTCAAAATAGTCAAGAATGCAAACAACCCATATGTCTATCAATTGACAAATGCATTAAAATGCTGTATATGCATAAAATGGAATATTATTAACTCTAAAAAAGCATGAAGTGTGGATACATGCTGAAACATGCATGAACCTTGAAAACATCACCTTAAGAGAAAGAAGCCAGGCACAAAAGAGCATATGTTGTATGCTTCCGTTCATATAAATTGTCCAGAAGAAGAAAAACCATAAAGACAGAAGGCAGATTAGTGGTTGCCAGGGGCTATGATGGCTAGTGGGTGTAGGGTTTTCTTTTAGGAAGCGAGAAATGGGGTTTGGAATTAGTGGTGATGTTGCACATCTCTGTGAATATTCTAAACATAGGATTTGTATACTTTAAAAGGGTGGATTTCACGGTATCTGGAGTATATCTCAATATAGCTGTTACGAAAAATTATTCAAGGGCTCCATATATCAATGATATAATTTTAGAAAGAACCTCGAAGAAATTTAATCCAGAGGTTTTCAAAAAACTTACTAACAGTACCCTTTGAAAAAAACAGAATCTTATTCCAAGTTCAAACACATGAAGTAGATAGATGTAGCATTCTATTGGAATGAATTTATTTATTTATTTACTTATTTATTTAAAATGTTTATTCATTTATTTAGAGAGACAGAAAACATGAGCAGGAGAGGGGCAGAGAGAGAGAGGGAGACAAAGAATCCTAAGCAGGCTCCATGTTGTCAGCACAGAGCTGGATGCAGGGCTCAAATTCACAAACAGTCAGATCATGACCTGAGCCTAAATCAAGAGTTGGATGCTTAACCGACTGAGACACCCAGGAACTTAAAAATGCACTTATTATTGAGTTTTAATTTACAACAGGCTATTGACATAATCAAATGTTTGACAGTAAGGTTGGAGGCAATAGTAAAGTCATGTATTAGGTTGGTATCCAGTGTTTGTGTTTCATTTTATTTACAATATCAATAAAGTCTTGATGAATTATGAATCATTTTGCCTTGCAATATCAAAATACCAATCCATTTCATTGAGAAAATTGAAAGATAAAGTTATGGAAAATTGAATAAACTTTTCAGTTAAGTCACGATGGTATCTAAAAATTACTTACATTTTAAAGAATGTATTGACCTGAATTTTACATAAATCATTAAAGCTACCTGATTACTAAGGTCATAGCATAAGCACTGACTAGTACTGACCATAATGCATCAACTTAGTAAAACTATTTTGGGCAGACATGGACTGGACTAAATTAAGCAATGTATCAATACTGAGCTATAATATTCCTAAGCAAAGACATACTTACAAGAATTTTAAATATATAGAGAAATAGAACAGGAACAGCTTTATTAGTGAATCTATAGGGGGGGAAAGTACATAGTGTGGATTAACATGTTAATAGCTTCCAGTGGATTAAAACAGAGTACAGAGCAACTGTTTCTACTCGTTTTACAATCTTAAATTATATTCTCATTTTAAAATGAAATTTGAAGCAAACATTTCCAGAATCCAAAAAGTATTTCTATAAAACATGGTTCAAATTCACATATTTTACCTAATTATTCTTATCTTAGAGATGAGAAAAGTCAGTTCTGAAGAGGCTAAATATTTAATTTCTCAAAAGTTTTATATCTGGTTATTATTTATATCCAGTTATTTACATCCAGAAAATGAACTAGGTAAGGTTCGGGATTCTGAACTCAGGATTCTTAGTACCATAGTCACATCTTACTACCAAGACTAAATTCCCCATTCAGGATTTTAAAAAGTTTTTTCTTTAATTTTTTTTTTGAGAGAGAGAGTGCGAGCAGGGGAGGGACAGAGAGAGACAGAGAAAGAGACAGAGAGAGACAGAGTGAGAGAGAGAGAAGACGACACAAAATCCGAAGCAGGCTCCAGCCTCCGAGTTATCAGCGCAGAGCCCCACACAGGGCTCCAACTCACAAATCATGACCTAGGCGGAAGTCAGACACTTAACTGACTGAGCCACCCAGGCAATCCCCATTCTGGTTTTCAAGGATCTCTATTATCTGGCTTCGTTTTAATACTTTTTTCCCCCACAATTTATAAGAGCAGTGAGGTCCCAACATTTCTACTGGAGAAGATGGGGAGCAATTATTGGAGGCATTAGTGGGGGGTGTACCAACAACTCATCAAGAAAGCAAACGGGCTTTCCTGTGCATTTCCCTCTCCAACGTGGGGCCCCCAGCCTCTTCCTCTTGAGAGTTTCTGTTATTATTTGAGATGGCTTTGTGTGGGGGTTGACAGAAATTACAGAATAGGATAAAGTTTCCTCAAGCCTACCCTTAACACTAACACAAATTTTGAAGTAGTTGTCGAATCCTGGACCCATTTTTGCACATGTTTCGGTGTGAAGTTCCTGCCGTCTGACCATGCTGCCCTTTCCCCTCAGCCGAGTTTTTCACTAGGAATTATCTAGTAAGTCCTGCTCATTTACTGAAGATTTTTGACTGGCTCACAGACTGCCCTTTTACCCCAACCTCTGTTAGACTCAGGGTGCATTAAATTTCTATATGAATGACCCATCTAATACCCCTGCGCTCTCAGTTCTTTGATTTTTTTTCATTTCTAATGATTTCTTCCTTCCAATCTCACTATTTCTTGGATCTTAGCATCATCAGAGGCTGTGGTTAGGTCTTCACCAAGAAGACTAAGTAAAAATCCCAGATGCTAATTTAGCGCAAGCTATTATCCTCCTGATCTGGTTACTCAATGACTCTCACATCACTGATTGAACCTCTAGTCTCTGGACACCATACTTTTTGTTCATCAACCTCATTCTGTACTCACTTCCTCCCCCATCCACTTTAAACTCCAAGATCCATCATTCTCTTGCTCTAAACTTCCTTGCCTCTCTATTCAACGTACTCCACTGGCTGGCAAAATGCTAACCTTGAATGAACTTGACAACTCCTTCATTGTACTGGGGGTCTGACCACACAATGGGGTGGACTGTAACTTTGGGCCATCATCTGGTTATGTATTTGAATCTTGTTATACTTCTCCAGTAAATTTGTTTTCATTTTCTCAATGATTACAAATCTTCAATTCTCCTATTCACCTAACTCCATTTGTTTTCTCCTTCCTTATTTTTGTCTCCTACACATGCACACACACACCCTGTGGAATATTCCTCAAATTTTTGCCAAAATGTCTACAAACTTTTTCTACATCCAGATCCTCTGCTTCTTTCATACCACTATTCTAAGAGAAAACATTTCTATTTCAGACCAATTTCTCCACATGTCTGGATTCTATGTCCTCAAACTTTCTTAAAGATATGGTGTGTCTCTATTTCTCTTATATCTTAAATATTTCTCTTCACTGGATTATTCTCATCCATATTTAAACATGTGTAAGTCTCACTCATATTTTTTAAAAACTTTTTTTAGATCTCAAACCTTTTCTAGATACTCTATTCTCTGTCTCCCTGTCTTTTCTATCTTTTCCTCATTCAGTGTCAGACTTGGTTAAAGAGTTTGACTACATTAGCATCATACATTCAGCTCCCACTCATTTCTGAGCTCATTATGCTCCCACTGCTCCACCAACACTACTCATTAAGATCAACTAGTGAGAGCTTTATGTTAAATCTACTAGGTTTTAAGTGTCATCTTAGTCAACCATTTAGTTACATTTCATAGAGCCAAGTACTTTTTCTGTTTGAAACCCAATCCTTCCTTGGCTTCTGTGATACCATGTCCCTTGTTTTCCCTCCTTCCCTCCCTTCTTCCTTCCTTCCCTTTCTTCCTCCCTCCCTTCCTCCTTTTTCTATTCCTCTTCCTAGTTGTGACAAAGACTGCTAATTGTCCACAAAAATCTATTATCTACTTCCTTTTGGGCACATGGCTTCAACATTTTTCAGCGTCTCTTGGAGTTAGGTATGGATATGTGATTGAAAATGGAATGTAAGTAGAAAAGACACAGGCTTCCTCTAGGCTGGAACCTTAACACACTGGGCAAGCCTCCTCTCTATCTTCTTTTTACATTTCTCATCACTTAGAACCCAGATGCAGTGGAGATCAAGCTCTGAACAATAGCATAATGGCAGAGTCCTAGAGTAAGATCTGGTAAAGTACAGCTGTGGGCCAAATCTGGTCTGTGGCCTGTTTTTCTATGGCCTGGAAGAAAAGGATAGACTTTACATTTTTTAAAGGTTGCAAAAAAAAAAAAAAAAAAAAAAAAGGAAAGAAAAGATAAGATGAAGACCATATGGGTCTGGCTAAGCCTAAAATATTTACTATTTAGCCCTTTACAGAAATAAAGTACTGACCTCTATCCTAGAGGATAGGTGGTAGAGAAATATCATGAAAGAAAAATGGACTCCTGAATGACCATGTGTAGCAGAGTTTCCTTCTTACCTGATCTGATTGGCAGGCAGCTAATCTGGGTCTATGTGCATTGCTTCTATGGAATTTGAGGGCAGGGGACTTGATGCAAATCTGTTGACGCTAACACTGCTTACTATGTCAAGGATAATGAAGTCCTTTATTGCCAGCATCTCTGTGGCAGGCTCATTTATCAGCTAGAGTAGGTTAAGTTCTCAGCCCCTTCAGAGTTAACCATTACCTTTTGTTTTAAATATCTTTCTTTGAATTACCACAATTTTAAAAAATTCATATGCAAATCTTTATTTAGTCCATTTACATGTAATGTTATTACTGTGACATCATGTTCTTCTGTGCTTTCCACTATTACTATCATTGTTTGTTCCTTCCTACTTATTTTTTTTTATTTTTAGAAATCAACTTTATTGGACAACAATTTACATACAATGAAATTAGTGTAGCAATTTTAAGTGCATAGTTCAATAAGTTTTTATAAATGTACACATTTTTGTGTAATTACCTCCCAACAAATATATGAAATTTAAATAATCAAAACCTGTTCCACTGTGCCTCTTCCCAATCAATTCTCCCACCCACCCCAAGCAACCACTGATCTGATTTCTATCACTATAAACTAGTTTTCCTTTTCTTTACATTCATATAAATGTAATCATATGGCATATACACTTGTGTATCTGCCTTCTTTTTATGAGTATGTTTCTGATACCTAACCACATTGCTGTATCAGTGCTCATAAATTTTTATGATTGATTTTATTTCATGGTCGGACTATTCAATATTTTGTTTATTCATCTGATGGGTACCTGGAATGTTTCTAGTTCTTGGCTAATAAAGTTTCTATGAAAATCTTTGATAAAATTTTTTCAAATTTCTCTTGGATAAATACCTAGAAGTCTTTGGGATGAATGATAAGGGTAGGTTTAAAAAGAAATAAAGTGATTGTACTATTTTATATTCCCACCAACAGTGTATGAAAGCTCCATGCACTTTGCAGGCCCAACAACCCTGAGTCCTTTTTAATTTTTATTATGGTTAATATTTTAATTGTTAGTCTTTTAAATTTTAGACATTCCAATGATTGTGTAATAATATCTTCCTGCAGTTTCTATTTTCATTTTCCAAGATAATTAATAATACTGACAATTTTTTTCATCTGCTTATTGGTCATTTGCATATTTTATTTCAGGAACTATGTGTTCATATTTTATGCCCATGAATTATCATACTGTTTATCATTTTTTTATTGTGTTTTAAGAGTTCCTTATATATTCTTGAGACAAGACAGACATATATGTTGGGAATGTTTTCTTCTACTTTGTGAACTGACTTTGTTTATCTGTATACTTAACAATATATTTTCTGGAAAAGAAAGAAAGAAATACATCCTGCTTATAATATCATCAAAAACAATGAAATACATAGGAATAACTTTAACCAAGGAGATGAGAGAGCTCTACTCTGAAAACTACATGATACTGATGAAAGAAATCAAAGAAGATACAAATAAATGGAAACCTGTTTATGAATGAAAAGAACTAATATCATTAAAATGCCAAGACTACCAAAAGCCATCTATGGATTCAATGAAATCTGTATCAATATTCCAATGGCATTTTAAACACTCATAAAGTTTATATGGAAGCATAAGAACCCCAAATAGCCAAAGAAATCCTGGGAAAAGAACAGAGCTTTACACACTTCCTGATTTCAAGCTATACTATAAGGCTATGATAATGTAAACAGTATAGTACTGGCATAGAAGAGATCAATGGGACAGAACTGAGAACCCGGAAATAAACTCAAACATACACAGTCAGTTATTGTTTGACAAGGGAGCCAAGAATACTCAGTGAAGGAAAGACAGTCTCTTTAATATATGGTGCTGGGAACACTGGATAGAGGCACACCTCATATACATGTGTATTTGCAGAATCTCACTTACATGTAGAACCTAAAAAAACTAAACTCACAAAAAGAAGACAGTAGAGTAGTGGTTGCTAGGGGCTGAGGGGTACAGAAAATAGTGAAATGTTGGCCTAAGAGTACAAACTTTCATTTATATGATGAATATGCTCCAGGCATCTAATGTACAGCATGGTGACTGTAACTTGTAATACTGTATTGTGTACTTGAAAATGGCTAAGGGGTAGGGCTGTAATGACCTCACAATAGCATCAAGAAAATTCTGTCTATGAGGTAGGAAATGTACTAATTAACTTTATTGTGGTAGGCATTCTGTACTATATGTGTATTAAATCATCACAATGTATGCCTTAAACTTACACATTATGTCACTTATATATCAACAAAGCAGGGAAAAAAAGACAAACATCTCAGGAACAGGTAACAGGTATAGTTAAACCAATAATGGAGAGGAAGATTCAAGCCAGCTATATGAGAAAGACAGACCAGGTACCAGGGAGAGTTCCATGGCTCAACTTGCTCCTCTGTCTTTAATCCTAGAAGGCTAGAAATTATACCTGGTTGTAATACTCTGAATTTTACACCTGGTGGCCATTTTATAGACACCTGGAAAAGATAAATATCTCAATTATTTTTGACGTACAGAACGACCATGTTATGCATTGCTGGCCAATGTGATAGCTGCTATCATCATCTCCTCTGACCTTACTGAAGGACTATCAAGTGATCATTAATTTACAAAAATCTATTAAGCCCAAGCAAGCTGAGGAGGACATCCTCATAGAAGAGTGACATACCAGCTTAGGCAGGAGGACTGTGTCCTTGCTGGAGGTGGGGCAGAATATATGAAGTGGTGAGACAGAATCCAGATGGGCAGCCTAGTGGTGGCTAAAAGATCCAGCACAGAATGAGGAGTGGTTTAGTTTGGGGGGTAAGAGCCCCCACTAGCTGGGTAAGAATGACATCCTGCTGAGGGCACTGAGGGTAACATAGAATGAGTTGTCAGAGCCTCAGCAGGGTGAGGGTTTCCATTCAGAGAAGTGGGTCAATATGAAATATCAGGCCCTGAATAGCGTGAGAAGGCTGTTTCCACAGAAAGGTGGCCCACTAGGGGGTTTCAGAGCCCTTGCAGAGTAAGGCAGGTGTCCCTGCATCAGGGGTAAGGGGTGGGCAGACTGGAATAGGTCTTAGACGTCAAGCACAATGAGGACCTTCTATGAAGGAGGAGCAAATGGACCTGGAGGTTTGGAGTCTAAGTTTGGGAAGAAGGGTGTGAGAATAGACTATAGACTAGGAGATGGCTGCAGTGGGACATGAGTTACCTATAAAAGGATTGATCAAATACATTAATGCATTGAGAAGAGTAGGAGCCAGGCTTCTCACTGTCAAAGGAGGTAGTTACAGATTAGAATGAATCTGGTGGTGCAGGACAGGAACTGGTGAATTCAGTATGACTGCATGGTTTTCAATAAACAGAGACATAAATATAAATATAAGTATACATGTATATGAATGTATACACATATGTATAAAGAGAATACACCTACTCAAAAAGAGAACAGAGTATTTCATGTGTCTTGCCTCTATCAAAAAGCTGTATAAACCATCACAGATATTTAGTATGGTTTATATGGTACTAGTGTAAAATGAAAACTTCAAAAATTTATATTTCTTTCATAATTTATAACAAGTTCTACTTCTATATTAATACGACATATATCAAAAGAGCTTTTTTCTTTTTAAGTTATCTGTATATAATGTTAACAAGGACAAAATGGATTGTGGAAATAATGAACTGTGTGGATTCTCACCAAAAGGAAACCGAATTAAACTACTGTATTTAATTTAACAGGTAAAAGGCAAAGGTGGCAGCAGTAACGTAGCGATGATGCTGATGATAATATCAGAACAACTAAGATTCACGGAGTCCTTACGAAGTCCCAGCTACTCTGTAACTGCACGAAGGCACTGGGAAAGGATGACTTCAGTTTAAATTTACGAACACCTTCCAGTTTCAAATTTCCTTTCTTAAACTTGAAAATGGTAGTAACAATTCTCTTATGCCACAAAACAGACTAGTTGAAAAATAGTTCTGATTTAAATGTTGAATGTTATGAATAACTTAATGACAAATGAAACAGCAAAATATGATTTATATGTTCATTAGAATATGAATACAGAAGGATATTTCGGAGAGTCTTAATTGACTTCACAGAGAATTCTCTAGTTACCTGAGTTATTCCACATGATGTTATTAGTGTTCTTTTTGTTCATATCCTCCTAGAGCATTCAAAGCAGTTCTCAGGAAATGAAATGTTAAGAGCTATAGAAATAGCAGTGCTTTTTATTTCACTTTATCATGATGTGTACTATTTTAGAACAAAAATTTTTCATAGTGTTTTCATTTTATGGTGTGATTTGAAGATACTCCAGGTGGGACTACACTAGATAGAGATGGCCTTGAGGACTCTTAATAGGCCACATGACATATTTCCCAAATTCATGTTCCTAAAATACCAATGAGGCCCAGGAAATGCTGAATCTGTCAATTTCTGAACATTTATTTCTAATGTCTTCAGTGCTACGATAAACTATTTAAATAAAACTGAATCCAAAGAAAATTTAATCTATACCATTCCAAGGTTATATATAATGAATGTTTTTTGGTGAAATAGTTTTTCTTATGGCCATAATGACCTTGAAGATGTTTTTCATCTTTTTATCAAACAATATTTTTAATGATTATTTATTTTTTGAGAGATAGAGAGAGACAATGCACATGAGGGAGGAGAAGAGAGAGAGAAGGAGGCACAGAATCTGAAGCAGACCCCAGGCTCCGAGCTCTCAGCACAGAGCCCGACGTGGGGCTCTAACTCATGAGCCAGAAGACCATGAACTGAGCTGAAGTCTGATGCTTAACCGACTGAGCCACACAGGTGCCCCTCATCTTTTTCTTTTTTGAAAGTATGTCAAGCCTCTAATGCATCAAGGAGATAAATAATTTCAATATTTTATAATATACCTGAAATATAAAGTTTTGAAAGAAACCAAAGGCAATGAAAGTTAACACTTACTAGTGTGTATAACCATTTCTTCCTATTCAGGCCTATTTGAAAATAATGTGTAAAAATCCAAGTCTCACTGCAAGTATTTGAAATAAAGCTATTTTGTATTAAAGGTGATTTAAAATAGTCTAGCTGGCTGCAGTCTGAGCATATAGTTTAAAAAAAATTTTTTATACTATTAATGAGTAGAGTTTTCTTAATGATATGGTTAGTTTCAGGTTAAAGAAATCTTATCAGATGTTTCAAAACTTGGCAAAGACTCATTTTAGTCCAGAAATAACAGTGAAGAATAAGATGTGGAGATAAGATAGATTCTACAGGACAACAATGATCAATGCTATTCAGGCACTAGTGTCTCCTGCAGAGCTTTTTAGAGATATGACTAGCCTGGCCCCATTCCTTTAAGTTTTTTATTCAACAGGTCTACTTGGAAGTCTATTCATCTTTATTTTAAAAACTCCCCAAGTCATACTAGTATAATCAGGCTTAAAAATCACCATATTCAGAATTGGGCTCCTAGCCAACTAAGCATATCAGAAAGACACTGTTTAACATAGAACTCAATTCCTAAAACAATATGCAGAAAAGTATGCCAAATTCTGAGATATTATCAAATTGATTAAAATAGGATTTCATCATGGTATGTCTAATTACTAAAGTTTTAGTAATTTTATTTTCCTGAAATTTAAATAAACATGATATTGGACATTAGTTGATTATCTACCTAGCATCCATTCATCACTTCCTTCCAATAGCGAATGTACTCTTTTCCATCTCTTCTCTATTGTAGTTTGGGAGGTGACCCGCTGCCCATCCCCGTGATTGATTCTGGGATGTACATGCAACCTAGTGGGACACAAGAAGTTTCAAAAGGGCAATTGTGTGAAATCGGATTATGAGGTTGACACACAGAAGACAGAGTGTGGAGGATAGAGGATGGCAGAAGGAGCAGAGAGAGAAACTAGGACTTCAGTGGTGCTATTTCAGTCACTGGATGGAGCCATGCCTAAAGACCAGGCGACTCTCTAGAAGGTCCTTTACTGCTCAAGCCCTTTGGAGTTAGTTTGCATTCACTTGAAACTGACTGAATCTTAACAGATGCAAATATTTACTCAAAGTAATCTCTGGGTCTTCATAGGCAATTGCAGTTAATTAAATAAGAATGTGGAATTTTCTACAAAGGAAACTTCTTTTCATATTTTTACTATAATTTTTGTAATTGTACTTCCCTTCTTTTCTTAACTTTATTTTAGAGAGAGAGAGAGCATGCAAGTGGGGGGAGAAGGGCAGAGGGAAAGAGAGAATCTCAAGCAGGCTCTACCTGACAAGGGGCTTGACCCCATGACTCTATGATCATGACCTGAGGCAAAATCAAGAGTTGGATGCACAACTGACTGAGTCACATACGTACCCCACCCCTTATTTTTTTTGAATGTCCAAATAATACACAGTTAAATATTTGAAAAGGAAACCAAAGACAATAAAAGATGAAAAGATCTGATGAAAAACAGAAAACAGACAAAACTTACCCCAAAGTACATTGCTTAACTCACTCACATCACAATGCTTTTTAGAAAACATTTTCTATTCCAGTGGCTTAGAAATGTTAGTGTATTTAATGACCCCTTGGGGGATTTATTTAAAAGAAAGATTACTACTGACTCTGTGATTACTAGGGATGCTGATTCAGTGGGTCTAGTATTGAGACCCAGGAATTGACAGTTAAAAAGTATTCCAGGAGATTATGACACAAACCACTGGGAGAGTTCACTCTGAGAAATTCTGATTTTTAAACTGTCAGGAAAAATAAATACTATATGTGAGTTGCAAACTTCTGCTTGCTTTATTTGACAGTATTAAGACAGTTGTTCACTGTGAATAGACTACATTTATAAATCTACCTTGAAAGTAGTTAAAGGTCATATACAGGATCTAAGTGGAAGCCTATTCATCTAAAATCTAATTTTTGTTATATATTCAGAAAGAGTGGAGAAATTTTAAGGCAAAATCATTCATTTTATGAACTTTCTTCTAAAAAGTAAGTTTATGTTACAAGCATAAAAGTGAACTCTTGAACATGTAAACTTAAAGCCTGCTACCAACATCTTTGGTTGGAAGCCACAATGAACGCTGTTGGTTACCTACCTACTCAACAGCCATTCCCAATCTGTATAATTTTAAAAAGGCTTTTCTTCTATGACTGTGCCTTCTTCATAATATTCCCTCTACTTAATATGTATGTATCTTATTAAATCTTCTTGAAAATACAAATCAGAATTAGTTTTTACTTTCCTTCTCATCTCTGCAATATGTACTCTTCTTGGAGAGTATTTTTTTAAATGTTTGCTTATCCTGGGTTTCCTCTTTCCTGTTGGAGGCCTTCCTTCAGAGTCTCCTGAGTTATGACTGCCTGTTCATATTTAAAAACGCATCACTAAAAAGCTGATCAAAACCCGTATACTTTTAAACCCAGTTTGTTCACTGATTGGTAGAAATGTGATTAGATGTGGACCAGGCAATTTCTCAGGGGGATCCCTAAATATCACTATGAGATGGTCTTAGCTTGGGACCGCTGAGTTTTTGCAGAGAAGAAACCTATGATATTTACTGCTCGGAGAACATCACAAACCTGACGCTATTCTTCATGCCAGATGGAAACGTAACGCCACTTTTTACTGGCTTGCTGTGACTCTCCCTTTTAATGCCCAGGCTCATGCTACCCTCTGCTGTGCCTGAAGGACGAATGGTTCTATAGATCAGAGCAATTCTCTCCTTCTTCTGTATGCCCTTCTCACTAGATTTTCTCCATTCTGCTCAATCAGCTGCCACTCCATCCACATTGTTTTCCAGAACCTGATCTCTCACATCTGCTGATGCCCTCATTCCAGTTCTGTTTGAGCTTATGGGTATAAATGTCAGTGTGTGTGTGTGCGTGTGTGTGTGTGTGTGTGTGTGTGTGTGTGTGTTTTAGCCAAGATACTATCATTTCAGTAAAAATTACAGGAAAGAGAGGAAAGAGACAAATGTGATTAATCCACTGTTTAACTCTAGGAATAAACTAACCATTCCTTGTATTTTCTTCTGGTGCTACCAATTTAGTCAAATCTGTTTATATATACTAAGACTTGTCATATATTTAAGTTTTTTAAGTCCAATAATATTTCGATAAATTAAGACCCTGAAATCAGAAACTGTGATAACTGGACAAAGCTAAGTATTTAGGAAAGACTTTGCTATGC
Source organism: Suricata suricatta (assembly GCF_006229205.1). Lineage (NCBI taxonomy): Eukaryota > Metazoa > Chordata > Mammalia > Carnivora > Herpestidae > Suricata > Suricata suricatta. Next base: position 140,490,657 of record NC_043702.1, read on the forward strand.
AAATTAATTACTTAAAGAAGATTTAAAAGAGAATGTTTGTCCCAAGAGAGCAAATTTTTTATACTTAAAAGCAAAACTTTACTTATAAACTACTGATATGCTATTACAAATCTAATGTTAATCTACAGGTAGTATTAATCACAGCAATTCTTTGCATGACATTTGCATCACAGTGTTATTCACTGCTCCTTGCTAGGACATTACATGACTTGCTTTAGACCAGAGGTCAGCAAACTGCACATTCAAATTGAATGCTGCCTAGGGCCCATTTTTTTAGTATAGGTAGCATGCTAAGAACGGTTTTATATTTTTTAAAAAGCGTTCTAAAGAAAGGGAGAGAAAGAGAGAGAGAATCTGCAACAGAGGCCATTTGTGGCCTATAAAGCCTAAGAAAAATGAACTCTCTAGCACTTTATAGAAAGTTCACTGACCCTTACTTTAGACACTGAAATGTCAGTGGAAGTGGCATGTGTTAATCTGGGGCAGAAGCTTTAAGGAACAGGGATTTGTTTGCTACATCCTCTGACAATCAGCAAAGCTTCAGAGGTCTGGCTCTCAGAGAGAAGACAAACGGAACAGAGCCATACCAACCTACAGCAGACACGCAGCACAGTGACCAGGAAATCTTTGTGGTTCATAAGCCATTAAAAGTTTCAGGGCTTGCCATCTCAGAATAAGCTAGGCTAAACTGCTTGGTATGTTTTGCTAATGCCATATGAGTTATCCACCATGACTGAAAATAACAGAACCACACTTACTGAAATAATATTTATAATTCAGACTTTTAAATAATTATTCAAAATATATTTCTAAAAAGTTGTATCTTAAAAAGATTCAAGGCCTGAATTAGATTAAGCTACTTGTATTGTTGGATTAAACACTTTTTACACCATTGGATTAAAGAACTTTTACTTACCTCTTTTCCAGATTGCTAATGTTCCTTCTAATTTTGAAACTTGAAAAGAAACAATATAATAATTTTTATTTACGGGCTAGAACTGAATGAAGATTATTACTGACTTAAAACACTAAATTTATCCACACGTGAATAAGACCAAATAAACCAAATCACGTGACAGTATCAAGGTCCCACGTTGTGGCAGATGATGCTTTCAGTTCTATACATGGTTTATCTCCTTTACTTCTCACACATATTTGGAGGCAGCCGTTATTGTTACAATCCCTTTTTATGAACGAACGAATGAATGAGGCACAGAGGGGCTGAGTACTCACCCAAGAACACAAGTCGGGAAGAGCTGGGGAGCCAGGGGCTGCAGGGCCTCTTGGCTCCCAACCTCAATGGCACACCAACCCACCCAAATACAAATATAAACTTTGTCTTAGATGTCTAACAATTTCGACATTAAAACTGTAGATTTCCACTATCTGGTAATTCTTTAGTCTTTTATGAAAAATCACAAATGAGTTAGTATAAAGAAACATTTTTCATAACATGAATACAGCTTAAGGGATAATGCCAGGGGCACCTGGGTAGCTCAGTCTTCGGGTTAAGCATCTGATTTCAGGTTAAGCATCATGATTTCATGGTTTGTGAGTTTAACCCCACATGGGGGTCGTCTGCTGTCAGCACAGAGCCCTCTTTGGATCTTCTGTTCCCCTCTCTCTAGCCTTCCATCCCCCTAAAATAAATAAACATTAAAAAGGGACAATGCCAGCTTTCATTTCAAAGAAAAATATACCCCCAAATTAAGCTGACTAATATGAAAAATGTACTTATAATACGTGCTATTTTCCATGAACTGGATGATATTTTATTCCTTGAAAACTAAACCAAATTAAAGTTCAATTAGCTCAGTCTATTTTTTATTGTAGATTATAGAAATATTAAGAGATATATAATTTGATTATATATAAATTATATGCTTTGATGATATATCAGATAATTTAAAAATTATGTGTACCAAACTTATTAAGTCTTTAGTTCTTATCAGCTCTACCAGCTTTTTCTGCTAGAAAACATGCAATCAGTATCATGCTAGTCTCTAGTCGCCCAAAGTGACAGACTGTAAGAGGACACTGTAACCAATAAGATAGAGCCTATACGAACATTCTAGGTCTAAGACTAGACAAAGGAAAGATAAGACATTGTTTTTTGCAAGACAAGAGAGCATCTTTATACAACAGTATTAACAGCAGAATGGTCCAAATTAAATTGAGGCTAACCTATTTTATTTCAAGTTAACGACTAATATTTCTGGTCAACAAACGTTTTCACATAGTTCATCTCCTTTACTCATGTGAACCTTGTGAGGGAGTCAGGTCACATATTCCAGTCATATCTCAGGCACTAGTATGTGCGTGATGGAGAATCGGGCTTTTCCCAAGAATAGCTTTGGATGCTCAACACTTAAAAACGTGCATTTCCCTTGAACAGGAGCTTCCAGTAATGAACAAGCACCCAGCCGTATGTGCAGGACTATGCTCATTTTCAGTGACAGACACCATTTAAATATATCTGCCTAATAGGGACAGCACTAGGAACTGATATTCAGGCTTATCATGTACTATCAGTTTTTGACCAGAATTATTTTTTGCTCTGCATAGAATTAAGTAAAATATAACTGTCAAATGGATATTTTTTCTGGCTCCCTACAGGTCCCTACAGAATCCATAGGACAAATGTAATGATCAGACTACACCCCCCCAATAATAGATTTCCTTCAACTTTAATTTTTAAAAATTCAGTTCCTCTGTCCTAGACCTGCATTCAGTATTTAAACTTGTATGTCACCATAAGAATATAGATGCATCAACTGAAAACTGCTTCTTTTCTACATTAAATTTCAAGTTTTCTGGTGAGAAAAACATTTTTGTAGTAAGTATCAGCTCTCTATGTCTAGGCATTACTCTGGAAAGTAGCGTTAAACTCTGTCAACCTCAAAATAAATGTCACAGCAGATAAAACCACAACTCTTTTGGGAGAGGCATCTTCAATACTACCAATTCAGATGAAAAGACTATACACCATATCATCATCCCTGGTTGGTTTCTAAAATATATTCTGATAAAATTCATTTTCATATCTATCACGTTTCAAAATTAGAACCATTTTAGTAATTTTTCCAGTGAAGAACCTACTATTTGAAATTATCTGTCAAGATTTTAAATGTGAAAATCCTAAAATTAAAGATTTGGGTTTTGAAACAGGTTTGCCAACTGGATACTGCCCTGCTATTTAATATGAACAGGATGGGGGGAAAATGACTAAGAAAAAATTAAATGTTGCTTCTGTTTGCTATTTCTTTTACCGTAAAATGAAGGTGTCAAGAACAACCTCACTCAGTGTTATTATTCATTAGTTATCAGCCACCCATAAACAATAAGCACAGTGGATATAACTATTCAATTATTGTGCAACAGCCCAGGAAAAAGGGAACTGCTCATGGTAACATAGTAAAGTACACCTTTAAAGTGAAGTATATATAACTTCTGGTTGGTATTAGTGAAAAAGGCATGTATTTAGGATGTTTATCATCTAGACCCTCTAAATGAACATTTTTTTAAAAAAATGGCCAATATTTATATTCGAATGTTAAATACTGTGTCATAATGTTTCTGTAAAGAACACTACTTTTTCATCTCTTGCTCTATTTAATGCAATTTAGAGTGTTCTTAATTACAGAATATGCTGCCCTTTTAAACCTAAATTTATCTGTCATAATCTTTCATCCACTCCAAACTGATCAAACAGTACTGTCATTCCATAAAGCACTTGTTAATTTCTCTCATTAGGAGTGCAAATAATTGAAATCAGTATGTTGGAAGTGTTAATTGCATAACATAAAATATAGCAGAAAAGGAAAATAATACCTGCACTTTAAGCTTATTTCCTTAATTTTCTGGCTTATTTTTTGAAAAAAGTAATACACAGGAGACAGAGCGAATCCAGGCTGGTCCTCAGTAGCGGATCGTTGAGCGTGTGGAGGCTTCAACTCTGAATCCTAGCTGAGCTGTCTGCCGTTCCTACACTCAAGAGGCAGAACAGTTTTAGCTACTAAAATTCCATTTTTTCCCACTTAGTTTTTCTGCATGTTCAAAATTTCTTGAGATGCAGGATTTAAACTTACTGCTTTTCACCCCATAAACTAAGAGTCCAATGTAAACAAGAAGCGCCCTTTCATTTTCTAATTTAGTCTCGTGCAAGATGAGAGTTTTATTTTCTAATTTAGTCTCATGCAAGATAAGAGTTATTCCTCTCTGCTGATAATATATGCTTACCTACTCTGAATAACTGTCTCTAAATAGGTCTGTAACTATTTAGTTTTACACTAAAGTGAGGCAGGTCATATTAGTGCTATTGTCGAGGGAAGTGAATTATACACAGGCAGCTTTCTCCTTCATGTAGTAATTTTTAACTGTGACCATTAGTTTATCATGAAGCTCTATTTTTAATTGCTTTAGGATGAAGGAGTGTAATGTACATTTTCTAAATGCAGGTTCTTCACAGTGGTAGTATGTGAGTGTTGTGAATATGAAAACAGGTGAAGCTAAGTTTTAAAAGACGCTTGCTAATAATACAGACTAAAGTATGATTCTTAGGGGGACACACATTTCAATTACAGAGTATAAGCAATAATTTACTTGTCTTAAAAATAAAAGCCACGGTATAAATATCCAACTAAATTAATTCAATCTATTAACAGAAAGATAGGCTATTTTTGAGACACAGGAATTTTAGGATTACAGGTTGAAACTGTAAGTATCTAAAAGAAGATCATCATTTCAGTAAGTCATAAGGAAGTCTGAAAGACTGTGGCATTACACTCTTGAATGGGAAATTATGGAAGCATATATGTCTCTAGTCGATTATTATTTAAAAATAAAACACTGTGATCCTAAGAGTATGCTTACTCTATTCTAAGTTATAAAAGATTTCTAACAGGGCTGTTCTGATACCTACCCAGAGACAATGTTATATGACCTTAGTAAGAATTTTTTAAATGATTAGGCTTACCTGAATGTGCTAATGAATCAATTTAACAGATATTCACTGAATACCTATGTTCTAGGTTCTATGAAAACTAAGTATAACTAAAACTACATAAGTCAAGCACACACAGTCTCTATTAAAGTATTTAAAATCTAGAAGGGCGCAGGACAAGTTGAATAACAAGGAAACCTAAGACTAGCCACAACAAAAAGCATCAGAGGCAACAACTCAGAAAAAATATGTACCACATGCACCTACTCACCCATCCATCCATTCAAGATTCATACAGCAATAACCACTACTAGATATTTGGTATACAAAGACAGGTAAGATTGGGGAGTCTAAGTGGCTCCGTTGGTTGAGCATCTGACTTTGGCTGAGTTCATGATCTCATGGTTTGTGAGTCCAAGCCCTACATTGGGCTCGCTGCTGTCAGTGAAGAGCCTGCTTTGGATGGATCCTTGTCCCTGTCTCTCTCTGCCCCTCCTCCTTTCATGTTGATGTTCTCTCTCTCTCTCTCTCTCTCTCTCTCTCTCTCTCTCTCTCTCTCTTAAAACTGAGAAACATTTAAAAAAACAAAGATAAGATCAACTCTCAAAACTAAAGAAACATTTAAAAAACAAAGATAAGACCAACTAATTAAAATTTATATTAGAAACAATGTAACAAATTTCTATAAAGATGGGATTTCAATTATACTTTATATAAAATCTGAGATTTAAATAGATTCAAATTATAATTAAGATTGACATTTTAGAACAACCTAAATGAAGTCAAATCCCTGAGGATATTGGCTATGTCTTTTACTTTAACACTCATTCTGTTTTTCTATTTCCTCACTATCACAAATTTCCATTATGTTCCTTTTCTGAATCTTTCACTATGCCTTCTGGTACTCCTGATACACTCCTCCAGAACTTTAGTTTTTTCTATGAACCCCCAAAACTTTACTTGAACCAAAATCCAATTCTTCCCGGAGGATACATCATCCTCTGTAGACTATCCATCCTGGTTAGTCCCTCATACCTGAAATGTCTTGGGGACAAAAAGCATAGTTCTCCGCTGCTTTCTCAAACATTCCTACTTTGAATCTGTAGACAAGAATAACTATTTTTCTTTAAGGCTTATGTCATCCTGTCTTCCTAGGTAGTCTGTCCTGGACATTTCCTCTTCATTCCTCAAGAACAACAATCTTTCGTTCAATCCTCTTTGCATTTCAATTTCTGCCAGGATCTTTTGTGACTTCAGTGTCACTGTGGATAAGCCATCTACCAAGAACCTGGCTTCTCCCGACCAACTCTGCTAACTCCAGTGACTGTGCCTCTTATTCCATCTCAGAGGCGCACCCTGGACCTTGGCATCTATCCCTGAAATTAACTGAAAGCACCTCCCCTCTAACTACTTTCCTCTGTCATTCCACACTTCTTCTTCAACTCCTTCTGTCTCGTCCGTTCCTTGATACACTTGGGATTTTCAGTCCACGAACCTTTCTTCTTCCACTGCCTATCAGTCCCTTTCTAGCTTTACTTCTGTCTTTCTTCAACTGAGATTTCATGGTCCACAATTTAAATACATGTCTTAAAAATACTCTTACCATTTTTGCCTCTCATCATCCCAGATGCATCGGTTTATACCCATTTACAATTTGTTCCCTATACTGTACACCACCATTGATTACATCATTGGTATCAGTATTAAATTTTTAAAAATTATTTATTTTTGAGAGAGAGAGAGAGGGAGAGGGAGAACAGGGGAGGGGCATAGAGAGAGGGAGACACAGAATCAGGAGCAGGCTCCAGGTTCTGAGCTGTCAGCACAGTCACTTAGCTGAATGAGCCACCCAGGTGCCCCATTGGCATCAGTATTCAAGCATGCCCATGTCTCTCCTAACCTGAAAAGCATCTTTCCTAAAGCCATCTTCCTTCCTACTTTCATAGCCAAATTTGCTGTAAAAGTTGTCCCCATGGTTGCCACTCTAGTTTGGATTCTGCCCCCGTCTACTCCACCCAAATTAGTCCCACTAAGGCTACCCATTACCTGAATAACCTGAATTCAACAAGAAGTTAGTTTTCTTTTTCTTTTAAAAATATTTTTTAACATTTATTTATTTTTAAAAGCCAGAGAGAAACAGAGCATGAGTGGGGGGAGGGGCAGAGAGAAGGAGACACAGAATCCAAAGCAGGCTCCAGGCTCTGGGCTACCAGCTCGAACCCACGAACCATGAGATCATGACCTAAGCCGAAGACAGCGCTTAATCACCTGAGCCACCCAGGCACCACTCTTTTTCTTTTTTTTAAATTTTAAGTGTTTGTTTTTGAGAGACAGAGAGACAGAGCATGAGAAGGGGAGGGGCAGAGAGAGAGGAAGACACAGAAGTGGGCTCCAGGTTCTGTGCCATCAGCACAAAGCCCAACACAGGGCTTGAACTCATGAACTGTAAGATCATGACCTGAGCCAAAATCAGATGCTCAACTGACTGAGCCACGGAGGCACCCCTCAACAAGCAGTTTTCAGTACTTAGATTATTAGTTCCATTAGCAGCATTTGACAAATTATTCCTTCCTTCATAACTGATTCTTGGCTTTTGTGATATTTTAGTATCTCTTTCTTCCTCCTTACCCCTCCTTTCTCCAGTCTTTAAGTCTGGGAGTTCCTGAGGATCTCCCTCCTGCTGAGACAAGCCCACCCACCTCCACGTCTACTTACTCTAGATGCTATGCGGTGCATTCACACAGAAATATGACACGGAGCCAGACTGAATAGAACACATGTTAAGCACCCTCTATTGCTAGAGCATAAGTTTCAACACAATTTCTGTGGTAGGAAGTCCAAATGGGCTCAGCTGGATTCTCTACTTAGGGTCTCAGGTTTTCAACTCTTTTGTAGGTTCTTCATCATTCAGTGATGAAACCGTTATCTCCATCTTAAAATTCAACTTAAATCCTACTATCAGGGAAACTCAGGGTTTAGTTCTCAGAAAGTCATTCAGTGATAGTGATCATTTTTCTCTCAATGTACTGGTTTGATCAGTTCCTGAATTTAAGTTAAACTTTCCATTGTAGAATTCTATTTTTCTGTTATTATCCATGAAAGTAAACTGTAATTAAACTGGAAATATGTTTTAATCATAGTGTATCAATTTTTGACTCCCTTAAAACTGTCCCTTGCCTAAAGGCTAGTATCAACAGCATCAAGTAATTATTCAAAAGCTACAAGAATAAATTGTTTAATTATGAGAATTTCTCACTCATTTATCATCACATCTTATAAAATCACAGCTAAAATCACCCACGTAATCTATAATCACATGATTTCTCCATACAGTCAGTATCAAAACTTAAGCAAAGAGAACATAAGTACTGGAGCACATACATTCTAGCAGCGTTTTCTTGTTATGACAAGACAACTGATAGAATTATGAGGCTTGACCTCAGAATTGTGGTGTGCTGAACTATTTCTGGCACAGAAGCCAAAATATATTGGATTTTGAGAAGGTAGAGCAGGAAAGAAAGGAAGAAAGAGGAACAATGAAACACAGGCAGTAAATGTGAAGTGTGGCAGTGTCGAGACAAAATTCTCCAGGAGCAGAAGATGGAGAGTTCTCTATTCAGATTCTTAGAAGCTCTCTGTCTAGCATTCTTGTCTTTTTGGAAATTTACTGTACTGGTCGTCCGAAATATAGAATCAAGGACTATGAGCTAATACATGTAACGTAGGTATGTATAGAAAATAATTTAGTTTGGCCAGTGATAAAACCATATTATTTCCTATGGCTTAATTTTCTTTGTGAAATGAATATAATTAATAAAGAATTGGAAACAGATCATTTGAAGTAAATAAATACAAAATACATACCTCATGATGATAGTCATTCTCTTCTAATTTAAATCAGGTAATTCTCTATAAGAATGTGTTTTCCGCAGATTAACTAGTCATCATTCAGACCAAATCATGAAAAAGTTTAAAATCCTATTAAGAATTGCAGAATATTCAATTTTATTAAAAAATTGCTTTTTCCAACTCTGAAATACTGCCTGGACTTTCTTTTCTCTCTCCTCTGATAAACTGCTGATATTATATTTTTAAAAGGGACATTTCCCCACAATGGTAATTCTACAATTTAAAATTATAACAAGTTATCAATAAAGGCTAAATAGTATCCTACAAACCTGTAGGGATATATTCCACATACTATCACCTTTTGGTTTAAAAATGTTGAAATCATCTAGCTGAAATGGTATGGTGAAAAAAAATTTAAAGTGAATGAAGGTCCTATAAGATCCAATGCTTCCTGGTATAAATTCTCTGATCTTGAACTTATGCTTACAAATGCGTTAAAAGCTTAAAAACAACCCTAAAATATTATACCTTTATTTAAAAATAAACATCCATTCTAAAATCGCTGTATTTATATTATAAAATGCTTTTAATTCAATATAGCAGAGAGGAATAAATATAATTTGTGATTTATACTTATAGCATGTCACTGATTTTCTCATAGTCTAAATAACTATGTGACATAATGTATCTCCTGGTTTAAAGAAGCAGGTCAACTCTCCTGTGATTTGCAATGTCTTGTGGGGATTTAGTTAAAAATATGGAGAGAAAGAGAGAGAAAGATTTATAAGTGATCAGAACCTGGAGAACAAAAGAAATGGGAGAACAGCTCACAGACTAAACTTAAGTACTCACCCGGAAATACTGCAAAACCTTTGTTGAAAAAGGGTACAGAGTATCACAGGGCCAGATTTTCTTTTGAACCTTTAAGAATAATTTCATAGCTGTTCGGGAAACACAATTAGCCATGACCTGGGCAGCAGTACATATTCTAGAAAAGCAAATAATTTCTGTAGTATAGTAAAATAAGATGTGGGGCTGGATCTTACTGTTCCACTTAGTTTTAACCTAGAAATAAAAAAATAAAATCTACACGGAGTTCATTTGATGTCATAATCAATCATCTAATAAATATTTAACAAAGGAACAAATGTGTAAGACACTGGACTGGACTCTGTGAAGGATTAATTCAAACACATAAATCACATATAATCTTCAAGGGGCAACTTTTCTAGAATGAGAAAAAATTATACCTACCTACCCAGGGCTTAGAAATTTTGTAAAGGTATGATTATTACACTTTAAAAAGACAAAACGTTGTTGCGTTGATCATGGATTTTAAAAATTACGGATGTTATGTATCACAACATAAACCATATTGGGGCTATTTGATCAGATACTCACAGAATGATTGTAAGAAGGCTCCAATATCACAGGTAATGACATTTTCCCTTGAAGATTCAATTTTGTTAAATAAAAAATCTTTTCCCCCACAATCTTTTCTTTTTTCATGCGGTGTACACCGTACAGTCTAAACCGAACTGCGTAATTTCCAATCATCTCAGATTCAACATGATTAAATTTGAATGTTTCTGTGAAGACAGGGCATGGTCCTCTCTGGATGCTGGTTTTTGCTCTCTGTTTCTTTATAGGCAGAAGAACCAGGTGTACTTGCCACGAGTTGCCACCTGTCCTGTTATACGTTGGGATATCTGTGACAGCTGTCACTGTTACCAGAAGCTTCTGTTCTTGTGAGTCATAGTCAAAAGTCACATCCAGTGTGCCATATTTAGCTTCTGGCTCAGGATCAAAAGGTTTAGGAAGCTGTGAAGATGATCCTTGAGCTGACATATCCTAAGAAAAGCAAATTTAGATGTTTTCAGTTTTTAACTCTAGTATTTAATCTAGCATGTAAATAAATACCTGGTACTGCTTTAGGAGGCTGGTGTGAAAACTGTCACAAAGGAGGTAATAATAAGTAAGCCAAGTACAATCCAAAGCTACTCCAGAGGATCGGAGGAGTAAAAGTGGTAGGTTAAATTCAAACCCTTATTATAATAGAGACAAGTACTTTGGCATTCCCCATCATAAGTCTGCAAAAGTTGTTTCTATAAAAACATATGTTTTTATAATTAAAAATATATACTTCAAGATGTATCTCTCTTCCTATCTTAGGAATCTACTAAATTGTACTTTCAACATTATAAACAATGTAACTGACAGCTCAATATTAGGTTGGACAGAAAGATAATGAATACAAGTATAAGGGCATTGAAAAATTGGGTCCCCTTTTCTAAGTTTGTTCTGAAACACCCCCATCTGTAATAGAGTATAAGCACCTTGAAGCCTGGAAATCGATGGAAATGTGAAATATGAAAATAGAAACACAAAGCCCTCAAAAATACTTGCGGTCAAATACTTACTTTCCGTAACATACACTATTTACACTTTAATTTTTAACCTGAATTTAAAACTATTATTATTAATATAAAAATATTATTTTCTCATGTTCATTACTGTTGAAAATTGCTGACTACACATTTCAGAAGTTCCAGAATGACCAAAACTGTACATTTCAATGGTAAGACTGGAAGAGACTGTACTCATTTTTCCTGGAACTGTCTCCAAGTCCTGCCAGTCTAACCCCCTGGAACGTCACAGGAGCGTTGGTTACTTACTGACCGTGCCAAACCCAGGTCTCTGACCTTTCAACGATACCACTTTGCCCCTTCAAGTATTTTAATAAGTCTTAAACATTTTAGAAGGATGGACATCTTAAAATGTGGACCAATTTTACAATTTTCTGTTTCTAAACTTGTCCTTGATGCCTATGGGAGCAGCCACTCCTCCTACTCCCATTCTTCCCTGTTTGCATTTCTGAGAACTACCTGAGTCTTAAGGCAGAAACACGCTGTCTGACAAGAGACCGCACTTCAACACTTGCCTTGTGGCAGTTATGCTCATGAGACTTGGCTTTGGTTCGTGGGAGGCAGAGGAGTTATGTCTGACACATCCAGATTAGGGTTATGGAGGAAAGGACTTGACCGTTACTCTCTTTCTCTGGCTTCCCACCAGCAGATACTCGGGTAGCATGCGTGGCTCTGTCTGGATCATGTGAACTAAGACAATACTCCAGGGGATGGCAGAGTGACAAAGCACCAACCTTCCCCGGCCCCTGATGATGCTGCAGACAGAACCATCTACTCCCCTAGACTGTCGTTAAATGAAAGACAATACTTTGTGGTTTTTAGTCATCATATTGGTCTCTTGTTAAAGCAGCTGAACACAAGCCCCAACTGTTGTACTAACCATGTGCCAGGCCATGTTTTCGTTGGGGAGGACACAGCACAGAACCAAAAACACTCAGGTCTTTTACATTATAAATCTTACATGTCTACCTATGGGTGACCCTGCTTGGTACTGCGTATGAAGAAAAAAATGACAAATGAAGAACAGTACTTAGGGAGAGGGAACAAACTTTGATAGAATGATTCAGTTTTTTTTTTAATGGAATATGATGAAATCAGGGTAAACATATTCTTAGTCTGTCAAAAAAAATTGACAGTCTAGAGCAAAATGTTTTAACGTATGCCACTTCATAATTGGCAATCAAAGATGATTAATTACATGGCCCTGATTTTTCAGTGAAATACTTTCTAAAATAATATCATAATAGCTAAGATTTCCAAGGCAGTAAAACATCTCATAAGGTCCCAGAGAGGGTTAAAACGGCAGACCTTTACAGATAAAAATTTACTATTTGTGTTCTCTACATAAGCTACTAGAAAATAATCCCACCTTTCAAGGTGTCTACATTTAAGTTTTGAATCACTGTTAGCTAGGAATAGGTCATCAACACAGTTTTTGGCCTCCCTGCCAGGGAACATTCTGGAGCCCTCACTCCTATCCCAGTTCAGTTCTGTATATTGGTGGGCTCTAAAATAGCTATGTCCTGAGTTGAACCAAGAGGAAAGTAAGAATTTTCCATTTGATAAATAATATCTATTAAAGGAATGGTAGGAAGCAAAATAAATTTGAAAAAACACAAGAGTGTACTTTATATATAAACAGAGGCTATAAAAGCATCTAGATATTGATACAATGTGCATTTGCTGTGTAGTCTGAATATATCCAATTCTGCTACAGAGACACAAACACAAGCAGGATAGAAGAGACTCTTAAGTGTCAATAGAAAGCAAGCTGGCAGGTTCTGAAATATGGCCAAAACTCAAAGGCTGTAGTAACTACAAATAATGAATAAGGAAGTAATCTGAGAGACAGGCAGAATACAGAAGATACGGTAACTAACTACAGATAGTAACTAAATTAATAACTTGGAAGATATGCCAAAGACAGACGTAACGAGTCAAAAATATAACAGAACAAATGAGTACTGTCTAGGGAAAGGGATGGAAAGCCCAAGCCTTGATCATGTCACCTCTGAGCTAAAGCTCTGTCACCCATGTGTTCCTTAATGGAAATAAAACCTAGGTTGACTTAGTAGGCTAACTCACAAGTTTACTGATGACCACGAGTAATTGTCCCTGCATCTCTCCCAGAAAATAAGCATGCATTTTTGGCCCTTCGAACTGTCATTTAAATCTCAACTCTTAGGGCGCCTGGCGGGCTCAGCTGGTAGAGTATACAACTCTTGATCTGGAGGTTGTGAGTACAAGCCCCACACTGGATGTACAGGTTACTTAAAAAAAAAATCTTAACTCTTGTCCCTGTTACTATGACCATATATAGGGAACACTGATAGGGCAGAAAGAGTGACACAGGACATTTGGGCATTACCTAAACCAAGGCTTACATAGTGTATTCCTGCCACCTTACCTACTGGCGTCCTATTCTAGGTGTGTTAACCTACCTCATCTCGCTCCACTTCTTACATTATATTTGAAACAGATTAAAACACATGTGCATGTACACACACACACATACACACACACACACACACACACACACAAATGATCTGAGCATCTGAATTTGGTCCATGAGTTCTCTGAAATAGCTGGCCTGGTGATTTACTTGGAAGGTACCATGCCAATACATCAAAGTAATTTCCCAGACAATGACGGAGGTCAAGAAGGGGAACAGAACCTAGTTGTTAACAGCACTGTTTTGGCAGTCAGGCAGACCTAGGTTTGCATTCCAGTTCTACCATCTAAGAGGTACTTATGTGTGGGCAAACTGCTTAACTCTGAATCTTATAACTTTCTCAAGATAAGGCTGCTAAAATTAACTGAGCTGACTATAAAGCTCATAGCAAAATTTCTGAAACAACTGTTGACGGCTACTGTTATTGTTAATTCATCAATCCAGCTTCACTGTTCACTTGTTGACTATCCAGCATGTAAACCTACAAAATAGTGGTCTAAAATTTGTTCAGGCACAGAGCACAGAGAAATATTCTTTGTGGAAAACCATGAAATACTGATGTGTTAAACTTAAAATACAAATGTGGAATTTTCTTCTAAATTAGATACTATATTAGAACAGCAGAAATAGTAGAAACATAGTGTCAGATAACATGTGTTTTTAGAAATTATGTAAGAAAACCTGAAAATTGAGGGAATTCTGTTCATGGCTCTACTTCCATTATTTAATTTTGGCAGTATATGAAATTCACCTAATGAGAACACTGACACACTACAGCACTGTGAAATGTTTTCTGGGACAAAAGTTGTAAAAACCTGCAATCTAAAAGAAAGTAAACCCTAAAAGTACATAATGCCTGATGGAACCTCAAAATACTGTTACAGTGTTCATCATTATCGAACGGTTAAAATAAATCCTTTTAAGAACATGGAAAGACTTCAAAAATTCAACACGCCTAGTTTTGTTGTACTTAAAACAGGAAATAACTTAAAATACAACCAGCTAATGACTCTAAGTGAGCGATGCCATGAATCTCAATTTCATTAGTAGAGTTGAGCATGACTTCTTCCTTCGATATTCCATGACACAAAAATGCAAAAACATGAAAAATCTATAAAACAATGATGAGCAACCTCTCTGAAGTAAAAACATCTAAACTGAAAGAATTTTAAAAATAAAACACACATGCATCAGAACCTGAAGATGACAGAAACATGTATTTCCAGAACGTTTGGTATCCAATGTTAAAATAAAAAGACTTATCTCAAGGTGGAAACCCAGGGAGGACTATTTTTCAGGATATACTGATCTCGTTTTTAGCTACACATCCTCCTTTGGGGAAAAGGGGTGGGGCGGCAGAAGGATGGTGGCCACAGTGCTGACAGTCTGCTGGCTAAAGTTAGATCAGGGAGGACACGGGTACCCTAAGCCACCAAGGACCAGGTAGTGACGAACTGTCTTACCAAGAGGAGAAGCACAGGATTATTATCTGCCAATAATGTCCATTTAAAAAAACTCTACGTGCTTTGTTACTTACTTCTGGGCTCAGGACGGCAGTGCTGTCACTTGGAACGTCTTCTTCGTATCCTTTATTATGAAAACTTTCTACTTCGTGACCTGTGCTTCCTTCACTTGGGCACTTGTTATATGAGCATCGCGGACTGTTGCTGCAGTGGGAAAATTCACATTTACTGTCCCCAATTTCTGAGGGCGTACATGAGAGATGGGGAGAACCACTGTCATCCTGATATGGTGGTGGCTGCAACTCATCCAGTGGGGGTGTTCTTCTCATTCTCTGAATGCAGTTTCCTGACAATGATTAAGAATCTGGTCACTGTTTCCAATTAGCCTCAACATGCAGTACCGTCCACAATAACTGTAAATAACTTAAAAAAAAACTGGATTAAAACATCTGTGGCAACGTAACTCTTAGATTCACTCATGAGTTTCCTTCTTCCCTAATTGAGAGACGCAGAAATAAAAGAGCCTGGTTTTCCTCTCCTCTTCTCCTGCATAATAAGATTAGGAAAGATAAAAGTCATATTCTCAGAGAAATGCTGTTACATACCATAAAAACGGGAGTACAATAAGTATTAGTGTAATAGCTTATTTACTCAGTTCTTTCTTTCCAACTATTCTGGAAGCATACACGGTTTACCCTCTCCCCTATGATGAGTGGCCCCTCTAGTCACAACAGGAGAAAATATGGTAGGTACAACAAACATTAAAAAAAACTCATTTATTTTCTCCAGTGACTGAAATGAACATGAACTAGCATTCAGCTCAGAACTATTCTTCCACATCTACCCTAGATCCAGAATCCTAATCGGAGGTGCCTAATCCCCAGTGCTGAGCAGACTTACAACTGCACTTCACCCTGTCTCCACCAACAGGCGGCCACTCGCTGCCGCGCTGCGTCACGTGTCCCTAACTCCTTCTAAAGTTCAGGTCTACAGCACACATTGCTACCTCCAGCAATTCAGTTCAAACCACATTTTCTTTCAGTCTTAACTTATCCTTCTAATTTTTACCTCAATGATCTATCTCAGTAACCCAGAATAAGCATGTCTATGAAAAGCATAGATGTCAGGTGAGGTGGATGATGTAAAAAAAAAAAATAAATAAATAAAAAGTTGAGTATACAATTTAAGAACAGCTAAGTCTCAGCTAAATCCTGAATGCAATATCAGATATTAAATTTAAACACTGCTCAGTTTTTCTTTTAATGGACTGTGAATCTGTTCTCAAAAGGGACCCTGAAAAAAGGTATTTTGTATTGTAATTCTTATAATGGAGTTCAATTTGAATGTTCAATAGGTTTTCTGTTCTTCCTAAGACAGGAAAACTTTACATAAGAAAAAACAAAGCTCATTTAAAAATTACCACAATGCCTGGTTCAAATGAAAAATAATTTGCATGAACTTAGCACAAATTTACATATTTATAGCTCTGATGCCCAAATTTTGGAAAACGAAAACTTAATGTCTTACCTAGTGAGTCTAACATACTAACTTTAGTTGATAAAACATAAGCAAAAAATAAACAAGGTACAGAATTAACACATTTGAAGCTAAATTTCAGAAGGGAAGATAAAGTTGGTAAGTTGCACTTAGCAGCAAATAAATCACAACATTCCAGGTTTCAGAGAGGAGCTTCCAGGAATCTTTGGCTTTCCTGATAAAAGCAGGCTGACCCAACTGCTATGCCCTTTTTGTCCACTGGCCTTTCTCCTTCCTCCTGCTTGGATGTGCTGCAGCCATTTTGTAACCATGAAGTAACAAACATGCCAATGAAAGCTAAGGATGGAGAAGCAGAGAAATAGCAAGTATCTGGGTAACTGAAACATCACTAAGTAGCTACGTCCAAACTGAAGCCTGAAACAAATCCAGCTAGGTTAAAAAATACAACAGCAAAACACTGATTCTGTGGTTTCCAAATATATTCTCTGATGGTTTTCAAATTATTTAACCGATATCCTCCCCTCATTAAAAATGTATATTTAATCACTCACTGAATTATACATTAAATGGTAATATCTAGTATTTACTGTAACATGAAAACAATTAAAAATTTCCCAGTGAGTGCAGTGGTTTCAGAAGTCAGCATACCGTCTTTTCCATTACCCTTACCTTTATTATTATTTTTTTAAATAGAAGTGGTCTTTCTCATATCTCAGACCTCAAATTGCTCAGCATATTATCCCACAGATCGCACTGGACAGAACTAGGTACATATCTAGTCCTCAACCCATCTCAGATAGCGGGAATGGGATTACCATAATTCACTCAAATTAATCAGAGGCCATCAAAGTGAAAGGAGAGGTGGAGTCAGTCACAATGTCTGTATCTACATGGAAGAGTAGATGCCACTCACCAAGAAAAAAGAGAAAGGACTGAAATAAAATTAGATATGAAAAAGGAGACATTACAACTGATATCACAGATACCAAGGGTCATGTAGGATTACTATGAAGAATCATGTGGTAACAAATGGGACACCCTAGAAGACACAGATAAAGTCCTAGAAACATAGTAGCTACCAAGACTGAATGATGAAGAAATAGAAGATCTGAACAGACCAATAACTAGTAAGGAGACTGAACCCATAATCAAAAACCTCCCGAGCTGCCTGGGTGATTCAGTCAGTTAAGCATCTGACTCTTGATTTCAGCTCAGGTCATGATCTCATGGTCATGAGACTGGCTGCCACTGGGCATGAGCATAAGATTCTCTCTCCCTCTCTCCTTTCCCCACTCATTCTCTTTTTCTAACTAAACAAAACAACAACGACAACAAAAAACCTCCCAGCAAACAAAAGTACAGGACCAGATGGCTTCACTGAAGAAGTCAACCAAAACTAAAAAAAAAAAAAATTAATACTAATCCTTCTCAAAACCTTACAAAAAGAATAGAAGAGGAGGGAACACTCCAAACTTACTTTACCTAGGCCAGCAATACCCTGTTAGCAAAGCCAGACAAGGACACCGCAAGAAAATTATAGGCTAATATCTCTAATAAACATGGGTGCACAAATTCTCAACAAAGTACCAGCAAACCAAATTAAATAATACACTAAAAGCATCACACAGTATGATCAATTGGGATCTACTCCAGGGATTCAAGTGTGGTTCAACCTATGCAAATCAATGTAATACAACACATTAATAAAACAAAGGACAAAAATCATAGGATCATCTCAGTAGATGTACAAAAGAAGCATTTGACAAAATTCAACGTCCATTCATGAAAAAATCTCTCATGAAACAGGGTATAGAAAGAACATTAGTCAACATAATAAGGACCATATATGACAGACCCACAACTGACTGTATATTCAGTAGTAGAAACTGAAAGCTTCTCCTCTAAGATAAGGAACAAGGCAAGGATCTGAGTCTTACCACTTTTATTTAATATAGTTTTAGAAATCCCAGCCAGAGCAGTTAAGCAAGAAAAGAAATACAAGGCATCCATATTGGAAGAGAAGTTAAACTATCTCTATTTCCAGATGATGATAGTATATACAAAAAAAAAACCCTAAAAGAATCCACCAAAAACCTGTTAGAATAAGTGAATTCAGGGGCACCTGGGTGGCTCAGTTGGTTAAGCATCTAACTTTGGTTTAGGTCATGATCTCAGAGTTTGTGAGCTTGAGTCCCACATCGGGCTCTGTGCTCACAGCTCAGAGCCTGAAGCCTGCTTTGGATTCTGTGTCTCCCTCTCTCTCTCTGCCCTTCCCCTGCTCATGCTCTATCTCTCTCTAAAAAATAAATAAACATAAAAAAAGTGAATTCAGTAAAACTGTAGGATGCAAATCAATATAAGAAATCAGTTGCATTTCTACATATTAACAACAACTATAAGAAAAGGAATTTTTAAAAATTCCATTTATAATTGCTTCAAAAATAATAGAATACCTAGGAATAAATTTATCCAAGGAGATGAAAGATCTACCTGTACATTAAAAACTACAAGATACTGATGAAAGAAACTGAAAAAGACACAAAATAAATGGAAAGATATTTTATGCTCATAGATTGGCCGAAATAATATTGTTAAAATATCCATAAGTTGGGATGAGTACTAGGTGTTATACGTAAGTGATGAACGATGGAAATATACTACCAAAGTCAAGAGCACACTGTATACACCATATGTTAGCTAACTTGACAATAAACCATGTTAAATAAATAAATAAATATGCGAAGTGCACTCTACCAAAATTCCACTGCCATTTTCCACAGAAATAGAGAAAATAATCATAAGCTTTGTTTGGAACCACAAAAGACTTCAAAGCCAAAGCAATCTTGAAAAATAAAAACAGAGTTGGAGGTATCACGCTTCCTGATTTCAAACTACATTACAAAGCTATAGTAATCAAAAGGTATGGCACTGGCATAAAAACAAAGATCAATAGAACAGAGAACCCAGAAATAAACCCACATGTATAGTCAATTAATTTATGACCAAAGAGCCAAGAAAACACACAGGAGACGACAGTCTCTTTAATAAATGGTGATAGGAAAACTGGACAGTCACATGTAAAAGAATGAAACTGGATCATTATCTCACATCACGCATAGAAATCAACTCAAAATAATGACTTGAACATAAAGCTTGAAACTATAAATCTTAAAAGAAAACATAAGGAATAAACCCCTTAAGCAGTCTTGACAATGATATTTTGCCTTTGACAGACGCAAAGGCAACAAAAGCAATAAACAAATGGGACTATATCAAAATAGAAGGCTTCTGCATAGAAAATGATAAAAAAAATTATAGGCAACCTGTGGGATAGGAGAAAATATTTAGAAATCATATACTCAATATACAAGGAACTTATACAATTTAACAGCAAAATAACAATCTGATTTAAAAATGAGCCAAGGAGGGGTGCCTGGGTAGCTTAGTTGGTTAAGCATTCAATTTCGACTCAGGTCATGCTTTCATAGTCCATGAGTTCAAGTCCTGTGTTGGGGCCTGTGCTGACAGCTCAGAGCCTACAGCCTGCTTCAGATTCTGTGTTTCCCTCTCTCTCTGCCCTTTCCCGACTCATGCTCTCTCTCGGTGTCTCTCCCAAAAATAAATAAACATTAAAAAATGGGGTAAGAAACTACACATTTTTTTCAAAGAAGACATCCAGGTGGCCAATAGATACATGAAAAGGTGGTCAACATCACTATCGTTAGGAAAATGCAAATCAAAAGCATAATGAGATATTTTTACGCCTGTTAGAATGTCTAATAACAAAGAGACAATGGATAACAAATGCTGGTAGGATGTGGAGAAAAAGGGACCCTTCTGTCGTACTGGTGGGAATGTAAACTAGTAAAACCAACATGGAATAACAGTACAGAGATTCCTCAAAAAATTAAAAATAGGATTACCATATGATTGAGGAATTCCATACCTGGCTATTTATCTGAAGAAAATGAAATCACTATTGCAAAAAGATATCTGTACCCCATGTTCACTTCAAGATTCTTTATAATAGCCAAGACATGCAAACAACCTAAGTATCTATCAATGGATGAATGGATAAAGAAATTGTGGTACACACACACACACACACACACACACACACACTGGACTATTATTCAGCTACAAAAAAGAAGAAAATCTTGCCATGTGACAACACAAATGGACCTTGAGGGAATGCTAAGTGAAGTAAATCAGAAGGAGAAGGAAAAATACAGTATGAGGTCAATTGTAAGCAGAATGTACAAAATGTGAACTCACAGACACAGAGAACAGGTTGGTCATTGCTAAAGGTGAGGGTGGGGAGTGAAGGAAATGTGTGAAGGTGGTCAAAAGGTACAAACTTCCAGTTATAAGATAAATAAGTCAGGCAACGTACAGCATGATGACAGTTAACAATAATGTATTGTAGATTTCAAAGTTGCTAAAGGAGATCTTATTAGGAAAGTTCTTATTAGGAAAAAACCGTGTAACCATGTGAGGTGACTGATGTTAACTAAACTTGCTGTGGTAAATCATTTTGCAATACACATGTATCACATACTATATTGTGCTAATACCTTGGACTAATATAATGTTATGTATCAATTATATCTCAGTACAACTAGAAAAAGAAAAGAATGACTAAACACTTCCTTTACAAAAGCTTATACACTAATTGAGAGTATAACAATATATACCCACATGAAACAAAAGCAAAAGAAACAAACCAAAAAGAGTATGTGCCTAGAGCATAGAGGGTCCAGGGAGAAGGAAGATGAAGGACGTTGGCTAGAAAACTCCGCACTATCAAGTCCTTGCCTTCCTTATTCTTCAATCTGGTTTCATATTCATCTTGATTAAAATATCTTCCCTGTGGCTCTTTCTTCTTCAATAGCTCTTTCACTATATTAACCCTTCTCTGAACTTCCTTCTCATATGACCAATACAATCTATTTTCTGCCCAGTAATAATCGAATACCTTACTTCCTTTAGTTTGCTTTTCACATCAGGTCCTGGTCTAGATACCAGCCAACCAGGATATGTTGACACAGCTGAGCTCCAGTCATCTGGCTCTTGTTGATATTTAGTGTAACTGCTCTCCAGAGACTAAGGCACGAGTTACCCAAAAGACACTGAGTGATATTTAAAGATGCTAAGTAGGGTCCATGAGGAGACTTCACTAGTGTTTCTGGATTTGACAGAAACAATTTTAAAGCTGTGAGTTTTGGAATACACAAATTGGGATATATAAATTATACATATAACATATTATTTATTTTATACATTTATATAATTATAAGATAGGATATAAATCCTCAAAGTTTTGAAAATAATACCATGCTTTTTACTTTTCACTCTACTTTTGCATTTTACTTTACAAAGTGAAGAACACCCAACTATATATGGAATAGTTATATCATTAAAATTTCTTTTAATGTTTATTCTTATTTTTGAGAGAAAGAGACAGAGCATGAGTGGGGTAGGGGCAGAGAGAGAGAAAGACACAGAATCTGAAGCAGGCACCAGGCTCCAAGCTGTCAGCAGAGTCCAACGTGAGGCTCAAACTCACAAACCGCAAGATCATGATCTGAACCGAAGGTGGACACTTAACCATCTGAGTCACCCAGGCGTCCCAGGAATTTCATTTTTAAAAATGCAATTACAAAGACTTTTCTTCTTTTAAACTTTTCCAACAATATGTTCTTTCTCTTGGCAACTACTTCATATTGTCTACACAGTGTAATAACTACAACCTGGCTAAAATTTAACTGATGTTGGAAAATTTTTAAGACAAATGTTTTATAAAATAACACAATTTATACTATAGTCGTTAATTTACAATGTAAACATCCAACCTTAAGAGGAAGTTTTTAGTGAAACTATCAAACACCAAAATGGCAATGCCCTGTTCTTAGTTTTCCCCTTGTTTTACAACCTAATTCCCTAATACCCTATTTTGTAGAAAAGATATAGCCATAAAAGGGTTTATGCATGGATGTATTTTAAGCAATTTCATTTACCAACTGCATATTGTAGAGCACTTACAAAACAAGACAAAGTATCCTGCTACCGTAAAAAAAAAAAAAAAAACTGGAAAGGGGCACTGGGTGGCTCAGTAGGTTAAGCTTCCGACGGGTTCAGGTCATGATCTTGCAGTTGGTGGGCTCGCGCCGGGCTCTCTGCGGTCAGCACAGCAGACAGATCTTCGGTTTTCCTGCTGTGGATCCCGTCTCTCTCTGCCCCTGCCCCACTACTGTGCACATGCGCGCGCAGGCGCGCACATTCTCTCTCTCTCAAAAGTAGGTGAACATTAAAAAAAAAAAAAAAAAAGGAGAAAGACCCAGGACGCATCCATATCTGGAAAATGACCTGTAGTTTTTATCAACTTTTAAGACTGTAGTTTCCAAAGTTTGAGAAGCTCAGCTCTAAACAGTGGTGAACATTCTACCTCTGCAGAACTCAGTTTTCAAGTGCCTGTGGAAATTTACCACAGTTGATCACATACTGTGTAATAAGTTAAGGCTTGACACATTTCACAAAACTGTGAAAAAGAAGGTGTCTTTTGACCACAATGAAATTAAACTAGAAATCAGAAAGAAAAATATAACTAAAGAACTATAGAAATCTAGACAAAATAACCAAAAATTAAAATATACTTCTAAATAACCCATGGGTCAAAGAAGAAATCACAATACAAATAGAAAATGTATTGAAAATGGTAATAAAAACAATCTGTATAAATGCTTAGAAGGAAATTCACAGGCCTAACTGCATATATTGGTCAGGAAAGGGGAGTGAGGAAGGCTGAAGAGAAGGACCTAAGTACTCACTTCAAGACATTAAAATCTTAAGAAACAAACAAGTTAAACTCAAAGAAAGGAAAAATCATTAAACAAAGAAGAGCAGAAATAAAATAGAAAACATACACACAATAGAGAGCATTAGTAAACCAAAAGAAAATTTATTGAGGACACCAATAAATTTATAAATTGCTGAAAGACACCAGTCAGAAGAGAGAGATGCTCTCAATTATTAATAACAGGAATAAAAAAGAGGACATCATTTCAGATCCTATTAACATTTAAAAAGATGGCAAGCTTTTCTTTTGTCCTTTGCTTTATGAAAATTTCAGCCCTAAAACTCATCAGTGGGACAGAGGAGGAGTGCCTGCACTGGTAGTGGCGTGGGAAGCTGCAAGGACCCTGAGCCTGGATAAGGAGGAGGCCTACCAGGGGAGAAGCCCAGGGTACTATTTTGGAGCCCAAGAGGGATGAGAAGGGCATCCGTATCCATAGCGGGGCAGCCTAGCACGCAGTGTCAGAGCCCAAGTGGGGAAGGAGGGCCTTTATCCAGAGAGTGGCCAGAAGTAAGGTGTCAAAGCTCAAATAGGGTAAAGAGGACACCCATACGTGGAGCATCCCTACACAGCATGGTGGACCCCAAGCTGGATGAGAAATGCCCAGCACAGAGAGCCAGAGCCTCAACAGGATAAGAAGGTTCTCAATGGTGAGGTAGCCTGGCGTGGGGCAATGAAGCCCAGAAGGGCAAAGAATGTGCCTACACTGAAGGAAAAACAAGTAAAAATCTGAGTAGGATCCAAGCCACAAAGGGGGGGACAGGCGGGGCTGAAGAGGAAATCCACACAGAGGAATACCTGGTGAGAGAGGAAAGCATCAGCACAGTTGGCCGGACACAGGAAATCCACCCCCACAGCAGGATGGGGAGAGTATCCATGAGTGAGGCTAACCTGGAGTGTGGTGTCCGAGTCCGAGTGGGGTGAGGAAGACAACCATGTGGGGAAAAGGGGGAGTCCTAGAGCACTGCGTCGGACTCCAAGCAGGAAGCCAGAGCTTTGGTAGGGTGAGGACGATGTCCAATGTGGATAGTAAGCTGGTCTGGAGTGTCAGAAGCCACGTTCTAAGGGTCATCAGGACATCCACAAGTAGGAAAGGCTGCAGGGTATATCAGAACCCAAAGAGTGTGAGGCAGTATGCGTGCAGACTTCGGGCAGGGGTGTTAGTCAAATAATAAATATGTTAAGTTTAATGGAAGCCAGATCTCTCTCAGTGTTGGAGAAGGAAGTTAGAAATATGGAAAGGGAAAAAAATAAAACTGTGGTGTTGGATTAGAACTAAGGATATTGGTGAGAACTCAGTTGTTAAATAATAAATATAGGATAAATATGCAAATAACATGCACGTGTGCACACACACACACACGCACACACACACTCACTCAGTCCTAAATAGCCTAGCTCTGTCCCCTGAGAGGATTTAAGAACACCACCTCAATAGCAGTGCGCATACCTAGTGCCCAGATCTTGGCTTCTAAATCTATTCTTCACTGAAAGAAAGCAGGGTTCCATGAAGAAATAGCAAATATCAGGGCTACGAATGGAAGTTGAAAATTAAATTATAATCAAAGAATGATGGGAACATGTCAAAAAAACAAAGAAGCCACTTTGAAGAAGTTTGCACTGGACAAATCCCACAATTTGACTTTCAAAATAAACAGCTGAAGTAACTGATTGTAACACACTAAAGAAAAGAGGAAAACATGAGTCCTTCTAGATATAAATATATGTATAAACTGAAAGAATTCTGAGGAACAGATTGTCTCCGTTGTTACAAAGTAGCTTCTGACAAAGTACTTAATTATCTAGTGTGGCTACTCCCTTAATGAAGAGATCGAAGCAAACATCATGAGTAACAGGACAAATCGAAGTGTGCGTCACCTGATAGGATGCAATGACAGGACTAGAGCACCACTGCCTTGGTCCTCCAACTAAAGATGCTTAACCTGAACCCAATCAAGAGAAACATCAGACATTTGCAGATATTCTAAAACACAGCCTGTAATCCTCACAAAGGAATGACTGGGGCACCTGGGTGGCTCAGTTGGTTAAGCATCTGGCTTCGGCTCAGGTCATGATCTCACGGTTCATGGGTTTGACAGCTAGCTCAGAGCCTGGAGCCTGCTTCGGATTCTGTGTCTCCCTCTCTCTCTGATCCTCCCCTTTTGTGCTGTTTCTCTCTGTCTCTCAAAAATAAATTTAAAAAAACATTTAAAAAATTAAAAAAAAAAAAAGGAATGACTGAAGACGCTGTTCTAGCCCAAAGGGTCTAACTTAACATGAGAACATATGATTCTGAACTATATATCCTTTTGTCATAATGCATATTATCTGGACAACTACAGACCATGAATGGATTCTGAGGGTTAGATGGCAATAATAAACCAATGTTAAAGTCTTTATTTAGGTGGCTGTATTATGGTTATGTAAGAGAATGTTCTTGTTTGTAGAAAATATGCACTCAAGTATTGGGGGGTGATAAAAAAATCAGCCCAGGGGACCACTTACTCTGAAATAGCTCAAGGGGTTAAAAGGATTTTGTACTAGTTTTTGAACTACATTTTCAATTTTCGTTAACTTTATGAATGTTTAAAAAGCTCTATAAAAAAGGCACCATCATATCTTTTGAAAATCAGATGATACACACAAATTCCTAAAGAAAAAAAGCCTAAACAGATCCAAGAAGAAACAGGAAAATTATATAATCTTATATTTATTACAGAAATTGAATTCATATTTTAAAACCTTCCTAACAAAAAAAAGTCAATGCCCAGGTCGCTTCACTGGTAAATTTACCATTTAAGGAAGAAAAAATCACCAATTCTACACAAAATATTTTAGATAGTATAAAAAAAGAAGGAACACTTCTGAAATTGTCTTATGAAGCCCCATAACCTTGACATCAGAGCCTGACAAATTATCTCATAAGAAAAGAATAAGCTGATTCCTCTTGTGAACACAGATACAAAAATTCTATATAAGATACTAGCAAATGAAACCCAGAGGCATATAAACAGAGAACTGCATTAGAAACAACTTGGGCTTATACTAGGAATATCAAGTTATTGTACAAATGCAAAGTGGATTTATTAGTAGAAAATTAATTTATCTAATGTATTACATTAAAAGACTAAAGTTATAAAAAGTAACGTGATAACTATAACGGATTCAAAAAGGATTGAAAAAAAGTATTTGATAAAATTCACTGTGCATTCATGATAAAATCTCTGCTGGGTACAAATGAGGAATAGAAAGTAATTTCCCTAATCCCATAAAGAGTATCTTTGAAAGTCCTACAGCCAACATTATATTTAACGGTGAGATGTTGAAAGCTTTACCTCTGATATTGGGAATGAGACAAGCAAGCCTGTTGTCACCGTTTCTATTAAACAATGTGCTGTAAGTTCTAGCCACGGCAATAAGGTGAGAAAAACATGTAAAAGGACTGGAAAAAAGAAAACTGTTATTACTCTCAGATGACGACTGAGGTACAGAAATCCCAAAAATACTTTTAGAGATAATCTCTTAGAGTTAGTAAGTAAATGTAGCAAGGTCACTGGATATGGGATTAACACTACAAAAATCAACTAAATTTCTACACACATGAATGAAAAATTAAAAAGTGAAATTTAAAAACAATCCTATGTATAGTGGTAACAGGTAACACCAAATACCCAAGAATAAATCTGTTATTTTTCAAGTTTGGGGGCTCATAATTAGAATATATTCTTAGCAACTGGCAGAATCCACACCTTGGCCTTCTAAGCAGTGGCTGTATGGTACAAGAAGGGACCCTTGCAAACCACTGGAGTCTCCTTTCTCCAGCAGGAAGTCATCCCAAGAGAAAAAGAGAGATCGGTCTATCATCAGAGACTTGAGAACTGCAGGTTTGGTGAATGTATTCCCTAGTCTGGTCACTGTAAAAATTAATAAACTTCAAAAATGATGGCAGATGATCATTAACTTCTAATAGATGACTTTAACTGGAACCGCCACCCCAGATGGAGTCTCCTTATTAAGCAAATTAAAACAGCCTCGGAATTTGATACGTAGCTTTTACTTAGCAAATGCTTTATCCTTTGTAATAATCAAGAGGGAACAGAAGTAACATGTTGTTTTCACCTGGCAAAGACAGCAATACTTTCTACCCCCCAGCTTCAGGTATTCTCGTTCTATGCCCCAGGCCGCTCTGCAGAGACCTTGGCTGCCTCGATATTGCATACTACATCTCCTCGATCCTTCTCTGGAAGACAGCAAGCTATTAGGACCTGGAGAGTGGAAGAGTTGAGAGATGAAATGCCTTGGTGAAATACACATGTGTGGCAGAAGTAAGCACTCAGTCTTGTGAAAATACAGGGTCTTGCCTCCTCAATAAAGTTCCTGAGGGAGCAGGAGTACGATGGAATATTCCTCCCAAAGTCAAAAGGAGTTTACTATCCCTTCTCTGTGTCCCATTAAGGACACAATTTTTTGGTTGGCCTCTTTACTTCTGAAAGCAGCACATCCCATATTTGAGTACACAGCTATGATCCATCTATAAGATAAAATAACAAGCTTTCAGCTTTGAGTATCAAGGGAAACTAGCAGACATTGGATGAGAACTAATTAGGCTCTGAAGGCACAGGCAAGTATATATGCCTACTGTATCTTGCTTAACCTGCATGCATAGCCTCATGAGTACATACGACTCACACAGGGAGGGTTAACTGAGAGTTAAAAACATTGTGTCTAGTGATATGCCAAAGCCAGCAGAGGTGGAACGTTCCGGTATATAATTATTTCAGAAGAGGCCCTGAAAAACAATATGGAAGGAAAATCTTCTCAGTGGATAGAATTGTTAGTGGCCCATTTCGTTTTCAACTCTGCTTGAAGTAAGAGTTGATCTCAGTTACTGGGATGCCAGAGGTCTGGCTGGATGTGAGGACTTGAGAGGAGAGAGACTGGCAGACTGGTGTCACCTAGAATGGCTCAAGGGCCTGAAAATATTTACATCCCCAATACAACTTAAAACACAAATACGCAGGAGCGCTCAGTCAGCTGGGCATCCAACTTTGGCCCAGGTCATGATCTTTTGGTTCATGGGTTCAAGCCCCTTATCGAGCTCTGTGTTGACAGCTCAGAGCCTGGAGCCTGCTTTAAATTCTGTGTCTGCCTCTCTCTCTGCCCCTCCCCCACTCATGTTCTGTCTGTCTCTCTCTCTCTCAAAAATAAATAAACTGTTCAAAAAAACTTAAAAAAAAACCCACAGAGATGCAGCAAATACCTGATTTACAAAATTTAGCTTCATATATTGTAAATCAAATTCTCCAAATTGAAAAAGGCAGCAATACTGATAAATTAGGCTCCTAGATGAATTTTCAAAGCATGCCCCAAATTACAATGTCAATTTCAATCAATATTTTTGTTTCTCCTTTTATCTTTGTGTTCACTGCTGTTCAGTTTTACCTGCAGAAAATAGTTCATGTTCGTGAATGATTAAAAATAGTATCAAGAAATTTGTTTCCATGCCCAAGGGAGTAACGGCTATGTGGTCAGCCCTTTTGCTGTAAACAACTACAAAACTGGACAAAGCAACTGTTTTCAGGTAGTGGACAACACGCAGTGTGAAAAGGAATACCCACAAGGTGATACCTTCAACTGACCAACTCTCATGAGTCCCTGACCAGGAGTTGGCTAAACACGTGCAGAGACAGACTGCCTGAGGCTTGCACGGAGATATTAGATGTCAGTCAGCATGGGGGGAAGAGCTGTGCTGGCTCCTTCAGAGTGCCCTCTACTTGTAATATCTATTTTGTTATGGTAAAGTTTATAGACAATAAAATCTACCCATTTCAATGAATTTCAACAAATGTATACATACAGCCCTGTAACCATCATGCAGTGGAGGCACAGAAGGTTTCCATCCCCCTAAACTCTCCCATGTTCCTTTGCCTCTTGTAAGTCCAGACACAGGCCAACCACTGACCTGCTTTCTTTCACTGGAGTTAGGCCTTTTAGAGAATTTCACACAAATAGGATCATATATATATATATATATATATATATATATATATATGATCTGGCATTTTGTACTTCCTGTAAATGCTACTGCCATTCAACTATGCTGTTGCATAACTTTTTGTTAAGTTGTATTCTGCTCTAGAGAGAAAATTTATCCTTTCAAACTGTTTTCAGGAAGTTGTACAATTTTGCATTCAAACTTGGAATGTAAGAGAGTTCCCTTAATTCCACATCCTCACCAAAGTTTGGTATTGCTGGTCTTTTAGATCTTAACCATGTCACTGGCTGTGTAACCATATCACTGAATGACATCTCATTGTGATTTTAGTTTGCATTTTCCAAATGACTAATGATTTGAGCATCTCTTCATGCAGTTATTTGCCATTCAAAAGTTTTTTGCCCAGAACTGTGCATATTGTTAATCCAGTTGTTCGCTTCATGTAATCGATGTGTAAGGGCTCTTTGTGTGATCTGGATACAGTTCTTTATAAAATGTACATTTTCCAAGTCTTTGGCTTACCTTTTCATTTTCTGAACATGTGTCTTTTGAAGAGAGCGTGTTTTTTACTTTAATGTAGTTACAGTCATTCCAGTTTTTTTTATTTAGGATTCATGCATTTTGGTTCTTATCAACAAAATCTTTGCCTAATCCAAAGTCACCAAGATTTTCTAGGTTTTCTAATAATTATATGTTTTAGCTTTCATATTTAGGTTTATGATCCACCTGGAATTAATTTGTGTGTGTGGTATGAGACAAAATTTGACACATTTTTCCACATGGTTTTGCAGCTGTTTCAGCATCACGTATCGAAAGCATTTTTTTCTCTCCTTGATTTAACTGGGTACCTTGTTGAAAATAATTGTCGTGTATGGGTCTGCTCTTGTAGACTCCCTCTTCTTTCATTGACTGGTATGTCTAGACTTATGCCCCAATCATACTTCCTTGTTCACTGTAGCTTTACACTAAATGTTGCAGACAGATAGTGTCAATCCTTTAACTTTGCTCTTCTTTTCCACAACTTCTTTGACTAATCTATGGCCATTTCATTTCCATAAATATTTTGGTGTGTCATAGGATACAAAAAAAGAAAAAGAAAAAGAAAAAAAGAAAGGCCTCCTGAAATTTTAACTGGGTTTATATTCAATCTATAGATTGGGAAGAACAGATTTGGGAAGAACAGACATCTTAACAATATGGAGTCTTCTATTCAATGAACTTGATGTACCACTACATTTAAGTCTTCTTTACATTATCTCAATTTTATAGTTTTCAGTGTAAAGACCTTGCTTCTTATTCATATTCCCAAGAACTGTTTTATGATACTAGTATAAATTATACTGTTCTTGAAAAGTATTTTCCAATTACTTTTGCTAGTATATATAGACATGTAATACTTGGATGTTGACCTTGTATCCTAAAAAGTCTTGTACATTTCTTAGAAATTTCTACATAATCATGTCATCTGTAAATAAAGATACTCTGATTTCATCCTTTCCAATCTCTACAACTTTTTTCTTGTCTCATTGCACTATCTAGACCCTTGATTAAAACACCAAATAAAATAGTATTGAGAGAGGAAATCCTTGCCATATATTGATGTAAAAAAAAAAAAGAAAAAGAAAAAAATCCTTCAAGATTTCATCACTAAGTGAAATAAATCCCTTATGGGATTTTTAATAATCTCACTTTGTTATGCTTTGTTAAAGTCTGTAATCAGAGATTAAGAAAATTTGCTGGAAAATTTTATCATGAACAGAAATGGACATTTCTCCATCAAGTATAGTGGATAATTATGTGATTTTCTACTTTATTTTGTTAATGTGGAGAAATGCAACAATTGATCCTCCAATGTTAAACTAAATCTGTATTCCCAAGATGAACTCTACTTGGTAATGATGTTACCCGTTGTTTTCTTTTTTGTTTGTTTGTTTTGTTTTGTTTTACTGCTGGATTTAACTTACTAGTATTTTTTAAAGGATTCTGCATCTAGGCACATGAGCAACATTGACCTTTTTGTCTTTGCAAAGTCCTTGTCTGTTTTTGCTATCACAGGAATTCTAGACTCATAGGATGACTTAGGGAAATGTTACCTCCTCTTCCTTATTTTCTGGAAGACTTTGTACTGAATTGGTAATATGTTTCTTTTTTAAAGTGTTTAGCTGAATTCATTGATGATGCTCTCTGGGTCCAGAGCTTTCATTATAAGTTTTTGTTTAAAAATTTTTTATGTTTATTTATTATTGAGACATAAATAGCACATGAGTGGGAGAGGGGCAGAGAGAGACAGAGACAGAATCCAAAGCAGGTTTCAGGCTCTGAACTCTGAGCACAGAGGCCGATGTGGGGCTTGAACCCATGAACTGTGAGATCATGACCTGAGCCAAAGTTGAATGCTTAACTGACTGAGCCACCCAGATACCCCTCATTATAAGTTTTTCAACTATGAATATAGGTCAACTGAATTTCTCTCTTCTTGAGTGAGGTTTAGCTACTTGTGTCTATGTGTCTATTGCATTAGAACATATTTATTGGCATAACGTTGTTATAAATATTCTCTTCTAACCCTCTTACCTGTAGGATCCGCAATAACATACCTATTTCATTCTTGATGTTGATTATTTGTCTTTCCTTTTTTTTCTTCTTGTCAATATGGATGGAGATTTACAAATCTGATTCAGTTTTCCAAGAACCAGCTTTTGGTTTCACTAGTTTTTCTCTTTCATTTGTTCATTTGCCAATGTCATTGATTTCTACTCTTTTATTATTTCCTTTCTTATGCTTAGCTGCTCTTTTAATTTCCTAATTTCTTATAGGGGTAACTTATATGACTGGTTTTCAACTTTTCTCACATTCTACTCTTAGCAATTGTTACAAATTTCTGCCCAAGCACTGCTAGCTGCATCACACAAATATGTATATACTGTACTTTCATTTTCATTCACTTCAAAATGCTAATTTTCCTTATGATTGCTTCTCTGACCCATATTTGTAAGGTCTTTTTTAATGGCCACATGTTTACAGATCTTCCAGATATCTGGCTATGCCTGTTTTCTAACCTAATTCTACTGTTGAGAGAGAATATAATCTGTAAGATTTCAATACTTTAAAACTTACTGAGACTTTTTTTTAATGTCCCAGATTATGGGGTCTCTTGGAAAATGTCTATGAACACTTAGAAAGAGTACATATCTTGCAACTGGTGAGTTGAGTGTCCTATCAGGGTCAGTTAGGAAGAGCTAGTAGATTCTGTTGCTCAAGTCTGCATCTTACTGATTTTCTTTCTACTTCTTCTATTTGTTACCAAGAGAAAAGCTCCGAAATCTCTGAATATAATTGTGAATGTCTGTCTCCTTTGCTTCAAGTTTATTGAAACTGTTATTCAGGACTGTTATGTCTTCTTGATGAACTGACTCACATTTTTGTGATCCCTGGTAATAATACTTGCTCTAAAGTCTTCTTTGTCTGATATAAATATAGCCATCTCAGCTTTCTCTGCAATTCGTGTTTGCATGGCAGATCATGTTTCTCTATCCTTTAACTTTTAAATATTTTATGCCTTTATATTTCAATTAGGTTTCCATATATTTGGATCTTGCTTTTCTTTTTATTCTTTTCTTTTTCTTTTTTTAGGGATACAAAGAGTGTGAATAGGAGAGGGGCTGAGGCAAGGAGAGACAGAATCTTAAGCAGGCTCCATGCCTAGTACAGAACTTGACATGAGGCTCGATCCCACAGTCGTGAGATCATGACCTGAGCCAAAATCGAGTCAGACGCTTAACCGACTGAGCCACCTGGGCACCCCTGGATCTTACCTGTGTATGTAGTCTTGCTTTAAAAAAAAAACAAAAACACCTCATCTGACAACCAATGCTTTTTAATGGGCACCTAAATCATTTACATTTAATGTAATTACCTGTATCAGGGACTGACAAACTTTCTGTAACAAACCATATGATAAATAATTTAGACTTTGTGCCACATGTAGTGTCTATGACATATTTATGTGTGTGTTTTATACTGCTTTAAAATGGTAAAAATCTGGTATCTATGTAATAAAATATTATTTAGCCATAAAACAAGTGAAATTCTAGCATATACTACAATATAAATGGATCTTGAAGACATTATACTAAGTGAAATAAGCCAAACAAAAAAGAACAAATAGTGTATGATTCCACTTATGAGCTGTTTAGAGTAGTCAATACAATAATTTACGGTATAGACAATACTTAACAATACTTAAGAATGTGGGCTTCGGTATTAGCCTGCCAGATTCTACCTCTACCTCTGTCATTTCCTAGATGTGTGACTATGGGAAGTGTATTTACATCTCTGACTCCTTTATTTCTTCATCCATAAATTAGGAATTATAATAGCACCAATGTCATTGGGATTTCTGAAAATTAACTGAGGTGTTTTAAGTGCTTCATAGTAACACTATGATAGTTATTTTATTAGCACTGATTAATGCAATACCCCCACTAGGTAGGTGAGACTCAGGGTAAATAAATTAGGCCCACCTATTTTTCATATTTTTAGTATTCTTGAGAAAAGCAAAAGAACTTCTAAATTTGTTTGCAGATTAATTTTGCAGGAACACTACCCTGTTAACGTGTACAGAACATTACATCACCTTACTTCAACATTGTAAAAAAAAAAAACAAAACAAGAGGGCATTAAAAAAAACAAACAAGTAATTTTTAAAAAGCAAGATACAGGATTACTGCTCATATCATGTCACTTAGCAATATACTCCATGCCATCTTTATTAGCATGAGCATTTTAATTTACATATTTTACTCTGAATCTACCTAGTAATCAGTATTAATCGTAACCATAAATTGTCATTAAAGATTTAATTAAGCTAAGTAGAGGGGCACCTGGGTGGCTCAGTCAGTCATGATCTCACAGTTCGTGGGTTTGAGCCCCACATCAAGCTCTGTGCTAACAGCTCAGAGTCTGGAGCCTGCTTCAGATTCTGTGTCTCCCTCTCTCTGCCCCTCCCCCATTCGTGATCTGTCTCTCTCTCTCTCTCAAAAATAGACATTAAAAACATTTTTAAAAAGCTAAGCATAAAACACAAATAAGAAAACTTCCATTAAAAAATTAAAGAATTTTCATGCTTAAGGAAGTGAATTCCCAGTCATCTTTGAGGGATATAGATAGCCAGGGGTTTACAGTAATTACATCAGAGATACAACAAATCTAATAAAATAGAGCTGACTTCATTTCTGAGCTCAAATTTTAGATATCTGGTACTTCCTCTGATCTCCCTCATTTTATATACTCCTAGAATTTTATATGCGCCTGTCAATCAGCACATAAAATATGCTCATCAGTAAATGAGTAAAAAAACAAGAGCTCAAAAATTAATATAATTATATTATAAAATCATATCTGCTACATTTCCCATTTTATTTTATTTTATCTATAGAAAAGAAGATAATAAATAATAGCTTTTTTCACATTTGACTTTAAAAAATGTTTTTGATGTTTATTTATTTTTGAGAAAGAGAGAGAGTGTGCGAACACACACAAGCTAGCAGGATAAGGGCAGAGAGAGGGAGACACAAAAGCTGAAGCAGGCTCTAGGCTCTGAGCTGTCTGCACAGAGCCCAACAAGGGGCTCAAACCCATAAACCGTGAGACTG
Source organism: Suricata suricatta (assembly GCF_006229205.1). Taxonomy (NCBI): domain Eukaryota; kingdom Metazoa; phylum Chordata; class Mammalia; order Carnivora; family Herpestidae; genus Suricata; species Suricata suricatta. The sequence continues at coordinate 140,525,788 of NC_043702.1, forward strand.
CAACATGAGCTGAAGTTGGGTGCTTAACTGAGTCACCCAGGTGCCCCTCACATGTCTGAGTTTTAATTTAAATCAATCAATAATCTGAAACAATAATATTTTAGCTTTTTTTGCCTTGTTTGATGTACCAAATCAGAAAATCAATTTTGTAAGTGCTATATATGCAAATAATATACTGTAATGATATTATAATACATACCAAAGACTTAATTTTAGAATCAGCTTAAGCCCTGTTGAGATTATATATTTTTTGCTATGAATAATTTGGTAAAAAGTTTTTATATTTGATTTATGAAATGGAAAAGAACCAATATTCTTAGAAAGACAAAAAATGTAACCCAGTTCTGGCCTGTAAAATACATACAGGTTTATATTGGATGATGTGAATGATGCAGGCTGGTGGTAGTGGGGTGGTGGTGATGGTGGATATATACTAATAAAGACAGGAATGAGAACAACTAAGTTGCTGTTACTTATGACATAAACTGGGGGTGTGATTTCAATTCTTGGGGATAAAACAATAAGGCAGTTTTCATTCCCTTTTGTTTTAAAAGACTTCAGGCATTCTTAGGACTTTTTATTTTTTCATTTTTATCATACCAAGTAACCAGACATTTCAAAAATAGATGGTTGAAATAGTAGCAATTTAGGATTATGAAGCTGTTAAGTGCTTCACAATGTTGATGTAATATAGCAATTATAGACCTTTGTAATTCAGCAAAAAGGCTTTGTTTTCTTGTTACTCATATTGAAACTATACAATAAGAACACCTCTTTATTTTAACAGAAAAGGACTCAAATTTTTAAAAATCTTTGCATTAATGTTTTGACCATTGTTATGAACTCACCATTGAAATTTATTATTTTGTAACTAAAAATAAAATGAAGAGCTAAGGGGGAAAAGGTTGTATAATGTTAGAATTTTGATTAGCAATCACAGCTGCACCAGAATTAGTTTCTATAGCAACAGGAAGAAATAATGTGTTGAATTGCAATGCAATACAAGATTATTCTTTACAGATTGCAATTCCAAAGAAAATCTTTAAAGAATTTTGTTTTAAAAGAGTTATTAATCTTTTAGCCATCATAATTCTCTTACAGAAAATACTTAAATTATTCTAGTCTACTTTCCATGAATCTTGTTTTAACTCATTTAAATTAGTATGTTCCAAAAAAGGTTGAAAATTTAATATACCTGAACAGTAAGAATTTTGGCTACTGTCTTATTTGCATTTTAAAGTAAAAATGCACAGACTCAGTTTTGCACACTGTATAGACAGAGAGTGTATTTTCTAGGCCCGTAAGAATCTACAAGGAAAAGGGTGTTGTTTTGAATAAACTATATTGTAGGAATAAGAACTAAAAGTAATAACATTTGTATCAATATGAAACTAAGCCTCTGTTTTATTAATGTGCACACCCATGTCCAAATTATGACTAAGAAACTACACTACTGGTAAGTATTCCGAGTGTATATCTCCCTTATGTTAGTAAGAGAAAAAAACAAGTGTTAAATTTCACTTGCTGCCCATACCATTTCTAACAATGAAAAATATTACTTGGTGGCATCCTTTCTGGTCCTAACTATTTTTGGAAACTAATTAAAAGCATATGCCTGAACCTTGTATGTATTTTGCCCTTATAATGAGACCTATTACTGTGGCTTACTCTATCCATCTGAGTTCCAAAGTATCTTTGGTGTTACCATGGATACCAGTGACAAGCATTCTCCCACAACTGCTTTATGTGTCTCATCAAACACAAGAAAACTGACATGGCAAGAATCAAGCCATTTAGACACCATGAATTTCTAATTGTACCTGTATTCATGCTTTTTAGGAAATAGAAACATATATATTTTTTAAATTAAACTAACCAAGTTATGTAAAGAATCTGAGTAGACATCAAATCACTGGGTAAAAAAAATAAGAGGTTATAAAAGAAAAGGTACAAATATTAAAACTGACCAAAACAACAGTCCATCAGTGATTCATAGGGTCCAAACTAAAGACTTAAGTCTTGGGTTTTGAGATCTTCAGGATTGAAAATTTCTAATTATATTAAAGACAATGTATAATAGGGACACTCATATCATACAGCCAACAATAGAAAACATCAGAAGAAGTCATTTATGAGAACATATAGAATGTCCAAGGTTAACTGCTGACTGTTAGCAAAAACATCATTGCAAAATTGAATAGAGTGCTTTTTGTATATCAGGCAAAATTACCAGCAAAAATTATTAGTCTCCATCAGAAATCATCTTATTCCATCTGTACTTTTTTCTTTCTTATTGTAAGAGTCTAATTTTTCTTGTTCAAATCTTTTACTAAACAACTTTAAAAAATCAAGAATTGAGTATCAAACTTGACTCCTAATAAGAAGTATTTTCAGCATCTCCTCTTGTGACTTACATTTTAAAAAGTGTAAATACGTAAGGAGTGGTGAGACAGATTTCCTATCAGAGTTATGTGATTTTTTAAAATTAATTAATATTTGTGATTTTAGTTTTTAAAACAAATGTATACACACAAATCCTAAGTTTCATTCCCTTCACACAAAATAATTCACAAGATTTATATTATTAAATATATACGGTTATGTCCTTTTAATGAATGCTTAATTATTCTAACTTTAGGATTAAAAATCTTCAGGGCATCTGGGTGACTTAGTCAGTTAAGCATCCAATTTTGGCTCATGTCGTGATCTCATGGTTCATGAGTTTGAGCCCTGTTTCAGGATCTACACTAACAGTGTGGAGCCTGCTTGGGATTCTCTCTCTCTGCGCCTCCCGCACCTCCCACCCCCAATAAACTTAAAAAAAAACCAAAAACTTCAACCTAGTAATACATTAGTCCATCTATAAGGACTTGTGACTTAAAGATTATATAGATTAAGCAAATATAATGTTTTAATTGCCTGATATGTGAATATATGATTTACTAAGGGAAAGTTCTTAAATTTATAAGCAGTACATGTAATATACAAATTCAGTCTGATAGTTAATTCCAACACAGAGGTTCCACGACAAACCTCACAACACCTCAATTTCTCCATCCATAGAGGGGAAATAATCTTTTCGAACTACTGGACGATTATAAAGAGTTTCTAAATAGAAACCACCATAAGAACAGTTAAAGGAATGGGATTACTCCATTTAAATTACAATTAGCTGAGGGAAAAAGAACACATCTCTGAAATTCTTTAAAGGACTTAAAGGAAATGTTTAGTATCCATCTTCCTTATCATTAAGGACTATAGCAAAAGTCTGTAGAAAACATTACACTCTTTTCTTGTTGAATTTAGTTGAACAGACAAAATTCAGTCACGTAAATCAGCTTCTGTCATGACTGGTACAAGAGACCCCAAGTCCTGTTCTGTGAAGAGGGGTTTAGAAAAATAACATATAGACCTCTACTGAAAGCACACATCTAATTCCAGGGTGCCCCTATTTTGCCCAGGTGTAATGAAGTGCAAACCACCGAAAAAATAGAGCAATTCCAAGTTCACCTTTCTTTCTCTCCTAGGACAAGGTAAACTACATGCATTTTAGTACCAATTTTGTGGTAGGCAAGATGCAAGGTACTAAAGTAGTACTGGTGCTCAGAAAAAAACCTGATTTGTGAAGCTTACATCAGGGATTAGGAGGGTGACACTGAGCAAAGAGGGAGAAAATCTGGGTGTGAGTCCATAGTCTGCTACTGAGAAGCTAAGTAAGCATTTACATTCTGGGCCTGTGTTCACAAAAAGAAGAGAATAAGCTAGATCACTAAGACCCTTACAATAATAATAATAATAATAATAAAAGAAAGATCCCTACAATTTTAACTACTATGAATCTGTAATATTTAACAGCTCCATTTTGGAATTGTAATAAAGGGATTACTTTTCTTAACTAATGCTGCAATAGACTAGGAAAAGCAACTAGATGATTTCCTTTCTTGTTTTACCTTCTGTTATTTGAGACACAGACCCTCCAGCAGAACTACGAGCTCTCAAGATCTTACCTAGTTTGTGATTCAACAACAAAATGTGATTGCACAATGCAAAGGGAGATGTTACACAGGGCATGAAAGGTTGTTGTAAAGATTAAAAGAGGAAAAAGGGGCGCCTGGGTGGCTCAGTTGGTTAAGCGTCTGAGCCTGGAGCTTGCTTCAGATTCTGTGTCTCCATCTCTCTCTGCCTCTCTCCTACTCACGCTCTTTCTCTCTCTTAAAAATAAAACAAAAAAAGATTAACAGAGGAAACAAATATTTTTCTTTCCTGAGAATAAGATTTTTTTTTCATGTTTGTTTACTTTGAGAGAGAGAGAGAGAGAGAGAGTGGAAGAGGGGCAGAGAGGAAGAGAGAGGCTCTGCGCTAACAGCACAGGGACTTGATCCCGTGTGCTCGATCCCATGACCGAAGCTGAAATCTAGAGTCAGATACTCAACTGACTGAGCCACACGGACACCCAAGATGTTTATACCAAAGTAATCTAAGTGACTATTAAATTTTTCAGGCATTTTACATTAGTTTTATGCCAGATTTTTATGTAATTTCAATTTTAATATGAACAATATTTTCTTTGAATGTTTCCAAATTCCTGGGGCGCCTGGGTGGCTCAGTTAATGGTCCATCTCTAGACTAGGATATGAGATCCAAAAGACTGTGAGACTGTGAGATCAAGCCCTGCATCCTGCTTAGCGTTGATTTGGTGGAGCCTGTTTGGGATTCTCTCTCGCCTCTCTCTCTCTGCCACTCCCCCGGCTCACGTGCACTCTCTCTCTCTCAGTCTCGCTCTCAAAATACATAAACTTTAAAAAAAGTTTGAATGTTCTAAGTTCCTAAAGTTGTTTAGAATATTTACAAATAGATCCTTTCATAAAAATATTTCTAGTATACCTGTTTATACAGCTTTTTTTCTACTAATATTTGTCAAAGATGTCTTTTTCTACACCTTAATATATCCAACCTTCCTATACTCTTAGTTCTAAATATATTTCTTAAATGTCATTCCTATATATTTATTTCAATACTTATTAATGTTCTTCATATGTCTGATTTCTGGATGCTTACTGAGCTTCTTAGTAGCAGACTATAGACTCACACCCCGGTTTTCATTTGCACAATATTATGCTAAAAATCACATCGAACAAAGGCATAAAAAGGGAAGACAAAGCAGCACAGAAAAAGTGGGGTGAATAGAACAAAATAAAGCAGTAGTAGTGACTTCGGACATATGAAGACTATTAAGTATTGAAATAAATATACAGGAACTGAAGTTTAAGAAATATACTTAAAACTAAGAATATAGGAAGATTGGACATATAAAGCACAGAAAAAGACATATTTGACAAATATTAGTAGAAAAAAAGCTGTATAGATAGGTATACTGTATTAAATGAATAGATTTTGAGACTCCCAAAAACATAAAAATAAAGGAAAAAAGAGCATTAATACTATGTAATGATAGATGAGATGATTTTCAGAAATATAGAATATAAATTTAGGGGCACTGAGGCGGCTCAGTTGGTTAAACATCTGACCCTTGATTTCAGCTCAGCTCATCATCCCACGGTTTGTGAGCTCGAACTCTGCATCAGGCTCCATGTTGACAGTGAAAAGCCTGGCTGGGATTCATATTCATTCATTCATTCTCTCTCTCTCTCTTCCCCTCCTTCCCTCCCCCCTACCTCCCCTGTTCATGTGCTCTCTGTCTCTCAAAAATAAAATAAACTTAAAGAAATAAAAGAAATAATTAAAGAGAAATGGCAGGCTCCCAAGAGAAAAAACTGACAATCAACCATGGTGACAGATTTAACATATCTCTCCTAATGAATAAAAGGTGAAGCAGAAAAATATTTAGGAAGGATACAGCAAATATGAACACAGTAAGTTTGACTAAAGGATATTCATAGAACCTTGCAACCAAAAATTTAAAAATACATGTTCTTTTGATGGATACATTGAACACTGATAACCTTGTCCTTCCTCCCAAATAAATACATTAGTTACAAATGCAAGAGTCAATACCTGTCATGTGGTCACAACATGATTACTTAGAACTCAAAAATAACAGGTTTTTTTTCACTTAAAATATTTGGAAATTTTCAACATATTTGGGTTTTTTTTTTTAATTTCAGGACAGGGCATGATAACTAAAAAAAATCATGATAGGTATTAGGAAAATTATAAAAAACAAATGAAAATGGAAATACTATATACTAAAATTCATGATACAGTTAAAACAATAAGAAGAAATATATATATCTTTAAGTGTATATGTTATTAATCAAAAAAGATAATAAAATATCTAACTGAAGATGTTAAGGAAAATAAAAGCCCAAAGATAGAAAATAGAAAAATAAAAAACATAGCACTGATGCAATTTAAGAATATATTCAATAAAAAAGACTGATAAAAACCCAAACTAGATTTCTTGAAAAAAAAATAACTAAGGAAAAAAAAAGAAACCCTAACAAGATTAAGTGAAGAATATGATTAATAACTTCAATGCCATGATTTGAAAACTTAGAGAATTCCTGAGAAAACAGAATTTAAGAAAACTGACTCAAGAAGTAGAGGACCCTATTACTCCTACAATATTTAAGTACTAAATAAAAATCTACTCACAAAAAATCCAAAGACACAGGTGGATTTTACAAATTGATTCTGCCAAATATTTAGAGAACAGATATTTTGAATTTCATATAGTGTTCTAGGAAAATGAGAAAGAAGAAATAATCTAAATTTCACTCATGATTTTAGTAAAACCTTGACTCTAGGATCCAAACAAGGTCGAAATGAGAAGGGACAATTTTACAGTAAACTCCTTTAGGAACATAGTTGGAAAAATCCTAAGGGAAACAAAAGAGGAAACCAAATACAGGATGACAACTTTGATTCAATTGCAGGAAGGCAAGGTTGGTTTAACATAGGGATCCTTTAATTTACAAACTAAACAGATAAGAACTTAAAAACCATATGATCTCATAAGATCAGAAAGAGCAACTAATAACATTAAGCATCAATTAATGACTAAAAAAAATAATCTTAAAAAACTAGAAACTGAAGACAATTTCTGTAACTCACTAAATAAGATCTTCCAAATACCTACAACAAACATCACAAAAAGAAGACAGCAGCACTCCCTCTAAAACCACAACAAGAAGCAGTAGTAACTCTCTCAGCACTGTACAGGCATTCCTAGCCAAAGCTGTAGGCAAATTATTGCAAAAAATGAGCAAAGCTGCTGGATAAAATGTCTTTTCTAATAATTTGCCCCTATAGTCTCTCTCTTTTTCGAAAAAGACAATCATTTCATTTCCCAACAATGTCTATTTTGTTTATTCTTTTTAGATTTTCACAAATTTCATTTCTTTTTCTGTCTTATCCATTTGCCCTAGGGATGATATCACAATGTTGAATGCCATCTACTAGACTGCCAAAAATGCATAAGTCTGGTAACTATATGTGTTGATAAATATATATAAGACCAGTAACAATGCTTAAAACAGTCACTGGAAGGTAAATTTTTTTAAGTCAAAAATGCATGGGAATGATAAATACCAATATAGGCAATAAAGATGCCTAGAGAGATCTTTAACTCTATTTAATGTCTCATTTCTTTAAAAAAAATTTAATGTTTATTTTTTAGAGAGAGACAAAGATTGAGTGGGGGAGAGGGAGAGGGAGAGGGAGAAGGAGAGAGAGAGACACACACATAGAATCTGAAGTAGGCACAGTTTATAGAATCTGAACTGTCAGCACAGAGCCCAACATGGGGCTTGAACCCAAAAATCATGAGATCATGACCTGAGCCAAAGTCAGACACCTAACCAACTGAGCCACCCAGATGCCCCATAATATCTCATTTCTTTTAAAAAAAGGTTTTGGAATATAGTAAAATGCTAGAATCTAAAACAGCTGGAGAATACATGCATTATGATGAAATTATCTATATGCTTAAAACATTTAATTAAAAAAAATTAATAGGGGCATCTGGGTGGCTTAGTCAGTTAAGTGTCTGACTTCGGCTCAGGTCATGATCTCATGGTTCTTGGGTTTGAGCCCCACATCAGGCTCTGTGCTGACAGCTCAGAGCCTAAAGCCTGCTTTGGATTCTGTGTCTCCCTCTCCCTTTGCCCCACCACTGTGTGTGCGTGCGCTCGCGCGTGCTCTCTCTCTCTCAAAAGTAAGTAAACATTAAAAAAATTAAAAAGAAATTAACAGGAAACCAACTTGCAGCATGACATTATAGGGAGTTCTGCTGGTCCACGCCCAATCTGGTAAAAACTATGTATTAAAAAGAAGACCATTTAAAGCCATTGAAGTGAACTGCAAATGAAGAAACACCTATTCAAGGACATCTGTAACAATTCACTAAGAAAAACAAGGGTCCATGGTATTTGAGCGAAGACTCCTCCCTCCCTCACCCCTCCTAGCTTACCAAGATAAGGACTCCAATCCAGATTTGATGCAGCCAAGAACAACATGCTTACCTCCCCTCAGCACCCAGATGGAAGGCTTTTTCCTGGAAGAGCAAAATGCCAGTTGTTTATCGTGTCCCCAGCTACCTGTTGCTGAGGCTAAGTCCCAGACAAGTACAACTGAGAGGTGGGCTTCCTTCTTCTGCCCAGCCCTCAATCATGGAATGAGAGCCTAACCTTGGGCATAGCATCCTGAGAATATTCCAGCTCTGATCCCCTTTGCCCCACCTGTGAGCCATAGTCCCACACTGGGAAAGGTGCCTCAGGCTGCTTCTTCCCTCACAGTGAATACCCAGCTCCTAGAGCAGGAGTGTCAATCAGACAGAAGCTTACCATTGTTCCCACCTCCAACTCCAAACTCTGGCTCAGAGATGTTACTTCAAGGGAGAAAGAAACATGCCGCCATCTCTCACCACTACCCACCTACTTCTCTCTCCCTCTCTCCCTCCCTCCCTCTCCCTCTCCTTCTCCTTACCCGTCTCCCTCCCTCCCTCTCTCCCTCCCTCCCTCCCTCCCTCTCTCTCTCTCTCTCTCTCTCACACACACACACACACACACACACAAACACATACACCGTGGAATACTATTTAGCCATAAAAAGGAATGAAATTCTGAAGCATGGTGCAACGTGGAAGAACATCAAAGACATCATGCTGAGTGACATAAAACCAACACAGAAAGACTAAAATTGTATGATTCCACTTATTTAGGTTCTACTTGTACATTTTGTCACAATAACAAAATTAAATTTTAGAAATTCACTAGAGTGACCAGAGTTAGAATCTAGCCTCTAGTGACTGGAATAAATACCCAGTAAAGATAGGCAGGTGTTAACTAGCCTTCAATAGAACTTGTAAGGAAAGGAAAGACAGTGTTAGTACAGAGTAACTCAAAAGATTAGAAGGATGCTACCTCAACTAAGTTGACTTTTAAAACATACTTTAAAAAAGCCCATACAGATGAAGATTAGAAGGATGGACATTGTTCATGTGGGGAGATCTAGGAATGTTTAAGAATAGAAGGAGGTGAAACATGGAAAGAATTAAGTTGCAAAATAAAAAAAAAAGATAAGTGATTGCTGATAACATCCCCAGCTAAGGCCAAAGAGAGAATGTAGCAAAAGCATAGTAAAATGATTAGACCCCTAAAATATAAAGTAGAGATGACATAAAAATAAAGAGGCATTTTGACATGTAAAGGCGGGGCACTGAGAAGCTTCACATTGGTGATTAAAATCAATGTTAAAAAGAAATCAAGAAATACTCTTGATAAAAGGTCAATGTGATCCAGTCAAATAGCATGAAAATTGTTCTAAAGTCTATCTGGAAGAATTAATATAAAAGAATAACCAGAAAAAAATTGACAAAAAATAACATAATGTTACAGTATGTCATTAGATACTGTAGCAGAGGAAGTAATTGAAACAGAATAAAGTTCAGAAATAGACAAAAATCCAAAAAGAAATTTAGTATATGATGAAGGTAGGATTTTAAATTAGTGGTTAAAATATTACACTTTTCAGTAAGTAACAGTGGTAAATTTGGAAAATAAATTTAGTAATTTGTAAGAAGAAAGCTAAATCACCACATCATTCCTTACATCAAAATAAATCCCAGCTGGATCAAAGATTTACATGTAAAAAAAAAAAAAAGGAAACCATAAAAATACTAGAAGAAAACATGAGAAAATTTTGCAAACCTTAAAATATGAAAGGTCTTTCAAGACATAACATAAAATCCAGAAGCCATAAATCAAAAAACTGAAAAATCTTAATCAATATAATATTAAAATTCTGGGTTGGAAAATTACTATTAATAATATAAAAAACCCCAACTACAAAAATATTTATTAACATACAAGAAAGGTGAATTTTCTTAATATCTATGAGCTCTTACAAATTAGTAAGATAATATCAAGGCAAAAGAAAAATGAGTCTCATTTACCAACAGTTACAAATACACACATACACTCACATACACATAATGCACACACACCAACTTTAGAAACCAAACACTGAATATCAAACTCTAGAACTAGCAATTCTTTTCACAATTAAAGAGCTAGTATAGCTTCAGAGAAAATGTATATTTATAACTATAATATAAAATAGAGGTGTCAAGGATATGCTTGTCCTGAGAACTGACTGGCTTCTTCCCTCCGGTTTCCACGGGAGTGAACGGTACAGGATTTTATGAGGCTAGAATGTCAAATTTCATTTGTAAACTACAATGTTTAGTTGTGCCCACTGCAATTCTAGAATTCAATGATGGCAGGGTGCTATAACTAGCAATAAAAAGCTTCTTGCTGATTTATTTTAAAAAAGCAGAGGCATGCCTGAGCAATCAACTCCTAATCTGTGAAAGGCACTCCTTATTCACTTGTGCGTTCTGGTGTTTTTGTTTTCTACTGTGAAAAGTTCACCAGATTAGAAAAAACATCACTGACCTAGTATACTTATCAGATAGCATCTTTTTTATTTGTAATATACAAAACAAGTTATTACACTGGCAGTCAACCATTTGCAGAGATCCCTGCACAGTTTTACTCCGTAAAAATCAAATTTCCAAATATGCACTTGGTTATTAGTTCTATTTTTAACCTGCCACTCACATACTGTCATGTACTTAAAATTCAGAACATGTTTACATTATCCATCCAGCAGGCTAATGCAACTGCACACCAGACAGTCATGCATAATTCAAACCAATATCCTCAGGCTTGCAAATCTAAGTCAAGGCTGCCTTTAAAAAAGCTAGGGTGTGACTTTAACATGAATAAAGTATATCTAATTTTTCTTTTTATGTGACAAATTGATACTTGCTGCAGTGGAATGCCAAAAATGCAAAGCCACTGTATAATATATCTTTCACTATTGAAAAATGAGATAATTGAAAAAATAAATAAGGCAACTACAGTAGTCTTAGGAAATTAATTCTAAATAGTGCAGGAGATCAAGCCGAACAAGATTCAAATAGCAAAGCTCACATTATAACAATAGGTTATATGAAGTTTTCCCAACAATCAGAATGTACATAAAATTACAAAATCAAGGATCTAAGTTACACTGTGAAATGGCAGTTCTTTATGCACTTAAATTCAAATTACAATTTTAATATCTGTAAAGTTAGTTTCATTTAAATTCCTTAAATAAAACCTCTACTACTGAATTTCTATAACTAGTCATATGTCTAGAAGTGCTAGAAAAGCGTGAGTCTAGAAAAGCTTGAGTCTATCAAATTTAAATTGAGGTTTACTGGGTAAGTATGTCAAGACATAGCCCTGGATATATACTGTACCAGACTCGACTCTCTGTCACCTTTACTGTTGAGATCTGGTTTTTTAAAAACTAAGAAAAGAAAGATAACTGGTCTTATCTACAAAGGGCTACTTTTAATGCTACTGAAAACATAAGTATTTACCAATAACTTGGAAATGTGACACATAACTAATCTGGATTAAAATTCTCATAAGCAAAAATAAGAGTATATTTTTTGATAATTTTTCCTCTCAGAAGCTTCAAATTTGACTAGTCATTTAAAGAAACCCTCCAGATATGAATGACATCAATGCTCGAGCAACTCAACTCAATTATGAAAATTTCATATTAGTTCTATTCAATATTACAGACACACCAAACATAATATCCTTTACAATGACAGTCCATTAATGTCAAGGTGCAGTAATATGAAGGATGAAATTAATGGGATAGAGAGAAAGGATTCAATGGTATCTGAGATAATGAAAAAAAAGATTAAATGGCAGACCTTTGGGAAATACAGTAAAGGCATGGAAGTCCTTTCAATGAAGACAGAGGATCTAGTTCAGGTAACATAGAATATATCGTTTCAGTTTTCTTGTAGAGATGGAAAATTTAAACAAAAGTTCAGGTGACAGAGTGGATAAATCAAAGATGTCTTCATTGATTAAGACTTGAAATTAATTAGGAGCATATAGATAACATTGTTAGCCACATCAGTCCAATAACTATTCTGCAAGAAAGCAGTAGAAAAGAAGTTTTATAGCAATTCAACCACCAATACCAAAGAAATTGATTCACAGAAATTCAAATTTATAATAGCAATAACAAATGAAAAACTGTCCTAAAAAAAGGAAGTTCAATCTCACCTCGCAAGAATAGTGGCATGAACCATGCATGGACTGAATTTTTCCCCCTTTCTTTTGAGGATATATCCCTTCAAATTTCCAAAGTTCTTGCCCTTAATTACAACCCTGTAACATTTTTAAGACTCTCCAAAGATAAGTCAGTTATTAGATCAGAGTTTTCTTCTTTTATTTACAAGCCTACTTTGGAGGATATATGTGGTGCAGTATAATTGTTTAAAGAGCACAGAAGTTCAAAGAGCAGACTATCTTCATATGAATTTTGAAAGAGACTAATGATAGGTTTTAGAAAAGTACCAGCAAGAAGAACTAAAAGAATTATTACAGACTATAAACTGCATACCTAAATTATTTTTCATAACTAACTTTACATATTATACCAAAAATTATGAAGGCAATAACATGAAATTTTAATAGTTCTACTTAGGAACATATAAACTCAGAATGTGAGAGCTGGGATGAACCTTTGATCATTTTACCCATTCTATCATTTCCTTTTTCCTTTTTTTAAAATTTCTTTTTTCTTTTTAGGATTTATGCCCATGGTAGAGCCCAATGCAGGGCTTGAACTCATGACCCTGAGAGTAAGACCTCAGCTGAGATCAAGAGTCAGACACTTAGCCAACTGAGCCACCCAGGTGCCCCTGCTCAAGCCTATCATTTCTGCAAAAGGAAGCACAGAGAGCCAGTGAAATGCATAAAATAAGATCTTGTAGGAAGGGTAAGCTTAGAAGCCATGTTTCCCACATACAGGGTTGCTGGGTATAGACCTGTTCAACCATGCATGGTGGCTCTCTAACCATTTATCTGAAGCAAAAAATAATAATGAAATTGCATATAAAGTTTTGATGGTAATATAGATATAACAGAGGCCAAACTTAGACTAGAGTTTAGATACATGTACAGCTCATAGATGAATCAGATGAAACTCTGTATCACCCAGCCTCCTCAATTCCCACTCTCCACATCCCCGTGGGTCTACATGCACCCCTTGATGGATTTATGTACCGTGGGAGAAGACTCCCAGAAAACATCTCAAGCTAAAACCAAATGGAAACATGCGGGCACATTAGAGGATGAAATGCATGTGACAATCAAAAGTTCTGGAAGGAGTGCGAAGACTCCTGCCATTCGCAGTAAGGGAGGGAGGGCTCTGCCACAGGAAGCCGTTCTAAGCTAGGGGCCTGACGTCCGAGAAAAGTAGACTCCCCAGGCAGGTGATGGAGTACAAGGACCCAGCCAAACCACTGTGGCTCTATGGGAAGACAACACGCTGTGCATGAACTGAAAGGAGGCCTCCTTAGACTCTGTCACTTCAGAGCCCAAAACTCTGGCAGAGGATTCCCCAAACTAACCCTGATCCAGAAGAATTCTTTTTCTCGCTTGCAAAAGCATGCTGAGCTGTCATGTGTCAGGGATAACTGAGTGCCGCGGTAGTAGAGGCCAGCTAACGTACTGAAGAGGAGAGTTGATAACGTGTCTTCGTGGCAGAACTGCTGAATGGAGAACAGTTTAGAGCCAACACAGGTCGAAAAAGGGAGTAGCGACCTAGCCTAATCTGCGAACTGATGAAGGCACCTCTTGAGAGCTTTCTGATATAGTTGAAGCAATGGGCTATAGAAGAGATCAGGGTCTCCATGAGTAGGTAAAGCTGACACTATTAAGATTTGAACATTAATATTAATGTTCATGTTCATAGGATGTAGAAACCTGTCAGTGTTCGGGATATATATATATATATATATATATACACACACACATACAGGTTTACACAGACACAGGCACGATTTCTCTTATCAGGTTAGCAAGGGTGAATTAATATACTCTGCTACCACTTTCATTCACAAATTAAAAATACAGTATGCTCTATATAATGCTAATGGGGTGTTTCATGAATTACAGATTAATATAGCTGGTTTTTCATGATATGCTATGTCTATATTTATTACATATATTCGAAATACACTAAAGCTGTTTATTAAACAGTCTCCGTTCAGTGGAATAGGACAAAAAGCAGCTTGTCACTCTAATCGCTATCTTTTAATTGTATGAAATTGAAATTCCCCACAGTCCCCTTGATCTGACCTTAGGGCAGAGTTCATACACCCTCAGTCTCTTTCACTTAGTAAAGAATCTCAAGCTAGTAGAATTTTAAAACTCCATCCCCAGGTCAAACTCAAGTCTCAACTCCCTAAGTTTTGTAAAACAGTTAATAACAACCCACCGCTCAATGAGCTGTTAAAAGATAAAATGAATTAGCTAAAGAGCTGAAAATAGTGCCTGTCACACAGTAAGCACTGTGACCTCTGCTCAAGGATGCCAACTACACTTCTGTTCATGGACTTGGAGCGGGAGACAAAATGCGGTCTGCACTTGTCTCTTATTGTCCTCTTGATCCCCTTCATCTATTTCACACATCACCTCATTACCTCCCCTCTGACAACTATCAGTCTGTTCCCTGCATTTAAATGTTTTGTTCGCCTTGATTTTTAGACTCCACATCAAAGTGCAATCATATGGTATCTGTCTTCGTCTGATGTATTTCACTTAGCATAATGCCCTTTAGGTCCATCCGTGTTGTTGCGAATGGCAAGATCTCATTCTTTTATGGCTGAGTAATATTCCAGGGTGCACGTGCACATGCGTATGTGTATGCCTGCGTGCACATACACTAGATCTTCTTTATATATCTTCATCTACTGATGCATACTTGGGTTGCTTTCATATCTTATCTACTGCAAATGCTGCAATAAACACAGGGGTGCATATATCTTTTTGAATTAGTGTTTTCATTTTCTTTGGGTAAGTGTGGTCTGTACTTTCAATCCTCCTAATCCAGCATCTTGGTAACTCCGTTTGGGGATGCTTTCTTCTCTTTTTTCTTTCAACTCTCAATACTATGATGTACTGGAGTAAGGAAAAGGAATAGCAGAAATTGCTAGGACTGAGGAGCCTGAGTGGCTCAGTCAATTAAGCATCTGACTTCTGCTCAGATCATAATCTCACAGTTTGTGGGTTTGAGCCCCATGTTGGGTTCTGTGCTGATAGCTCAGAGCCTGGGACCTGATTTGGATTCTGTACCTCCCTCTCTCTCTCTACCTCTCCCCACTCATGCTCTGTTTGTCTCTCTCTCAAAAATAAACAAACATTTAAAAAAAGAAGAAGAAATTGTTAGGACTGCCTTATTGGTTTCCTGTAAGTGGTGCGAAGGTACCACAAATCTCACTTGAGTTCTGGTCACCTGTGGTAACTTTTGCTGATGTGGTAGTTTATTCATAGGTGATGCACATAATTCATTTGGGAGATGTTCTGCTTCATCTCAGCCTCCCCAGAATAGGGCAGTCAGGTCTTACCTCGCCTGTGATCAGCAGTCCAGCCCCCAATCCACTTATTAGGTTCGGCATCTCCAGGCTTTGTGGTTGCCTGATTTGTCCCACAGTTCGTATCTCCTCTTCTACTTTTCATGCTTTCTCATGAAGCCCCCAAAAGTATCTCTATGCCCTCCAAGAATTTTAAGTGCCCACTGAAGGTAGGATGGGAACCCCTACCATATCCTAAATTTCAACCTCCAACTCTCTATTCTTTTGTTTCTCAGTCTCCTGTTTATCTGATATGGGGTGGGAGTGGAAATGTGGGAGATGGAACAATATTTGGGGGTAACAGAACCAGTCTGGACTACTTCATAATAAATGCTTAGAAAAGTATCTGACTCACACCATCAGGAGGTGTTAGCTCTAGATTTAATAGAAAGAATGGGGGAATGTAGTACTATCCTCATCCCATCTTTGGGTCCTTCATCACCAACCCCAAATAACAAGTCCCAAGAACAGTCACACTAAGCAGTCTGACATAAGAATAGAATATCTTACCCAAACATCACAGTAAACTGTTTTAAGTACAGGTCCTAATGCACAAACTGAAGAGACTAAATATCTATGTGAGCATAGGCAGGGACAGAAAGTATTCTATGTATCCTTTTTTTTTTCATGTTTATTTCCTTATTTTGAGAGGTGGGGGGAGAGAGAGAGAGGAAGAAAGGAGAGAGGGAGAGAGAATCCCGAATCCCAAGCAGGCTCCGTACTGATGCCAGGCTCCATCTCACAAAACATGGGATCATGACCTGGGCTGAAATTAAAGTCAGACACTGAGCCACCCAGGTACCCCTGTGCTCTACGTATTCTGAAGAATGATCCTCTCTACCCCTAGTCACAAGAAATCTGCATATGGAAAGGAGGAATCTGTTGTCAAGCTATATGGCAGTGGGAATATAGCTTTCAATTGCGAATGATTTATCCCGTTCATGGGCAAATCAAGATAAATACAAAATGAGAAAAGGCATAAAGAATCACACTCAATAGTCCAAATACATAAATCACTAACAAAATTAATGCTTCATGCTAATAAGGGAAACAGCATGCTTTAAATTGGGAAAATCAGGTTCATTACTTTGTTTCAGTTAAATGCAAAAAAAATAATTGATTTACGGTTTGCCTCCCTCCATTTGTAACTATCTTTTTCCCCCTTTCTTTCCCCCATGGTCTTCTCTTAAGTTTCTCCTGTTCCACATGAGTGAAAACATATGATAACTGTCTTTTTCTGACTAACTTATTTCACTTAGCATAATACCTTCCAGTTCCATCCACATTGCTACAAATTGCATGACTTCATTCTTTCTCATTGCTAGGTAGTGTTCCACTGTATACGTAAACCACATCTAATCCACTAATCAGCTGATGGACATTTAGGCTCTTTCCATAATTTGGCTATTGCTGAAAGTGCTGCTACAAACATTGGGGTACATGTGGCCCTATGCATTAGCACTCCTATATCCTTTGGATAAATTCCTAGCAGTGCTATTGCTTGGTCATAGGGCAGTTCTATTTTTAATTTTTTGAGGAACCTCCACTGTTTTCCAGAGTGTCTGCACAAGTTTGCATTCCCACCAATAGTGCAAGTGGGTTCCTATTTCTCCACATCCTCACCAGCATCCGTGGTTTCCTGAGTTATTCATTTTAGCCACTCTGACCAGTGTGAGGTAGTATCTCAGTGTGGTTTTCATTTGTATTTTTCTGATGATGAGTGACGTTAAGCATCTTTTCATGAGTCCGTGGGCCATTTGGATATCTTTGGAAATGCATCTATTCTTGTCTTCTATTTCTTCACTGGATCGTTTTTCGGGTGTTGAGTTTGGTAAATTCTTTATACATTTTGGATACTAACCCTTTATCCGATATGTAGTTTGCAAGTATCTTCTCCTATTCCATCGATTGCCTATTAGTATTATTGATTGTCTCCTTGGTGTAGTGCAGAAGCTTTTTATCTTGATGAGGTCCCAATAGTTCATTTATGCTTTTAATTCCCTTGCCTTTGGAGATGTGTTGAGCAAGAAATTGCTGTGAGTGAGGTCAAAGAGCTTGTTGCCTGCTTTCTCCTCTGGGGTTTTGATGGCTTCCTGTCTTTTAGGTCTTCCATCCATTTTGAGTTTATTTTTGTGTATGGTATAAGAAAGTGGTCTAGTTTCATTCTTCTGCATGTTGCTGTCTGGGTCTTCCAGCACCATTTGTTAAAAAGACTGTCTTTTCCATTGGATACTTTTCCCTGCTTTGTCAAAGATGAGCTGGCCACACATTTGTGGGTCCAATTCTGGGTTCTCCATTCCATTCCCATTGGTCTATATGTCTGTTTTTGTGCCAATACCAGACTGTCTTGATGATGACAGCTTTGTAGTACAGGCTAAAGTCTGGGTTGTGATGCCTCCCACTTTGGTTTTCTTTTTCAAAATTACTTTGGCTAGTCAGGGTCTTTGTGGTTCCATACAAATTTTGGGATCGTTTATTCTAGCTTTCAGAAGAATCCTGGTGCAATTTTGATTGGGATTGCATTGAATGTGTAGATTGCTTTGGGTAGTATTGACATTTTAACAATATTTATTCTGCTAATCCACGAGCATGGAATGTTCTTCCATTTCACAGTGTCTTCTTCAATTTCCTTCATAAGTTTTCTATAGTTTCCAGCATACAGATCTTTTACATCTCTGGTTAGGTTTATTCCTAGGTATTTTATGGTTCTTGGTGCAATTGTAAATGGGATCAATTTCTTATCTTTCTGTTGCTTCACTATTGGTGTATAGAAATGCAACTGATTTCTGTACATTGATTTTGTATCCTGTGACTTTGCTGAATTCATGTATCAGCTCTAGCAACCTTTAGGTGGAGTCTTTCAGGTTCCCATGTAGAGTATCATGCCATCTGCAAAAAGGGAAAGTCTGACTTCTTCCCTGCCAATTTTGATGCCTTTTATTTCATTTTGTTGTCTGATTGTTGATGTTGGACTTCTAACACTATGTTAAACAACAGTGGTGAGAGTGTACATCACTGTCATGTTCCTAATCTCAGGGGGAAAGCTCTCAGTTTTTCCCCATTGAGGGTGATATTAGCTGTGTGGGCTTTTCATATATGGCTTTTATAATGTTTAGGTATGTTCCTTCTATCCTGACTTTCTCGAGGGTTTTTATTAAGAAAGGATGCTGTATTTTGTCAAATGCTTTCTCTGTATCTATTGACAAGATCATATGGTTATTCCCCTTTCTTTTATTAATGTGATGTATCACACTGACTGATTTGCGAATATTGAACCAGCCCTGCGGCCCAGAAATGAATCCCACTTGATCACGGTGAATAATTCTTTTTATACGCTATTGAATTCAGTTTGCTAGTATCTTGTTGAGAATTTTTGCATCCATGTTCATCAGGGATATTGACCTGTAATTCTCTTTTTTTGTGCAATCTCTGGTTTGGGAATTAAGGTAATGCTGGATTCACAGAATGAGTCCAGAAGCTTTCCTTCTGTTTGCTTTTTTTTTTTTTTTTTAGAACAGCTTGAGAAGAATAGGTATTAACGCTTCTTTAAATGTAGAATTTCCCTGGGCAGCCATCTGGCCCAAGACTCTTATTTGTTGGGAGATTTTTGATAATTGCTTCAATTTCTTCACTAGTTAAGGGCCTGTTCAAATATTCTATTTCTTCTTGTTTGAGTTTTGGTAGTGTGTGGTGTCTAGGAATTTGTCCATTTCTTCCAGGTTGTCCAGTTTGTTGGCATATAATTTTTTATAGTATTCTCTGATAATTGTTTGTATTTCTGAGGGATTGGTTGTGATAAGTCCATTTTTATTTGTGATTTTATCTGTTTGGGTCCTTTCTTTTTATGAGATGTCTGACTAGGGGTTTATCAATTTTGTTTATTTCTTCAAAAACCAACTCTTAATTTCATTGATCTGTTCTATTGTTTTTGGATCCTTTATTATTTATTAAATACAGAGAACAAACTGAGGGTTGATGGGGGTGGGGGAGAAGGGGAAATGGGTGATGGGCATTGAGGAGGGCACTTGTTGGGATGAGCACTGTGTGTTGTATGTAAGTGATGAACCTCGAGAATCTACCCCAAAAACCAAGCACACACTGTACACACTGTATGTTAACCAACTTGAAATATTAAAAAAATTATTAAATTTGTACTCAGTAAGCACTATGTGAGAAACTGGTAATTACACTGAAGTGATATAAAATAAATTATTGTACACAAAAAAGAACAAATCAAAGCATTATAATAAAGAGTTACAGAAGTTCTGAGAATACAAAGATCAATGTGTGGGAGTGCAAGTAAGAAAACTTCATGGCAGGAGCCAGCCTTAACTTTGCCCTTGAAATACAGAGCTCAATAGAAAGAGACGACAGTATTCAAATTGAGGTACAATATCAAGAAAGGTACAAAGCCAAGAATAAGTGTGATGACCAAAGGAAACACTAAAAGGACTAGCTAACTGGAGAAGGTATTAAACAATAGGAGAAAAAGGAAAGCCTAACTTAGATATTTCTCTTACCTCATGCTCAAATTTGTCTTCAATCTTCTGATTTCAACTGTCAATTCTATTAACCAGTGGCTTTCAAAAAAACCTTTGTAGCTACAGAATCCATTGTTCAAATAAAATCTAACTTATTTTACCCTGCCCCCCCCCCAAAAGAGGCAAGGAGCTGGATCTCTGTTATCATTTTTATTCCTCACACCTATGTCATCTTATTCCCAGGGAAACCACTACCAAGGATCTATAGGACCCATTCATGGAGCACAGGTTTAAAACTATTATAGGGTCACCTGGGTGGCTCAGTAGGTTAAGTGTTGGACTCTCGGTTTCAGCTCAGGTCCATGATCTCACAGTTTGTTAGTTTGAGTTCCATATCAATATCTGTGCTGACAATGAGGAACCTGCTAGGGATTCTCTCTCTCTTCCTCTCTCTCTCTTCCCATGTGTGTGCTCTCTCTCTCTCTAAATAAAGAAATTTAAAAATAAGCAAATATGTAAATACATACATACATACATATATACGACTATTATAGGAGTAGTTGGGTGGCTCAGTCAGTTAAGCATCCAACTCTTGTTTTCGGCTCAGATCATGATCTCATGGTTCATTGGATGGAGCCCTGCACTGGGCTCTGTGAGGACAGTGTAGAGCCTGCTTGGGGTTTTGTCACCCCCTCTCTGTTTGCCTCTAGCCCACTTACCTGCTCTCGCTCTTTCTCTCAAAATAAACTTAAAAAAATACAACTCATATATTTTGGGTCTCAACTAGCTTTCAGTCATCCCAATTCTCATCTAATATCATGCCCTATAGATTCCTTTACTCACGGTTTCACTATAAGCTCTGGAGACACTCCAGCCCCATAAGGCTAAATGTTGAAACTATCTGTCAGTACAACTTTCATGATGCAAAGACATCATCAAATGTACTTTATAGGACGTAAACTTAAACATATCAATTTTTTGTTGTTGTTAAAAAATTTTTTTTAATGTTTATGTCTTTTTGAGAGACAGAGAGACAGAACGTGAGCAGAGGATAGTCAGAGAAAGAGGGAGACACAGAATTGGAAACAGGCTCCACACTCTGAGTTGTCGGCACAGAACCCAACACAGGGCTCGAACTCATGGATCGTGATATCATGACCCGAGCCAAAGTCGGACGCCAAACTGACTGAACCACCCAGGTGCCCCTAACATATCATTATTTTAAGTGATATTAAGATAAACAAATTTTGCTTCTTACAAAATCCAGGCTATTCTGAGGCAAAATAACAAAATACTTCTGAAATATAGGATCAAAAGTCTTATTTGTATGGTGTTTTTACATGTTCTGTAAAAAGACATCATTTTTAGAAGTGGTTTCTGAAAGGTTTATCAGAGGTAAAGTGGCAACAATCACTGGGAACTCAAATTAAATTTTAACCACTAGCTAGCCAAAAGCTGTAACTGGAATTGACTTTTTGGATGGAAGACAATACTGTTTTTAAGAGTAACATTATGATAGGAAAAATGAGATAATCTGTCTTCTGACTTCTAAAATATCAATAAAAAGCCAGCTGTTACAATGTTTTAGGTAATTTGAAGTTTATGAAATCAATTTTTCTGACAAATTGGCAATGTATAACTATGTGACATAATTTTATACATATAAAGACCTTTCATGTATACAAAAGCTAACATTTATTCAGAACAATTATATCCAAAGATATGCAGAATTTCTAGCCCTCACAATAACTCTTTAAGGTAGGTTTATTAGTTATGTTTTACGTTTACAAAAAGGAGCTCAGAGAAGTTAATTACATCACATAGATGATAATAATCAAGGATGGATCTGAATTCAGCTTTTCCACAGTGTATTCACTGTGTATTCACTGCCTGACTATGTGACCAAGTCGGAATATGACAAGAAACAAACAAATTTACTCCACACAGCTCCAGAAAGGTTCAGGTGCTGTCAAAGGCAGAGGAGGAAAGCCTGCATAAGGAGCAGTTAACACCACTCCCTACCCCAAACTGCATCCTCCATACTAAGCATCCAAGTACCCAAAGGGACCTTAGGCCTAAGAGAAAGAAAAGGAGAGGCATTTTACTGGAAACAGAGAATTAAGTGGAAATCTCTAACGATGAATGGTGAGCAACCTTGGATCACCCACTTCCAGGGGTGCTGGCTGCTAAGCACATACCACACATTACTAAAAGACGATGATGGAGGCTTCTTCTGAAAAACCAAATGGTCTCAGAGACTATAATTTACAATAAAGTTGTGCCCAAGGTACATATACTTTACAATACAGAAGCGAAGGGGAATAGCGTTAATTTTCCAGAGGAAATAAATCATCAAAGAACGACTGAGGACCAAACTGGCCTAGGCGTCTTCCAGCAGCACTGCGAGTAAGAAGACAACAGGGCAATGTCTTCAAGATTCTCTGGGAAAATGATATCCAAACCAGCATCCTGTATCTGGCCAAGCCAACAATCAATTAGGAACGTGGCATAAAAATATTTTCATAAGTAGAGTACTGCAAAAAACATGCCCTCGTTATAATAATTCTCTGGAAGCTACTAGAAGATATGTTCTATACCAAAATGAGGAAGTAAACCAAAAAAAAAAAAAAAAAGGCTGTTGATTTATATATACTTATCTGCATGAATTACTTTCCTAAAACCTACAAGGTGCTCTGATGAAAAGACCAGGGTTAAATCAATGGTTAAAGGTTTTCATATTTTAGTGAGACTGGTACCAGAAGCTGAGCATTTAAGCACTCATTCTACAGATATAATCAACAGAACTGCCCAATGAATGCTAAGAATTATTGCATTTAGCTACTTGACAAAATTTCCATTATTGCTGAACTAAGCTATAAAAAATGGCTTCTCTAATGAGCGCCTGGCTGGCTCAGTTACGCATCTGACTTGATTTCAGCTTAGGTCGTGATCTCATGGTTCAAAGGATCGAGCCCCACATCCTGCTCTGTGCTCACTGTGGAGACTACTCAGGATTCTCTCTCCCTCTTTCTCTGCTACTTCCCCACTTGCATGCATGTGCCCGCTTGCTCACTCTTTCTCTCTCAAAATAAACATTTAAAAAATGTCTTGCATAAACAGTTAACATATCTTCCTTCCTCCAATTTCTCACATGTCTAATCCAGTCTTCATAAACTTTGTAGTGTTATCTTCCTAGAACAAAATGCCAGGTCATGTAATGCTCTTATTTAAAAAAATCTTCTAGGGGCTTTTCAGAGCCAAAAAGAAAGTCCACACTGCTTAGCCTGGCAGCTAAGACCTAAATGATCTATACCAAGTTAACTTTCACTCTCATATTTTACTCCTAATGCTACTCCAGCCACACATGACCACCTGCTGCTTCTCGGACTCAGCAGAAAGTAGTTCATTTTCTCATAAAAAGCTGTTTTTTTCTGTCTCCTTGCATAGCACAGTTGGCATACCAAAAAATACTGTGGCATAAATAAGTGACTCACTGTAGTAAAAGAGCAAAAAGGAGTCTGCTACAATATATATATATATAATCATGCTCTGTATGTATGAACATAAAAAGTTAAAGTTAAAAATGTTTTTATGTATGTATCTATGCTTTTTTAATTTAATTTTATAGTTTATTGTCAAGTTGGATTCCATAACACCCAGTGCTCTTCCCCACAAGTGCCCTCCTCCATGACCATTACCCCCATCCCCTTTCCCCCACCCCCTTCAGCCCTCGGTTTGTTTTCAGTATTCAAGAGTCTCTCATGATTTGCCTCCCTCGCTCTCCCCTGACTCATCTTCCCCTCTTCCCCTCCCCATGGTCTTCTGTTAAGTTTCTCCTGTTCCACATAGGGGTGAAAACATACGGTATCTGTCCTTCTCTGCCTGACTTATTTTGCTTAGCATAACACCCTTGAGAGCCATCTGTGTTGCTACAAATGGCCAGATTTCATTCTTTCTCATTGCCATGTAGTATTCCATTGTATATATAAACCACATCTTCTTGATCCGTTCATCAGGTGATAGACATTTAGGCTCTTTCCATGATTTGGCTATTGTTAAAAGTACTGCTATAAATAATTGGGGTACATGTGCCCCTATGCTTCAGCACTTCTGTATCCCTTGGGTAAAGCCCCAGGAGTGCTATTGCTGGGTCACAGGGGAGTTCTACTGATAGCTTTTTGAGGAACCTCCACACTGTTTTCCAGAGCAGCTGCACCAGTTTACATTCCCACCAACGGTGTAGGAGGGTGCCCGTCTCTCCACACCCTCGCCAGCATCTATAGTCTCTTGATTTGTTCATTTTAGCCACTCTGGTGTGAGGTGATATCTCAGTGGGGTTTTGATTTGGTATTTCCCTGATGATGAGTGATGTGGAGTATAGTTTCATGTGTCTGTAGGCCATCTGGATATCCTCTTTGGAGAAGTGTCTATTCATGTCTTCTGCCCATTTCTTCACTGGATTATTCATTTTTCAGTTGTGGAGTTTGGTGAGTTCCTTGTAGATTTTGGATACCAGCCCTTTATCTGATATGTCATTTGCAACTATCTTTTCCCATTCTGTCAGTTGCCTATTAGTTTTTTTTTTTTATTGTTTCCTTTGCAGTGCAGAAGCTTTTTATCTTGATGAGGTCCCAATAGTTAATTTTTGCTCTTGATTCCCTTGCCTTTGGGGATGTGATGAGTAGGAAATTGCTGCAGTTGAGGTTGAGGAGGCTGTTTTCCTGCTTTCTCCTCTAGGGTTTTGATGGTTTTCTGTCTTATATTCAGGTCTTCCATCCATTTTGAGTTTATTTTTGTGTATGGTGTAAGAAAGTGGTCTAGTTTCATTCTTCTGCATGTTGCTGTCCGGTTCTCCCAGCACCGCCTGTTAAAGAGGTATTTTTTCCATTGGATACTCTTTCCTGCTTTGTCAAAGATGAGCTGGCCATACATTTGTGGGTCCAATTCTGGGTTCTCCATTCCATTCCATTGGTCTATGTGTCTGTTTTTGTGCCAATACCATACTGTCTTGATGATGACAGCTTTGTAGTACAGCCTAAGTCTAGGATTGTGATGTCTCCCATTTTGGTTTACTTCTTCAATATTACTTTGGCTATTTGGGGGGCGGGGGTTGTGTTTCCATACGAATTTTAGGATGATTTGTTCTAGCTGTGAGAAGAATCCTGGTGCAATTTTGATTGGGACTGCATTGAATGTGTAGATTGCATTGGGTAATAATGACATTTAAACAATGTTTATTTTTCCAATCCATGAGCATGGAATGTTTTTCCATTTCACTGTGTTTTCTTCAAATTCTTTCATAAATTTTCTAAAGTTTTCATCGTACAGGTCTTTTACATCTTTGGTTAGATTTATTCCTAGGTATTTTATGGGTTTTCATGCAATTGTGAATGGGATCAGTTCCTTGATTTCGCTTTGGCGGCTTCATTATTGGTGTATAAAAATGCAACCGATTTCTGTACATTGATTTTATACCTTGCGACTTTGCTCAATTCATGGATCAGTTCTATAAGGCTTCTGGTGGAGTTGGTCAGGTTTTCCATGTAGAGTATCATGTCATCTGCGAAAAGTGAAAGTTTGACTTCATCTTTGCCAATTCTGATGCCTTTTATTTCCTTTTGTTGTCTGATCGCTGATGCTAGGATTTCCAGCACTATGTTAAACAACAGTGGTGAGAGTGGACATTCTTGTCATGTTCTGATCTCAGGGGGAAAGCTCTCAGTTTTACCCCATTGTGGATAATGTTAGCTGTGGGCTTTTCATAAATGGCTTTTATGATGTTTAAGTAAGTTCCCTCTAGCTCAACTTTCTCGAGGCTTTTTATGAAGAAAGGATGCTGTAGTCTGTCAAATGCTTTTTCTCCATCTATTGACAGGATCATATGGTTTTTATTATTTCTTTTGTTAACGTGATGTATCACATTGACGGATTTGCTAATATTGAACCATCCCTGTAACCCAGGAATGAATCCCACTTGATCATGATGGGTAACTCTTTTTTTATGCTGCTAAATTTGATTTGCTAGTATCTTGTTGAGTATTTTTGTATCTGTATTCATTAAGGATATTGGCCTGTAATTCTCTTTTTCTGTTGAATCTCTGTCTGGTTTGGGAAACAAAGTGATGTGGGCTTTGTAGAAT
Organism: Suricata suricatta; assembly: GCF_006229205.1. Taxonomy (NCBI): domain Eukaryota; kingdom Metazoa; phylum Chordata; class Mammalia; order Carnivora; family Herpestidae; genus Suricata; species Suricata suricatta. The sequence continues at coordinate 140,552,361 of NC_043702.1, forward strand.
GAGTTCAGAAGTTTCCCTTCTATTTCTATTTTTTGGAATAGCTTGAGAAGAATAGATATTAACTCTGCTTTAAATGTCTGGTAGAATTCCCCTGGGAAGCCATCTGGCCCCAGGCTCTTATTCACTGGAAGATTTTTGATAACTGATTCGATTTCTTCACTAGTTATGGGTCTGTTCAGATTTTCTATCACTACCCATTTGAATTTTGGTAGTGCATGTGTGTTTAGGAATTTGTCCATTTCTTCTAGGTTGTCCAGTTTGTTGGCATATAATTTTTCATAGTAATCCCTGATGGTTGCTTGTATTTCTGAGGAACTGGTTGTAATAGATCCATTTTCATTCATGATTTTGTCTATTTGGGTGTTCTCTCTTTTCTTTCTGAGGAGCTAGGCTAGAGGTTTATCAATTTTGTTTATTTTTTTTTCAAAAAACCAACTCTTGGTTTCATTGATCTGTTCAACTGTTTTTGTGGATTCTATATTGTTTATATTTTCCCTGATCTTTATTATTTCTCTTCTGTTGGGTTTGGGATGCTCTTGCTGCTCCCCTTCTAGTTCCTTTAGGTGCTCTGTTGGATTTTGAATTCGTGCTTTTTCTAGTTTCTTGAAATAGGTCTGGACTGCAATATACTTTCCTCTTAGGACTGCCTTTGCTGCATCCCAGAGGATTTGGATTATTGTATTTTCATTTTCATTTGTTTCCATATATTTTTAAATTTCTTCTCTAATTGCCTATTTGGCCCAATCATTCTTTAGTAGGGTGGTTTTTAACCTCCACATTTTTGGAGGTTTTCCAGACTTTTTCCTGTGATTGATTTCAAACTCATAGCATTGTGATCTGAAAGTGTGCATGGTATGATCTCAATTCGTTTATATTTATAGAGGGCTGCTTTATGACCCAGTATGTGATTTATCTTGGAGAATATGCTATGCGCATTTGAGAATAAAGTGAACTCTGCATCCTGAAGCAAAGGAAGTCACTTTCTTCTCGAATGCGCATGGCACATTCACAGCTATTCTGAAGTCCTTGTATCAATAGCTTCTCTGAGACTTCTATGCTTTTTTTCAAGCCCAGCGACTAATTTTATGACAATTGTTCTAAATTCTTGCTCAGTTGTGTAGCTTATATCTGCTTGAGCAGTTCTGTAGCTGTGATTTCTTCCTGGAATTTCTTTAGAGGAGACTTCTTTCATTTTGTCATTTTGGCTAGCTTTCTGTCTCTTGTTAGTTTTAAAAGCTCATTATGCATTGTGCACCTGTTAGTTTTGCTCTATCAAAGGAGGCTCACTGACTGTCCAGGGCCTGTCTTTTCAGGAAATGTTCTTTTAATGATGTGTCTTGGTTTCTTTTGTTGTGCCTTTGGTTATTTTATTTCCCTACTCAGTGATATTTGGGATTCTCCACCATGTGTACTTTGGCCTGTTTCTTGAGGTAGCTCTGAAAAGGAAAATAGACAAACACACAGGGAACAAAAGCATGCAAACTCACAGACAAATCAAACAAACAAGCAATCCAAAAGGGAAAGAAAGAAAAGAAAAGAAAAAGGAAAGAAAAGAAAAATAAGGTGGGGGGACAGAAACAACAAAAGACAAAGGACAGTCTAAAAGCATAAAACCAGTGGAGGACAGAGATAAGAATGAGATAAGGGAAAATATATCTGGATGGCAAGAATTGATCTAATCACAGCAGTGCATCAATGTGGGTCTTTCCCGGACTCCAGGGGGTAAAAGGAGAAAAGAAGAAAAAAAAAAGGGCAGCTCTCCAGGGCAGATAGGCATGGTTTGGTGTAGGTAGGTCTTGGGGGCTGCTCTCTGAGGCCTCGCCTTGGGGGCTGTGGGGAGAAGAATGGCAGCACCCCAAGCTCTTCTCAAACCAAGCATCGCAAGCCACCTTCTTGAGTCCAATCTCCTTGTGCCATGGGTGGGCCAAGTTGTTTCTTCCATGCCCTGCCTTGTTTCCAAATCCTAGTTCACGCACTTTAATGCTGTCCCCAGAGATGAAGCATACTCCTGCAGGCGGGTAGCGTTCTAGCCAGGATTGAGTAGGGGGACTGGGAAGCAGCTTTCTCCTGGCTCTGCCTGGAATCTGCAAGCCGCCAAGTCCAAGAAAGGAATGCACCAGCTAAAGGAGACTAATTTCTCTCCTGGCGGGCACCCAGCAGTTATATATGGGGTAAAGTATCCCTTTCTGTCCTGGGAGGAGGATTTTCTCTTCTTTAGAGACCACTCTATGAGCGTTTTCAGTCTCTTTCTCTTCCCTCATCTCTCTGCAGCTCTGCGTGCTCTCCCAGGCTCTGTGTTGGGCTGGGGCTCCCTCCCCTCAGAGCCTCCGGCCCGGACCCTTTTTATTTCCTCAGTTTGCACTCACTCAGGCACCTACGAGGCTGTCTTCCATGTGGACTCTGTGTTTTCCTCCCACTCAGAGTACTGTGGCTTCAGTCCTTCTCAGTTTGATAGATGCCAGCGGGCAGATTACAGAGCTCCCTACTTCTCTGCCATCTTGCTCCTTCTCCTATGTATGCCTTTATGTATGGATATCAAATTTCCCCTGGACTTTTCTGATCTGGGCTATATATGAATATGAGAATAAATAAAAAAAGATTTACAGTCATGTAGCAGACATTGTATAAAATTTAATACCAGAAATTGTAAGAAAATCTGGAGAAGAAAGAACAGGACATTTAATGATGAACCTAAAACAAAGGCAACACATGGGCTGAAGTTTTTAAAATGGGAAATATATAAATTTTAAATAGATAAGTGGAATAATTTCTTAATTAATTTTCTGTTAAGAAGCTGTTGAAAGGACCTCTAACCATTCATAATTTTTCCTGCCCGTCAGTGTTTTAATATTTCTAAATTGCCTAAAAATGCCATTGTTTCTGTGCTTCTGTGAGGGTTATTAATACCTAATAGTGGTTCTAAATAGTTTACCATGGGGGGCGGGCACCAAGAGCTTAAATTGTAAAATTCTATAATTCGAGTTCAAATAAATTGCTTCTAAACAGTAACTTAATAGACAAGAGCTTCAAAAGAATTTAGTAAATCACTGTTGGCAATTTGTCTGAAACAAATTCAGTTCAGAATAAAACCCAAGAAATTTGACTGTATAAACACAAAAGGATCCAAAAGTTAGCATACAGAGTAGCCAACAAGAAAATCAAATCATCTGCTGAAAGCAACTAAGATATAACAAAACACACATCCTTATTTTTGCAAAGCAAAACACAGAAACAAAAAATACAAACTGAACTATATTTCTTCCAAATAGATAACTAACCATAATAAAGAAAATAAAATGAATTAATCCAGGTAACTTTTGCACACTAATATACCTTTTGTGGGATCTACTCAATGAATACAAAAAGAAACTGTTACAAAAATGTAACCGTGAATACAAAAAGAACCTCTGAGTACTAATAAAAATAAATATAATAACTAATTTAGGCAAGAATCCTCAATAAATCCTAAAACCACTGGGTGCTAGGGGACAGAATATTCACATGATATCAATGCACCAACCCAGAAATTATTTACTCATTAGAAGGTGGAAAAGGATCCTTTAAAATGGAGCACTCTCATGGACACTACACCATTTAAACCAAACAAAGTCAGTAATACCAATAATGACACAAACTGAAATCACACGGCCACTAATGTAACACACTGAGGACCCTGCATCCATGTAGCAGTCCTGCAAAAAAGTACTACCCTGAAAAACGTGAGCAATTTTGTTAATTATGTTTTACATAATATCTAACTTGCGTTTCCAATTCTTGAGCTATAGTTAATCTGTTTGCCATCCTATGTTTGTATTTTAAAACACGTGAGATACTCAGTATATTTAACCAAAAATCTATTGAAATGTGATCTACATTAAATTCTTTAAATTACGATATATAGAAAAAAAGGTAAAACAATAAAGGCAGAAAAACTATGCCTAAAGCTAGAGAAAAATCTAAACAATTTTAAATTTTTATTTGGCAACATTAATTCAATGCACATTCATAGGATACCTTTCATTCTGTGTGATATATGCTCTTGGACAGGTGCTAAGCAAAGATGAATATGACAAAGTACCTGTCACTTTTACTCTTTTCATAAAAATTTCTAATCATAATAAATACAATGAAAAAGAATATTTACCTAAATTCTGCTTTAAAAGCGTTATACAATGGCAGATCTAAATTAGAATCATCATGTAACTACATCAACCAACATAATAAGGCCACAGTAATGTAAAATAAATATTATATTCATTGATTAATTACAGAGGTAGAAAATACAGTGATAAAAACAAGGGATCTAGAATACTACTTCCTGGCTGGATCCTGAGCCCAAAGTAAAATGGGGATAATAAAAATATCTAACTTGCAGAAATGTTGTAAAGATTAAATGTGTTCATGTACACGAAAAGATCTTACCATACTTACTGGCAACCAAAAAGGCTTGTATGAGAATGTTCGTGGCAGCACTGTTCTTAATACTTAGAAACTAGAGGGTGTCTTGGTGGCTCAGTTGGTTGAGCACCCAACTCTTGATTTTGGCTCAGGTCATGATCTCATGATTCTTGGTAACTAGCCCCATGCTGGGCTCTGTGCTGACAGCGCAGAGCCTGCTTGGGAGTCTCTCTTTCCCCCCTCTCTCTGACTCTCCTCCCCCACAAAATACATAAAAAAAACTTATAAAAAATAGCCAGAAACTAGGAATGTAATCATGTTCATCCATGGATGGATGGAGAATATATATGATGTATCTATACAATGTAATACAATTCTCTAGTAAAAAGGAACAAGTTCTTGAAAAATCGACATCGACAGATGAATCTCAAAAGCATTCTGTTATGTAAAAGAAGCCAGACACAAGATACTACATACTGAATAATTCCATTTGCATGAAATGTCCAGAACAGGTAAATTTACAGAAAGCAAGTAAGTGACTGCCTGAGATGGAGCGGGAGAACGGGGGCCCCTGCAAGTGGGCGGAGGAGGTCTGCTGGGGAAAGAGCTGCCCCGGAATGACTTACAATGACAGGTGTCCTACTCAGTCAAATCACCAAATGTCACTGAGTTAATGACACAGATAAAATGAGCAAATTTATATGTAAAATAATCTCAATAAAGTTGTTTAAAAAATACCTACTGAAAATATGTTCAATGTTAGTAATTATTCAAATAAATCAAGTAATTTTCTTTCCACTATGTAATTTATATTATCTGATAAGATTATTTCCTAAGGACAAATAGAACATTAAATAAAATTTGCTAACTATTTGAGAATGAAAGTATAATGATTATTTTCTGAAGATTTAGATGTTCCAAAGTCATACAGAAAATATTCTCCCTAAAATCAAAACAAATAATATAAAATAGTTCCCCCTTTGTTTTAATCAAGAGACTATAGATGCTGGCGAGGGTGTGGAGAGATGGGCACCCTCCTACACTGTTGGTGGCAATGTAAACTGGTGCAGCCACTCTGGAAAACAGTGTGGAGGTTCCTCAAAAAATATCCATAGAACTCCCTTATGACCCAGCAATAGCCCTGCTAGGGATTTACCCAAGAGATAGAGAAATGCTGATACATCGGAGCACATGTACCCCAATGTTCATAGCAGTAATGTCAATAATAGCCAAAACATGGAACAAGCCTAAATGCCCATCACCTGATGAGTGGATCAAGAAGATGTGGTATATATACACAATGGAGTACTGCATGGCAATGAGAGGGAATGACATATGGCCATTTGTAGGAAAGTGGATGGACCTTGAGAGTGTCATGCTAAGTGAAATAAGTCAGGCAGAGAAGGACAGAAACCATATGTTTGCACTCATAGGTCTAACAGGAACATTTCGGAATGATCTAGCTTCAAGAAAAGCAAGCAGTTAGGAGTGC
>NC_043702.1:140558350-140561761 GCF_006229205.1 Suricata suricatta
TGTAGTATAGAGGTGGAATTTAAGGAAAGGTATTAAGCAGGCTGTGTTTTAGCTTATGGGCAAGTAATAAATTATATCATGTATCTTGAATGTATCATAGATAAGCTGCTATATTACAATTGCCACTTCAGATAGCTGTGAAATTAGGTGATTAACTAGTTGGTACCTAACCTTCTAATTTCTGTGTAAGTCTAATTACGTGAAATAGAAGTGGGAGTTTTGATTTTTTACTTTGCTTTTCTGTTCGGAGTATCATTGTAACTACTGTATTGTAAATGACGGAAAATAATTGCATATGTTAAAAAAATAAATTGTATTAAAAAAAACTAGTTTGTTTTAGCATAACATGACTTTACTCATTTACTATTATTATACTCAACTTCATATACATAGACTCTACTACTTATTACTGATAAGTACAACCTCAAAAGGCTACTTACAAATGCTATTTTAGTTTTTCAATTTTAATTTTTTTAAACAGCTTTGAGGTAAAACTTATATACAAAAAACTGCATATATTTATTGGATACAATTTGGTGAGTTCGGACATCTGGACATATCACGAAACCAACACCGACATCAAGGCAATAAACATATCCACCACCTCCAAAAGTTTCTTTGGCCCCCATCCCTCCCTTTTTTTGTGGAAGACCACAACAGGAGATTTTTAAAAAACTTTTATTAGGAGGGTAGCTCTCATCCAAATGCTATTCTACACCAAAGTTCAGGAAGATGAGAAATTGTGTTTCATTTGGTAAAAATCCCTTCTTGCTTATTAATGTAACTTCACGTTTACTTCAGGGATGTGAAATGGCCAGAGGAAGTCTTTTCAAAGGCTTCACCTCAGAGGGAAGAGTATTCCTTCAGAAATGCTTGTAGCATTATTCTATTTTTAAAGTTTACTTTATCTGAATGCCAACACACACACACACACACACACACAAAGAGAGACTATGTCCTCCCTTAAAGTATACTAAACTTATAAATTTTAAAATATGTTAATTTGAAATATAAGGTTCTGTAGTAAATGAACTTCAAATTAACTTCATTCAAAGCATCTCATATATTTTTTATAGAAATCTAATTTGGAAAAAGCATTTGTATTTAGCATTATTTTGAATAAACAGATCTTCATTTGACATGGTTTTATAATACATTAGGAAAATATTTTGTGGACTAATTTACACTGATGAAATTAACTTCTATAATTTGTACTGTATTAGAAGCTTTCAGCTGAATGAGTGTAGTACTGAATGTTCCTATTATTTTAAAATCTAGGGGTGCCTGGGTGGCTCAGTTGGTTAAGCGTCCAACTTCAGCTCAGGTCATGATCTTGTGGTTTGGAGGTTTGAGCCCCGCGTTGGGCTCTGTGTTGATAGGTCAGAGCCTGGAGACTGCTTCAGATTTTGTGTCTCCCTCTCTCTCTCTGCTCCTCCCCTGATCTCTTTCTCTCTTTCAAAAATAAACATTAAAAAAAATTTTAATGAAAAAAAATCTAAGTACCTAGAAAAATTACAAATATTCAATAAGAAGATGCACTATTCATAAAAAGAATCACTTTCTGGAAACTCCAAGTAAAGGGAACACTTTTAAGATACTTTTATGCTTCCTTGGAATGAACAATGAACATGTCTGAGCAGCAAGATATCTTTAATATCTACACAATTAGATCTAGAAAGAGTAAATCTATTACATTTGTTAGGAGAAGCACCCTGGTAAGTTTTAAAACTGAAACAAAAGATTCCTATGGACTTGTTTCACTAAAAGACTATCTCAAGCAACAGAAGATTTCCACAAAAGAATAGAAGCTAGCAATGACTTAAATGGAGAAAACAATTGAGATGCAATTTCTAAAGGGCCTAAAAATATTAGCTAAATTCGTTACAGAGCTTCATATAGTAAACAAAGACTGCTACAAATATTTCTGTATTAGTTAGCAATAGGAACCAACCAGAGCTACCATAAGCCAAAGAAAATAAATGTTTAAGAAAAATACAAGGATAGGGGTACATGGGGGGCTCAGTGGGTTAAGCGGCTGACTCTTGGCTTCTGCTCAAGACATGATCGCACAGCTTCATGGGTTTGAGCCCCAGTTCGGGCTCTGTGCTGACTGCACAGAGACTGCTTGGCATTCTCCCTCTCCCTCTCTTGGTGTCCCTCTCTCTCAAATAAACTAAAAAAAAAAAAAGAAAAAAAAGAAAAAGAAAAAGAAAAATACAAGTATATAAGTAAGGTGATCTTAGAAATAACTGAAAAACTAAGCCTTATAAAGGGCATTAACCAGGATCCCTCCAGGAACCCAAAAGCAGAAGTTTATGCACCTCTTCTTTAAAACACTGAATCAACCAACCACAGCAACAAGGATAAGGCCTTGAAATAGAGACAAAACTGCTGGGTGTCCGGCCTTAGAAATTAGAGATAGTTGCCAGAGAAGGGAAAGTACTTCAAATTAAAAAGCTGAAATAAAGAGTTTAAGATTTCTTTTGGCTTTTATTTTATTTATTTTTAAAATATAATTTATTGTCAAATTGGTTTCTGCTCACACCCAATGCTCTTCCCAAAAAGTATCCTCCTCAATGCCCATCACCCACTTTCCCCTCTCCCTCATCCCCATCAATCCTCACTTTGTTCTCTGTGTTTAAAAGTCTCTTAATGGTTTGCCTCCCTCCCTGTTTGTTTGCAACTTTTTTCCCCCTTTCCCCTCCCTCATGGTTTTAAGTTTCTCAAGAACCTCATATAAGTGAAAACATATGGTATCTAACCCTCTTTCTCTGACTGAATTACATGACTTAGCATAATACCATCTCACGCCAGTCAGAGTGGCTAAAATGAACAAATCAGGAGACTACAGATACTGGCGAGGATGTGGAGAGACGGACACCCTCCTACACTGTTGGTGGGAACGTAAACTGGTACAGCTGCTCTGGAAAACAATGCGGAGGATCCTCAAAACATTAAAAATAGAACTACCCTATGATCCAGCGATGGCACTACTAGGAATTTACCCAAGGGATACAGGAGTGCTGATGCATAGGGGCACATGCACCCTAATGTTTATAGCAGCACTTTCAACAATAGCCAAATCATGGAAAGAGCCTAAATATCTATCAACCAATGAACGGATCAAGATGTGGTTTATATATACAAGGGAATACTCCTAGGCAATGAGAAAGAATGAAACCTGGCCATTGCAGCAATGTGGATGGAACTAAAGAGCTTAAGATTTGGAGGAAGGAGCCAAGATGGCGGAGAGGAAGGGAGCTCTGTAAGCCTCGTCTGTCCCATCGATCGAACTGAGAAGGACATTGCTCTCATCTGCAAGAGCGGAAGGAGAAAATACAGACTCCAGAAGGAAGAGAACCTGAAGGATACCTGAGTGAGTGAGTGCGAACTGGGGAGATTGGAAAACGG
>NC_043702.1:140561861-140648660 GCF_006229205.1 Suricata suricatta
GTAGGAAAGTGGATGGACCTTGAGGGTGTCATGCTGAGCGAAGTAAGCCAGGCAGAGACACACACTCCATATATAAAGAAAACATTCGTCAAAGTCTTTTCGGCTGTGCTACAGATGGACCAATGCGTTATCTGGTTAATTTCCCAAAATATAAGTGATAGTAGAGGATAGAGCCCACTCCCCATGATGGACTGCTTAAAGTAGATACTTGTTCCAGCCTTCTTTGTAGCTGGAACGCAGATGCATGGGCAAATTAGATGCACCTGCTTCCAGACTCCAGTGAGAGGCTAGTGACTCAAAGAAGCATGGACAGAAGAGGATTTATCCCCAGTATGGTGCCAATGGCTTTGCTGACCCCCAGTTGTGAGAGATCGCAGAGACATGAGCAGCCTTGGTGTCCATGGTAGAAGCCTCAATCCCATTCTGGCAATGTAAGAAGGAGTACAGTCGTGGATCCTGGTGATCAGGGGAGTTGGTAGCGTCCTTACTTGACTAGTTCTGTAGCTTAGTTTTGGGTGTGACCTGGCTATGTATCCACCCTTATCTGTTTTCTCGGCTTGGTTTCCCAGCACTCCTGCCAAATCTATCAACTAACACGTGTCTTTTCAATAAATTGTATTTGTGTTTAAAAAAAAAAAAAGAGCTTAAGATTTAAAAAAAAAAAACATACTACATGTCCACATGCCTAAAATTTACTTTGTCAATACTATCCTAATAAAAAATCTGGAATGGTCTGTCAGGCAGATTTGATTGCAATATAATTAGTATAATAAACAGGTATTACTAATATAGAATCCCAGGCTTAAAATGCCATCTATATACAATAATAATTCCCAAATTCATATTTCTAGCCTGGACTTTTCCCCTAATTAGATTCATCCAGTGAACCATCAGTGTGTTATTTTAAGTAGACATCTGAAAGTTGTCTGAATATGTCCATAAAATCCTTATTCCGGCCCCATTCCTTTTTTTAAAAAAAGTGTTGATTGATTTTTGAGAGACAGAGAGAGGGAGACAGAGTAAGGGAGCATGAGTGGGGGAGGGGTAGAGAGAGAAGGAGACAGAGGATCCCAGGCGCGCTCCACACTGTCAGTGCAGAGCCTGATGTGGGGCTTGAACTCACGAACCATAAGACCATGACCTGAGCCGAAATCAAGAGTTGGACACGAAACTGACTGAGCCACCCAGGCACTCCTGTCCTCCTCATTCTCATACTATCCTCAGTGTTCAACCAAAGCTCTAGGAATCTATGCTAGACTTCTTTCTGTTACCCCCATACTGCAAGCACTCCCGTAACAGCATGGAGATCATGGAAGCCTGGTGATTTAAGGCTGGAAAGATGCCCTAGATAGAGAAACCGTTTTTATTTTTTTTTAATGTTTGTTTATTTTTGAGAGAGAGAGAGAGAGAGAGAGAGAGAGAGAGAGAGAGAGAAACAAAGTGTGAGCAGGGGAGGGTCAGAGAGAGGGAGACCAGAAACCGAAGCTGTCTCCAGGCTCTGAGCTGTCAGCACAGAGCCCGATGCAGGGCTTGAACTCACAAGCTGTGAGATCCGAAGTAGAACGCTTAACCGCCTTAGTCACCCAGATGCCCCGAGAACCCCTTTTTAATACTCTTCGGGGTTTCACAAACTCACTGAATGTCCAGCTAACATCAGCATAATCAATTTATCAATAAAAATGAGAGTTAACCTTACCTACTGTTTGTTCAGTGAATGGCACTGTTATATAAATAAATAGTAGCTCATTTTGGTATTATATTTATTATCATGTCCATTTAGCAGACTCAGGATTCAAACCTAGGCAGCTCCACAGCAGAGTCCAGGTTCACCACTTTTTTCTCTTTCTCTTTCCTCTGTCCTGATGGATTATGTCTAACCTTATTAAACATGAAATTCCAATTATCTGTTTGCATTTGATGTTAGTAGAGATCGTGAATATATGGCAATACCTGGCAGTATTGCTGTTTATGAAACATTTTCATGTAATTGTTCAGTTCGGCAGAAGCTGATAAAGGATTCTGTACCATAAACAGTATCATCACCATTTGAGAAAGTCTCTAGTCATTGTCACTATAAGTCAACTAATGACTACAAATTGAAGGGAAAAATAACCAGACGAGTTTGAAATAGTGAGTTTGAAAAGATCACAGCGACAACTTCTAAAAATAATTAAATGATTCTGAAATCACAAGAATAATTTGATAAGTTTTTCCTACAACTTATACCCTTTGGTAACTAGTTGTATCATAAATAAATTTTAATTTAGCTAGGTAACAAATAAATACATTCAAATTATTTACTCTTTGTTCGTGTATTAGTTTATATCTTCATGCCACTTAAGGATTTAAAATCACCTGAGTCCATACAGTGTTCTCATAGGTGCAGCACCCTGAGTTACTTATAACATAACACAAAACATAAACATGCACAAATCATATCCAGACTTCTTATTAAAAACATAAGCACAAAGGAGAAGAGCTCCTTTGGGGCGCCTGAGTGGCTCAGCTGGTTAAGCAGCCGACTTCGGCTCAGGTCATGACCTCACAGTTTGTGGGTTTGAGCCCCGCGTTGGGCTCTGTGCTGACAGCTCAGAGCCTGGAGCCTGCTCAGATTCTGTGTCTCCCTCTCTCTCTCTGCCCCTCCCCTGCTTGCTCTCTGCTCCATCTCTCAAAATAAAATAAAGACATTTAAAAAAAAAGAAAAGAAAAGAGCTCCTTTGACCGGTGAGATTCAAGGCAGAATCTTGAAATAGAAACAGAAAATGCCAGAGAACATGGTGGAAAAGAAGTCATTTTAAGAAATTATTAAGAATAACTTTATCCACAGGAAAAAGGAGAAACAGACTAAATATCAGCAACTAAAAACTGCTAAATAAATATGGTACACTATGTAATAATACGCTGTACAATTTGTATATGTGATGTTGTAGAAGTATATACATTGGCAAAAAAAAAAACACCCAGCTATATTTTTGGGTGGAACAAAAGCAGATTACAACACCATGTAAGAAATCCATTTTGATTTAAAAATACATATGCAAATAAAAATGTCTATAAAAGGATACAAAAATAGAAGCAATTGTATTCTCGTGATGAGAATATGAGTAATTATTCTTTTTGTCATCTGTGATTTCTGACTTTCCTATAATGAACATGTATTACTTACACATTAAAAACAGCAACAAAGAATTTATTTAGGTGTAAAACTTGCATAAAAAGACAGATTTTTCCCACATGACACTGTCCGAGGTACTGTATCGGAGAGCCTCAGGGCGTTGGCTCTGGGACAGTGACTGCGTCTGAATCCTGGCCCTCTCACATACTTGCTACGTTACCCTAGACAAGTTACGTTCCCCTACGGTCCCTCAGTGTCCTCTCTGGACAATAAGGACACCAACAACACCTGTGTCTTAGGGTAATTGTGAAGATTAAAAGAATTAATTTATGCAAAGTGCCTGCAGTAGAGTCTACTCTATAATCCTTCATTATATTACAGCTAATGTTACTTATGGAACTGTAAGTAACGTGTTACCAATGTAGTAAAAATAAAGATTTGCAAACTTCAAAAACATTTTAACCCATCATCTTAAAAAAGCTATTCATTATGAAAGTTTTTAAAGGATTACAAAAGTTTGTAAATATTTTCCTCTAGATTGCTGATGCTTAATTACATTTATACTTAGAGGCATTTCCCAAGTTACCAGTGACCAAAATCCCTTAATATGTTTTCCCCTTAACTACTAAAACAAGGCACGATGAGTAAAAGCATTGTGAAAATTGTAAAAGGCATAGGACTTCATAACTGTCTAGACTTTAAATAACTAAGGTCAGTTTTAGTTGATGGTATTGTTGAATACCGCAAAGACTTAAATATAACAAAAATTTCTACGAAAATATTCATCTTTATGAGTACATATCAGGCAAAAGGTAAGAGATACATGCCAAAGCATCAAAATACCTCTCAGCTTCCAAAGGTAATTTTTGACTCATTCATTAGAGAGTCATTTTTTTTTTCTCATACGCAGGAAATCTCAAAATGAGAGCCCCACACCAAGATTGCTTAGATGAGAGATTTTTCAGAATCTTGAAATTAAAGTAGAGGGGCGCCTGGGTGGCTCACTTGGATAAGCATCTGACTTCTGTTCAGATCATGATCTCATGGTTCGTAAGTGGAAGCCTGGTGTGGGCTCTGTGCGGACAGCTCAGAGCCTGGAGCCTGCTCCGGATTCTATATCTACCTCTCTCTGTGCCCCTTCCCTGCTTGCTTTCTCTTTCTCTCTCTCTCTGAAATAAAATAAACATTAAATAAATCATAAAATTAAAATAAAACCTCAATTACATTTTTTCAAAAGCTGTTAATTGTTACTTCTCTCTTTGACACAGCTCAGTAGCTATCCAACATGAAGGAAGCAGGAAGAGCGTCGACATGCCAGGATGCAGAACCTGTGTCACCGTATCTCTAATTCAACTTCACTGACCCCACCCCCATTGCCCAATAAAAGTTTACATCTGTTCAGGCCTCCTTTCCCTTTGCTTCTCAAAACTCAAACTGTGATTCACATCTGCCCAAACATGAGGAAGACAGGATATGTTCTTCTGATACTATCAGGTAAACAATTTAGTTCACGCTTTCATGGTCAGAACTGTCTTCTTTCTTTCTTTTTTTTAATTTGTATAGTTTATTGTCAAATTTGTTTCCATATAACACCGAGTGCTTCTCCCCACAAGTGGCCCCCTCCATGACCGCCACCCCCTTCAGTCGTCGGTTCGTTTTCAGTATTCAATACTCTCTCATGGTGTGTGTCCCTCTCTCCCCAACTCTCTTTCCCCCTTCCTCTCCCCATGGTCCTCCATTACATTTCTCCTGTTCTGCTGTTAGACCTATGAGTGCAAACATATGGTATCTGTCGTTCTCCGCCTGACTTATTTTGCTTAGCATGACACCCTCGAGGTCCATCCACTTTGCTACAAATTGCCAGATTTCATTCTTTCTCATTGCTTCTTTCTTTTCCTTTCTTAACTCTTATTCTACCTTGTGTTACAGCAAAAACTGGAAATAAAAAATATTTGAGGGAGATCACCTCATACTGAGGTTCAGCTTCAAACAAACTCCTTTAAAAACAAGTGTTAACATTTCAGGAGTGTTCTGAACAACTTTAGAGAATATGTAAATAAACTTAGTACAAACAGTTAAGTCTATATTGCATACAACGCACAGAGCGGGGAAACATGGTAGAACAAACTTGAAAAACAATACAAAGAAACTAACCCATTTCTAATGATCGTCTTAATAATGAAGCTTTTAATAAGAAACCAACAGCATCGATGCATTCTTCAGTTCCAGTATTCGTTTAGAAGTATTTATATTCTTTTTCTCAGTGATAAATTTTTTATTGATCAGTACAAAGTGCGTATCACTTATGAAAAATGTGAAAGAAGAATCTATGCGAAGTTAGCATCATAAATAAACAACTACGGGGCGCCTGGGTGGCTCAGTCGGTTAAGTGTTCGGCTTCAGCTCACGTCACGATCTCATGGTTTGTGAGTCTGAGCCCTGTATCGGGATCTCAGCTGTCAGCACAGAGCCTGCTTCAGATCCTCTGTCCACCTTTCTCACTGCCCCTCGCCCGCTCATTCTCTCTTTCTCTCAAAAAAGAAGTAAATGAACTTAAAAATAAACGATTAGTATTTCATGTTTTAACACTTCAATTACATTTTCCTTTCCAACTTTTTTTTAAGGAAAGACAACAAGTGTTAATTTAGAAACTTCTAACAGAAAAGAATCTGCCTACTGGTCCACAAACTGCAGGTTAATTAATTTAGAACAATTATCTCTCTAAGATATAAATCCACCCAAGAAAATTACTTAATGGATTTAATCAGATTATGTTATGCATGAGGGAATAGCAAGAAAGAGGTAGAAGATTCAGTCCCTGGTCTTAAGAAGCTGAGAAACTAATGAAGAAAGATTTTAATTTATTTGGCCTGTTCTGTTAACTGATTTATTTTTTTAATTTTTGAGAGACAGAGAGAGACAGCATGAGCAGGAGAGGGGCAGAGAGAGAGGGAGACACAAAATCCGAAGCAGGCTCCAGGCTCTGAGCTAGCTGTCAGCACAGAGCCTGATGCGGGGCTCAAGCCCACGAACTGTGAGATCATGACCTGAGCCGAAGCCGGAGGCTTAACCGACTGAGCCACCCAGGCGCCCCTGTTAACTGATATTTCTTGACTTGCTTTCATTTACTGTCTACTTTACTCCTTCTTCCAAGAAAAAAAGAACATTATATCTTTAATGAGCTCATGATAAAACCATTTATGTAAGTTTATTTATTTTTATTTTTTTATTTTTAAATAGTTTATTGTCAAATTGGTTTCCATACAGCACCCCGTGCTCTTCCCCACAAGGGCCCTCCTCCGTCACCACCACCTCTTTCCCCTCCCCCTTCCCCTTCAGCCCTCAGTTCATTCTCAGTATGCAGTAGTCTCTCAGGTTGTGCTTAAAAGCACACAAATCGATTCTCTCTATAAGCAGCTTGCGTGCTTGTAAAGCATAAAAACAAAGGGTGGAAGGGCATATACCAACCTTGTAATAGTGCTTCCCTCTGGGAGGGGGAGGGACCAAGATGAGGAAATATTTAACTTTCTAACAGGTTAAAGTTTTGAAGGGACATGTATTCATTTATTCCTATATACACTGTTTTAAGTTGTAGCCATAAAAAATTCTGGGAAAAAATACTGAAGTATGAATAGTGTTTGATTCTGAGTTGTACATGATACATGAGTGGATGCCACTGACTTCTGTGTACTGACTACTGATGTTCCTACTAGCCCATCACCATGTAAGGCTGACTACTTTATGCCTGCTAGAGATGCCTATATTTACAACAGCTGCCTTTGTACTGCACCCTGACTCTACTTGAGTGTCATATTGATGGTGGTATCTTTAATTACTGCTGAGACTGATACAAAGACTTAAAATATTTGATGAGGCTTCTTCAATCTCCCATAATGTACTCTAAAGCAAATGTCTACAGTTAAGACTTTTTAAAAAATGTTTATTTATTTATTTTGAGAGAGAAAGAGGGAGAGCATGAGCAGGGGAGGGGCAGAGATAGAGAAAGAAAGAGAGAGAGACACAGACAGAGATTCCCAAGCAGGCTCTGCACAGGGTTCAATATGGGGCTTGAACCCACAAACAATGAGCTTATGAACTTAGCAGAAATCAAGAGTCAGACGCTCAACAGACTGAGCCACCCAGGCGCCCCTAACAGTTAAGATTTCTGCTGAGACATGAAAGCTTTTGCTCTTGCTGTTGTATCCTTTTTTTTTTCCCAATTTTTCTTAATGTTTACTTATTATTGAGACAGACAGAAACAGAGAATGAGTGGGGGAGGGACAGAGAGAGAGGGAGATACAGATTCCAAAGTAGACTCCAGGTTCCGAGCTGTCAGCACAGAGCCCAATGTGGGGTTCGAACCCACAAACCGTGGGATCATGACCTGAGCCAAAGTCGGTCACGTAACTGACTGAGCCACCCAGGTGCCCCTTGCTGTGGTATATTCTTGATATGATCTTGTCTCAAGGGGACAGGATGCTAGTTTTAGATTCCTGTATCCTACATGGAATACTTCCCATGGGAACCAACTCCTAAAATCTCTCCTCTTATCTAAGAGAATTCTAACAAGAGTCCACCATGGAAAAGTTTTGTAGTATCTCAATAAACCCCTGCTGGCTCTTCTTAGAATAAGGCTAGAGGTAAAGTGACAAGTCACTCATTTCCCCCCAGGCTTTCTGTACTGGGTTTTGCGGATAAGAAGTCTGCACATAAACTCTAGTGGCTTCTGCTCTGTACAGCTTGCAGAAGGTCTGCCCAAGTATTTTGTTAAATATAACAGGCATAATAAGTGTTTCATCTCCGAGTCCGAGACCAAAACCCTGGATCCTTCCCAGTTATATGGTTTTCCCTTTTCCCAGAGGTAATGCCTTCACAAAGTTCTCTGAGAACAATGAGATGTTGTTTTTGGAAGAAAAAAAATAGCTTCTTTATCCTTGTAGTAGGTGGAAGAGTACCTAACATTGTATATTAATTATACTGGTCAAGGACCTAAGCTCGGGAATCAACTGAACGTGTATTTGCACCCCAGCCGTTAGAGTGGCTGTAAACCGTGAACTTGGGCACGCTAATGTATCTCTCTAAGCTACTGGGTTTTTTTTTCAAAGTTGGGATACTAATTAATCAGATAAATAAATAATAAAATGAGGAGCACCTGGGTGGCTCAGTCGGTTAAGCATCTGATTTCAGCCCAGGTCATGATATCACAGTTCTTGAGTTTGAGTCCCACATCAGGTGCATCGGGCTCTCTGCTGTCAGTGCAGAGCCTGCTTTGGATCCTCTGTCTCTCTTTATCTCTCTGTTCCTCCCTCTCCTCTAAATATTAAAAAATTTTTAAAAATAAAATGAAAATTTTCTGTGAGGATAAAATGAAATGTTTCACAAAAAGACTTTAGCAGTGCCTGAAGGACAGTAAAAATACACTTAACAGCAGCCACCTTTAATCAACATCCCTCTGGCCTGAGGACTTAACACACCCACCGTTCTGTCCCCCAGAACTCCACCGCGCCCTAAAGCAGTGACAGTTTTCCTCAGGCTCTAGACTTGATAGGCATGGTAGGCACAGTTTTTAGAAGTAGCTTCAAGTTCCTATCATACCTCCTTAAGGAGAGTATCTCACATGCCGGAGGACCAACAGAAGCGCGCCTCCCTCATTAGGGATAGTTTCCTATGAGATCTGCTTCACTGGCAAACTTGAATTTACAGTGAATACCGATATTCCAGTCAATTTAAACCACCCACTGCTGCCCTCAGCTAATAAGATTATTGTCAGTCCATTTGTGACTGTCATGCTCCCTAAATGTAACTGAGTCTGACTTCCTATAGACTTTGCTAACAGAAACCTGTAGATAAAGAGTCAAGTCTACATAAATGCCAGATAATTAGCATTATTCCTCTTCTTATCAGACATACTTCAACCCTTTGCAAGAGACATGGCCTGTATTCAATTCATAGTGCATCTCTTATCTATTTACTTGGATACTGAATAGTCCTTTTTTTAAAATCTATTTTTAATTGAAGTATAGTTGATACATAACTTTATACTGTCTCAGGTGTACAATGCAGTGATTTGACAATTATACTCCCTATGAAATGCTTACCACCGTAAGTGTGGTTACCATGTGTCACCACACGAAGTTATTACAATTATTATTGACTATATTCCCTATGTTGTACTTTTCATCCCTGTGACTTACTTATTTTATAACTGGAAATCTGTACTTCTTTGTCCCCTTCACCTATTTCATCCATCGCCCTGCCCACTTCCCCTCTGGTAACCACCAGTTTGTTCTTTATATTTAGGAGTCTACTTCCCTTTTCTGTATTGTCATCTTTTGTCTGAATAATCATTTTTTTAAATGTTTTATTTATTTTTGGGAGAGAGAGAGGTGAGCAGGGGAGGGTCAGAGAGAGAGAGGGAGACACAGAATCCGAAGACAGGCTCCAGGCTCTGAGCTGTCAGCACAGAGCCCAATGCAGGGCTCGAACCCACCAACTGTGAGATCATGACCTGAGCCGAAGTCATGCTTAACCGAATGAGCTACCCAAGCATCCCTGAATAATTCTTTTTAAAAGCACTGACCTGTTGGGGCACCTGGGTGGCTCAGTTGTTTGACCATCCAACTTCAGCTCAGGTCATAATCTCACAGTGCGTGGGTTTGAGCCCCACGTCAGGCTATATGCTAACAGCTTAGAGCCTGTAGCCTGCTTCAGATTCTGTGTGTCTCTCTCTGTCCCTTCCCCACTTGTGCTCTCTCTCTTAAAAGCATCAGCCTGTTCTCTGGTTACGAACACTTACAGCTTCAGTTTTACCACCTGTGAATGTTATGATCTTAGTAAAATCACATGTCTCTGGGTTTCAGTTTTATAACCAATCAAGGCTATCTTAAATGACTACCATTTAATTTCTATCATTCTAGCTACCTAGCACCAGACAAGTATCTCAGATAAAGAAAAAAAAAAAAAAAAGAAATGTGAGGAATCAATATAGATTCATCATGGAAAACAGAGAAACTTCACCAACTTATTTTAAGATTGGAAATGTATAAACTCAGGTGCTCAGGGCCCTGTGTATGGTTGTACAGTCTGTGCACTGCAAACAGTTACCTAATGGAGAGGGGTGCTGAAATGTAGCCTGTATTGGGTTTGCCAAATCTTACAATTGGAGGAAGAGATGCCTTTTTCTTCTTACACAGGTGCTATCTGATCATGATGTCGTCCCTATTCACAGGTGATACCTTTTTCTAACTCACCCACACGGCAGGGTGTCCCTTTATCTGAACTGCACAAAGACATCTCAGGTCAGAGGCAGTCTGCAGAAAGTAGCCCTATAAAAGAATTCTACGCTACTGCAAGCAACTGATCTCATTACATAAAAAGATCTCCAAAACATAAGGATGCAGAGGAAGTCGTTAAGATCAGTTTCTCCTCAAATTGGCCATATTTAAAGCTATGCGCACATGCGCGTGCACGAGCGCGCGCACACACACACACAATTCTTCACTGGAAAAATGTGAATAAAAATTTGAAATCAAAGAAAAAGGTTTACCCAAAGTCCAAACAATCCATGTAATATATGTAATTTTCACTGTTTTAAGACAGTAAACATTTGTATGACAAAGGCATCTGGAAAATACAGACAGAATTTTTTTGTCTTGTCTTCTTCACAAAGAAATTGTAAACATTAATAGAATAATATTTATAAAGCAGTTAAAATGGACTTAAAGTATAAATAATATATTAAGTATAAATTATTTAAAAAGTAACATTTAAATAAGATGAACAAATCAATATGTTTTAATGCTCCTACTTTTAAGATAACATCAAAGTTAATAGCATGAAGCTTGTGAAGTAGCCATAAGAAAGAGAATGACAGGTGTATGTATATATATATGAGCCACATACCCTAAGAAATAAGTGTTGGTGGAAATTATTTTAAGTAGCATTTTCAATGAACTCACTCCAAAATAACAACATATGATTTTAGTTACATAACTATGCCACAATATATAAATATAGGTTGGTAATCTCTATGGTGAACTAAGAATGAAAAGCTATAAATAAGAGACATTCTAATAATTTTACATTAAATTATATAAAATCATCCTTAATAGGCTTCTCCTATCTAATATAGAAATGGAAGGTACTAATTAGCATGAATGGAATTTCAGAGGTTGGTCTATCTTACCAACTTTTTTTTCTTTTTTTTTTATTAATTAAATAGTTTATTACCAAGTTGGTTTCCATATAACACCCAGTGCCCTTCCCCACAGGTGCCTCTCTCCATGACCATCACCCCCCTTTCTCCTTCCCCACTCCCTCTTACCAACTCTTAAACAAGATATCCACAGTCTATTATTTAACTCTGAAACCTTTTAAGAATAAAATAGGATCAGAAAATGCCTTAAATTTTAACAACAGAGTAAAAACAAAATTAAAATTTTAAACAAAGAAAATTGGATACATTATTTAAATATTTATTTTTCCTGGAAAAATTTCTTACAGATATCATTCCTTTTGGAAGTTCAAAAACCATGGAAGATTAATAAGGCCACCTAGAGGAGAAAATGTGATACAAATACACCATCACATTCTTACTGTTTCTAGAGTATCAGTTTGTGTTTTAAAGGACTTGACTGAAGAGGTTAGTCATGTATGAAAAAGACTTTGGTCAGATACTAAAGTAGCAGGGATGACCTAACAGAAGCTAAAACAACATTCATTTTGCCGTGGAGCTGATAAGTATAGTTTTTGTTTGTAACTTACCGTATGACCTTAGGTTAAAAATTACTTACTCGATCTAAAATCTCTTCTCATTTCTATAAAATGGGGATAATCTATCTACCACAATGATTTGCAGTGAAGATTAAATGGTATGGTGTGTACAGAAACTAACAAAGTCAAGTACACAGTAGGAGCGCAATATGGTAGTTCTTAACTACCTGCTCAGAAAATTCTACACTCTTCTCTCCTAGTCCTACCCAGGCCCTCCTTGCCCCTCTCTAATCTTACAGATATTTCCAGTATTGACTATTCCGAAGTGTCACTATGAGAATTAATCAGTGTTGGGAAATGGGCTAATGGTTTCTTACCAGCACTAATGAGGTAATAGGAGGTCATGTAAAAAATGTACATTTAAGAATATGTTTCCTTCTACCCTGGAATTCCCTTTAGTTACCTCAACCTATACATCAGTTAACTTTGATCCTTATAAACTTCCAGAATAATATGCAGAATGAAAGATCAGAGTAATACAGGAAAACATTTATCCCTTAAATCCTACCAAGAGAACTATACTCAACAGTCCGTGTAGGTGACCAGCCATGAAGTGAGCAGTACTTTTGCTGAGTCAGCTACACAGAGGAATAACCACCTGGTGGAGACTCAAATGTATATCAGAACCAAATCCATCACTTCCCCAAATATATGCCAGAGGAGAGTTTCCACTGTTGAGTTGGAGGGAGAAGGTGAACACTATGGTTACAATCCCCTTCAACTACCTCTCTTCCTCGATTCCACAGTTGAAAAGGAGAGAGAGGGTATAAGAAAGTAACAACAGCAAATGTATACTTTCTGACCAGTTATTCTCTCCTTAAAAAGATTCAATTTAACTTAACTATTCTAAGCAACTAAAACTTTAATTGAACGTTACTGATCACTTGCTATTGGACAAAGCAGCTTGTATGAATTCTTATCCTCCCAGGCCTACATGCAATATTCAAAACTCTCCAGATAAAATTCTCCTGATTCTCCATTTTATTGCCTTTACTTTCTCTTCTCTATTTAAGTGACATCCTTAATTCTCCTGTTAATGAAAGGAAATGATTCTCTGATCTTTTCTCTCCACATATTCTCCCTCCACATGGTTTCTATTTTCTTAGTATGTATCGTCTGAAAACACCTCTTTCTCTCTCTAACCTCATTCCTGATTTCAAGCTCCATGCTCATTTCCAACTGCTTAAATATCCTTGCGTCATCTCTCACACACACACACACACGTCATATATATAAAACCACTTATGTCCCACCTCTAACTGTTAATGACTTAATCGTTCTCCTAGTCACAATGCCAGCAAACAGTGCCATTTTTGTTCCAAATACATTCAGCTCCTAAATCTCATCAATTTCTACCTCTATGTCTCTCCCATCCTCTTGTATTTCTATGACCACTACTGTAATTCGGATATTTACCATTTTCCACATAGACTACTACAAGGACCTCCATAATTGGTGTCTTTTTCTAGTCTTCCTGTTGCTAATCTAAGGCACATCCCATTTCATGGTTCTTCTATGAAAAACTTTCAGTGAGTTCTCAGAGGCTAACAAATTAAATCCTAACTTTAGTCTGAGAAACACTCCACGCGTTAGATTTCCTCTTTCTTTCCATTTTTTCTCCTACTCCTATCTGTCCATCCATCCAACCATCCACCCAGCCATCCATGCAGGTTGAAGCCAAGTGGACTTTATTCATACTTTGGGGTTTATGAAGTTCCCCTATCTAAAATACCTTATCGTTTCACCAACTTTATACCCATTCTTCAAAGTTAAACCCAAATGCCATTTTACCTAAAGCACTCTCACACCTTCCCCAACAGATATTTTACTCCCTTCCTTAAAACTTTTTAGAATTCTATACGTACTTCTGCATCTTTGTGTGTGGGCACGTTCAGAATTTCCTATCACTTAAAATTGCTTTAACCTAAGATCTTGGGATCTGAAATATCCCTCTCCAATCAAATTTTCCTTTCTTCCCCCACTCCACTGAATCTACTTAAAGCTCAAAGCGATTTTTGACTTTTTAATAAGTAATAAACTATAAAACAAAGCTATTCCAGTGGTCTACTGCTTTCTTACATTATCCCTTAGTCATCTCTCCATCCTAATCCCCATGACAGTATTTTAATAATAAGTGTGCCCATCTCCCCTGGGATATTCCAGGCACTTCAGATTCAGCATGACGGAAACTAAATTACCTCCTCCCACACAAACTTACTTCTCTAATGCTCTCTAAACTAATTAAAAATCTTTATTCTTCACTCACTGCATACATTCAGTCATTCAAGATTTATTGAGACCATTCTTAAATCTATGAACTCTGTCCTCAAACTCACTGCCAATGAAGATCTCATCACTATTTATTTAATGTTTATTTTTGAGAAAGAGAGAGCCAGAGTGCGAGCAGGGGAGAGGCAGAAAGAGAAGGAGACACAGAATCTGATTCAGGTTCTGGCTCTGAGCTGTCGGCACAGAGCCCAACACAGGGCTTGAACTCATGGACCGTGAGATCCTAAATATATAGATAAAATGAAACGAGAAGGTGACTCCAGGACAGTTGCATCAATTGCAGAGGTCAGGGCAAGAAGAGAAGGCCACTGAGGTTATGCCCTCTCTCCTCACGGCTTCCCCCCAGACGATAGAGCCATGAGAGGATAACAGGACTGTGGGACAGAAGCAATCAAGACAGCAGAGAAGTGTAGGGAGTGAGGGGGAAGAAGCAGCAAGAAGGAAAAAATAAAAATCCTAAACTGAAGCTGCAGATAGGTAAGTGTCCAGGGTCATAGACAAACGCAGGGCTCGTTCATGACTGCTCACTCTCTTCCCCAACACTGTTTCCACTACCCTCAGCTACAATGACCAGTTAGTGGTCACTTACCACAGGGGCCAGAACTGTGCTAAAAACTACCACACATACCATTTAATGTTCATGACACCCCTATCAGAAAGGTATTAGCCACAGTTCAGAGACAATGAAACAAACCTAAAAACAATTAACTATACTGCCCAAAGTTTGTAGCTAATATGTTAAGACACAGAATGTGAACAAGGGTCAAGTTCAGATCCCATTCTCTTTCAGCTCCACTATGCATGTGATGGGGTATGAGGGTGTGCACACGTCAGGGACTGGCTTTACGGCTTCGCATTACTCGGTTATCTTTGTCAGCACCTGTTTTCGGGGGGTCTTTAAGTTTATTTATTTACTTATTTTGAGAGAGAAAGAGAGAGAACCGGGGAGGCAGGAAGAGAAAGAGCTTGAGCTTGAGTGAGCGAGCGAGTGAGAGACAGAGAATCCCAAGCAGGCTCGGCGCCGTCACTGCAGAGCCTAATGTGGGCTTGTCTCACCCACCATGAGACCATGACCCGGGTCGGAATCAGGAGTTGGGTGCTGACCTGACTGAGCCACCGGAGCGCCCCGTATAATCACGTTTTATCTCCTCCAGGACTAGAAATGTATTTTTGAGGGTAGAAGTAATATTTCTATTTCTTCCCTAGCATCTCATAATGAGCTTTCTGTATAGTAATCACTCAGTATTTGATAGTTTCTTATTATAAATCATGTACTAGTAGAAATAAAAATAAGGCATATCAATCATTAGCATTAAACCAAAGTTAAAAAAAAAACAAAAGATGCTTTCGCTCCTCTGACAACTCCATGTGCTGGGGTAAGACTTTAAGTAATCAACAGTAATAGGCCCTTAAACACAAAGCACAGCTATAAAATTAAGGACAGTTTGTGTCTGATATAATAATAAAAATGTTATCGAAGATGTATTGCTCTTTTTTTCATATTTGCATATAAAGATAATAATTTCTAGGAATAGTCATACATTGTATCAAGCATGTGAGCAACCTACCTAGAATGTGAAAATATGCTTCAATTAATAGCAAGACCTCTTTTATTTCCTTTATAGAAAGACGTAGAAACATGTTAGAGTGGATGTATATCTTTTACATAGGTTGAGTTTTAAGTCAACATCAGTATATGAGGCAAAAATCAAATAGAGACAAAATAATCCTCGAAAATTCCTTAAATAACCCTTAAACCGAAGTATAACACAGTACCAGCTCTCAGTAAATCCATCTCAGATGCCTTTTCCCCTTGCACAGAACAGATCATCACTTCTGGTGTGTGCAAGAAGTAGGTGGCTCCTGTTTAGGGACATAGTGAGTGAAAGAGCGTGCATTTACACACCAGTATCACGTCCAACACTGGGAGATGCTGAAGACTCTGTCAGTGCCTCTAACAGGTGTCTGGGGACAGAGTCCATGTGAGAGAACAGCAGATTCGCATCTTTTCCCTCATGCTTGCATTGGGGAAAGAGAGACAGAACTGCTACAGTCTTTAAATTACTTGGTGTTTTGCTTCTAGGTGTTTTGTGTTTTGGCTTCAGTCCAAAGATCTGAATTTCAATAAATTATATTCACAGAAACATGACTCTGTGAGCCATCTCATCTCTCGTGCAGCCACAGATGCCTAGAATTTTAGGCACAAATAGTCCAATATCACAGTGTGTGATCTAAAAAAATAAAGGAAGCAACTATCTTACCTTCATCTATCGATGCCTCACTGCTGTAGCCATCATACTCCGCAGACAGAGGACTGTATTTCTGTCTGGTTTCCCAAGCATAGTTCTTTTGTCTGGAATCTGCCAAAGGAAGTCTGGAATTGTGTGTTCTGGACAAGGCCTCATGATATTTACCCAGCGCTTCATCTTCACTTTCAGAGGATGAGCCATGCTCGTCTTTGTCCATGTAGGAATTATCTATTTGGAGTGACAGGGAGAGCAAACCAAAATGTTAATACAATGAAGTATTGTGAATTCAATCTACACATACACACATGCACGCACACATCTATGCACAGATATATGTCACATACTTCCATATATACATGAATATACATGTACCTACACAATCTGAATTTTCAGCTTTAGCAAAGTATAACTTTTTCATTTAAGAAGCCCGAAGATTTAGGTTTTCATGTTTTTATTAGAAAAAGATAAAAGATCAATCTGCATATTCTAATTATAAAATACTGTTGCCGGGATTTTCCAACCATGTTACAGGAAATAACAGAGCTTGACTCCTTACATAATTTTTTTTACAGGATCAGTAACACACCAAGAAACTCAGAAGTACTGCCAGTACGCATGGACCCGATTCAAATAATTCATGTCACAAGAGACGTTCTGGTTATCATCTTGGTCCAAATTTTCAAAAATGATAATGCCTAGTGCTGGGAGTAGAACAGAGAAATGGGCAGATGTATATATACTATGGGTAGAATTATCACTGGTACAACACTCCTAGACAGCAAGTTGGCAATACATATCAAACTTTTAAATCTGCACAGTCTTTGATTCATTTCTAGGAATTTACCAATTCTATTTTTAAGAATTCAGCCTAAGAAAATACTTAACAGGTGAGCAGAGATATATATTTCAGACAATTCATTGCCCTGTGTTTAACAGCAACAGAAAACAAAAATAAAAGATAATCTAAGTGTCCATCCCTGGGCCTTGGTTAAGTACATTATGATAAATCTATGCGATGATACACTATGCAGTCATTACAAATTAGGAGGTGAACTTACAAGTACTCACAGGGAAGAAGAAATACAACATCATGTTAAGAAGAAAGAGGTTGTAAAACAGAAGGCATACCTATGTCTCATTTAAAAAATATAAACACACACATGCCCCTACATGCAACATATACATACATATACATGTAATGTATGTTAACATGCACATAAATATGTGGAAGGATAGACACTGAATTTCTGTGAGAGGCAGAATAACAAGAAAATTTTATTGAAGTATAACTACATTTCAAATACAATTTTAAGGTCACACAAAATTTATACTATTCTTTAAGAAACTAGTTATTACCAGTTTTTAAAGTAAAAACTTTGAAACTGCACTGTGTTGGGGTTCATTTAAACTAAGATGCAACCTTCTTAGAATTATAAAACAATTCTCAAAAGACAAAGAGACCACAGCAGGCAGTATTGATTAGATCAGTCTAGGTATTTTTCTCTTTATACTCCGTTCAGATCATCTGTAGTAAAGGAATCAAGGTTTGAGATTTAAGTGGGGAGGTTCAGAGTAAGTAATTTAAAATATGGTAGAAATAGGGTATGTTTAGAGTTACCAGTAAGGGAGCTTTGATGTCACTGGTCTAAGTCCTCCTTTTCAGTTAAGAGAAAGCCATGAACGGGTAAAACTATAGGCAATGTCATATTCTGCACCACCCAAAATGGAGTCACTAGCCACAGGCAGCTATTTTATTTAAAATAATACCATTTAAAACCCAGTTTCCCAGTGCCACAGCCACATTTCAAGTGCTCAGTAGCCACGTGTGGCGAGTGGCTACTACATGGACTATATGGAACTTTTCCATCACTGTAGAAAATGCTGTTAGATGGTGGTGAGGTGATGGCAGATCTGGTCTGGAACCTGGGCATTCTGACTCCCAGTTTAGAGCTTTTAGCACTTTGTGGGCCTGTGGGATACCATGCCTCTTAGGCAGCAGGAGAGCTCTAAGGAGGGTAAGTAGGAATCCTGCAGTCACACTTCACTGCTACCAAATATTACCTAAAGTAGCCTTGTATTGAGAAAGAGAAGGAAACTCTTCCTTCTTTTTCTATTCCCTATAAGTTCTATAAAAGGACCTCAAACACAAGTACTAGTAATATTGATATTCGGCTATATGAAGAGGCAATGTATGAGTCAAAAGATTTTCAAATGGTTTTTTAGTACATAATATGTTTAGGTTTAGGCACACCTGGGTGGTCTTGATTTCAGCTCAGGTCATGATCCCAGGGTTGTGGGATCAAGCTCTGCACTGGGCTCTGCATTGAACATGGAGCCTGCTTTAAGAGAGATTCTCATTCTCTCTCTCTCCCCCCCCCCCCCGCTCCTCTCCCCAACTCACAGTCTCGCTCTCTCTCAAAAAAAAAAAGAAGATGAAGAAGAACATAATATGTTTAAGTTTAGTACTGACTGTCATCTACAATACCTGAGAGATACGTGGGTGTTTGAGGTACCCGCATGCTTCTGAATGAAAACAAATCAAAACAAAATTAACTCCATACTGTTACGTGTATAGCATTTATTACTAGTGTCTATTCTGTTATTTTCTGAATAAAATATGTAAACTATTCTACTTCTCTGCTTATTTCTACTACTGTAAGTAATAAAGCTAACAAAAACTAAACAAAGGCTACCCAAAACTACTGAATATGACAATCAAAAAACTGCTAGAAGAATAGACTCCAAAATGGACATATTTTCAAAAACTGGCTTCCCTACAGCCTCTGTTATTATCACTTAGAGACTATTCATATAATCGATAAATAGCAGATCCCAATTACGTCTGATGTCCTGCAGCAGAACCCAAAGTCTTCCTCATTTCTGCTGCCACTCAGATCTTTGTTGTTTTATTAGAGTCTAAATTTATTTTTTTAATGTCAGATACATATTTTTTAAGCAAAAGCCAATGTACTTTTGGCCTTGTGATCAGATCAAGTGACTAAGGGAGTGCCAGAAGTAATTACTAGTAGTATAGAGCAATTCTGCAACCAAACCAAGTAACTGTTAGCTCATTGTTTTGAGAATGGTCACAAATTTTGTAGTTGAAAACTATCAATGCTTAGTTGGAATCTTAATTCTACATAGAGAACTCATGAAAAATAATAGATTATTCACATATACTCATTGTAAATACAGAAGTCATATACAACCCTAAATATGTGGCTAAATGAATAGCCATATCCTGAAGCATGCTATTCAATAAAAGAAACTCTACTGCTCTAAAGGAAAAATGTAAGATCCTTGATACAGATTCTTATTGGAAATGACTTGAAGACCAACACAGTATAAAGGTCCCATGAGTTAATTACAAAAATATAAAACTTTAAAATTTATTAAGTAGATTCCAAATAAAGAACACACTTACTTAAAAAAAAAACTATGGGGGATGCCTGGATGGCTCAGTCGGTTAAGCGGCTGGCTTCGGCTCCTGGGCTCAGGTCATGATCTCACGGTTTGTGGGTTTGAGCCCTGCATCAGGCTCTGTGCTGACAGCTACCTCAGAGCCTGGAGCCTGCTTCGGACTGTGTGTCTCCCTCTCTCTCTGACCCTCTCCTGCTTGCACTGTCTCTCTCTCTGTCTCTCAAAAATAAATTAAAAAACATAAAAAATAAATTTAAAAAAAACCTTTTAAAAAAACTATGGAGTTTCCCGTTGCATAATAAAGAAACATTAAGAAAAATTTGGGCCACTGAAGAGTGACCAAATAATGAAGGGACCAGGGACGATACTTAACTTATCAATGTACAAAAAACATGAATGCTTTCAAAATAAATGACTGAAGAAAAAAATGGATGACCTTAAAAGTGTCTCCCAGTAAGAGGATTTAGGAAAACCTTTTTTTTTTAAGTATATTTATTTCTTTTGAGAGAGAGAGGGAGAGAGAAGAGAGAGTGAGAGAGAGAAAGAGAGAGAAAATTCCAAGCAAGCTTATGCTGTCAGTGTGGACCCTGATGCAGGGCTTGAACTCATAAACTGTGAGATCATGACCTAGGCCAAAATCAAAAGTCGGATGCTTAACTGACTGAGCCACCCAGGTGCTCCCAGGAAAACCTTCAATTAGATTAACAGACATGTAGAGGAAAGTTTGGAAATTTGGATGATGTTTTCTTAATTTAAAAAAATTAAGAGAAAATTGATCACTCAAACCCACATTAGGAGACCTCACCTTTTCCTGGTATTATCCTAGAAAATTTTTCATCTTTACTCTTTGCTGTTCCTTTGTTGGCAGAAATGGCTTCATTTTTCTTTGTTTTTACGTCTCCTCTTACTTGGTAGCACGTT
This sequence comes from Suricata suricatta, assembly GCF_006229205.1. Taxonomy (NCBI): domain Eukaryota; kingdom Metazoa; phylum Chordata; class Mammalia; order Carnivora; family Herpestidae; genus Suricata; species Suricata suricatta. Next base: position 140,582,628 of record NC_043702.1, read on the forward strand.
GCTGGCTTTATTTGTTCTTTGTGTTTTCCGTGTAGCTTATCTCTAGAATGGGCTGATGGTGCTGGGTGTGTGTCTTCCTTCATGACGGGTTTCTGTATTGTGTGCCTGCTGCTTGCCAAAATATCTTTTGGAGAACACTCATTTCCTGACCACTCATTCCCTCTGGATCCTTTACTTTTGATGTGTTTTTCAGTGTTCTTTAAATGACTTTCTTTCATTTCTTGATACCTTACCTCCTTTAAATCATTCTTACCATCATCAGGAATTCCTATTCGACTTTTCTTATATCTGTCAGTACTTTCAAGTTCTTGAGGCTCAGATCCAGCCCTGGCATTCTGTGTGATAACTGACAGCCCTCCATCAGTCAGGAGGCCTCGCGAAGAAGAACCACCACCAGCATTATCACTTTCTTGGTATTTCGACAGAGTCTGTTGCCTATCGTTAATATGTCTAAATATTCCTTCTTCATTTTTCCCTCGCTCTTGCTTTTGTGAAACTGAAGTATTGTCACAACTGATCTGATTTGCTCTGTGCTCTAAACTGGACTGTGTTTTCTGACAACTGGTGTCTTTGGAGACTTGTGGTGACGTGGCATTTGCTGGGTTAGCAGTGGCCGCAGCTTCTGCTACTGCAGAGCTTTCTCCTTCCGGGCGAAAGCCACTGATCATGCTGGTTACCTGTTCAGCAACTGAGTCAGTTAAAGCGTAGCTGGCTTCCCCAACAGCAGCGGTCAAGTCTTCTACAGCATTGCTGATTGTGTCCACCAGAGAAGACACTGAAGGCAGATTCTGCTGGACATTTTTGAAAAATGCCATTTTCTAATGCCTTATTCCTAACAGATGCAAGCATGGAATTTTCTCTTCTCAAAATATCAACCACTTTGGAATTTGAATTTAAAATTTACTTAAATGTTGGTACTCATGAGCTCAATATTATTATTTTGCATGGTGGCATTTAATCTTTTTGTAAATGCATTATGCATTGAAAGAAATATGTTGAAGCAAAGACTCTTCCAAAAAAAAAAAATCAAACCACTTGGCTTAAATGTAATGACACTTTTTCCCACTCCATAGCTATCATAACAGCAGCAAGACAATAATTTCCCCTCAAATACTATTGGTTTTTATTCTATACCTGCAAGAAGAAGTATAAAAAGGATTTTTATTACAGATTTTTAGTTTATTAACGGTCTATGAAGGGGATCTACCCTATATTCCTAACAAACTACCAATATCATTTCAAATTAACACAAATATTAGAGGGAAAATACCTAAACAATTTGCACAGAGGTTAGACTAGAGGAGTCAGCAGAGGCTGAACATCTGCTGAGTGGCTTCCAGATGCAAGGCGTTGTGATTTACACGTTTTATTTTACTTGATCCCACAGTAACTCTAGGAGGTATTATTATTCTTATTTAGTAAGTGAAAAAATAGCAGGTTCAGAAAAATTAAGAAGGTCCCCAAAACCTTTCCAAGGGATCCTCAAGGTAAATGCCATTTTTATAACAATGAAGGGGTATTTAACTTTATCACTTTCATTTGCTCACAAATGAACACTGGAGTTTTCCGGAGGCTACACGACAGACTGCAGAGCCAGACATGAGAATAGCAGCTGTTTCTACTGTGCGGTCGTTTAAAGAGATTTGCAAAAAAATGTAAGACAATGGCGCTCTTCTCACCATTTGGGGAGGGGGAGTAGAAAATATGTAGTTTTTTAAGTTAAAAAATATTACTTATGTTTAACATGTATATAATAGCATTACTGATTTTTTAAACAAACGGATAAGAATATTTTTAAATTTCCTCAGTCTTAACTTCTAATAGATCACATCAATAGATACAACTCACATAAACAAAAGCTGTTTGGGGTCTTCAATAACCTTTAAGAGTGTTAAGGGGTCATTAGCCCGAAACAAACAAACAAACAAACAAAAAACCCACAAAAAACAAAAACCAGAAACACTGAACCAGGGAATTCTTGGAGGCTGCCCAAAGGGGTAGCCCTAAAACCAGTTCATTCCACACAAATGATCCAAAAGCAAGACTGAAGTATGGAAAACACTAAACTTAAATCAAAATCACACAAAGTACTATAGTTTCCTAAGGCAAAAGTCACAGATTTGATTCCGTACCCAATAGGTTGTATAAACAAGGACGCTATTGCTTTTTAAGCTACAAGAGAAAAACCTCTCTCCAACGCAGCACACAGACAAGAGAGGCAACACTGCTCTAAATTAACCCCTCGCTTTTATAATTCTCAACTTGCGTCTGCTATCATTTAAATAAGCCGGTCTTTGGAAACAGCAAATAAAGAACTCTTACAATAATATTTTAAAAATTAACGTCAAGGAACACTTTCCATGAAAGAACAAGATTACAGGCGTCATCTCTCCTAGTGTCTAGCAGTAGTAAGTGACAGACAGTGATATAATGATAACTGACAATGATAAGTGATAATCGAATCATTTACTTAACAGATTTTTTACTCACAAAAAAGTGCTCAAATGTTAGTTTACAATGTTAAAACCAACCTTCCCATATATATTCTAAAATATAAAATAAGAGGATGGTACAGATAAAAAGAACAAACCAGAGAAGCAGTGATGATACTTACAAATTTTGTCTTGTGAGTTCTTCCTTGTACTGTATCCTGAACCAAGATCTGGAAACCCGCCAACATTTTCAAAACAGAACTTCTTATTAATATAGAGAAAAAGGAGCAGCATCAAGATAATAAACACCCCAACAGCTGACAAAAATCCAACTGCCTCTGGAGATACTAGAGAGAAAAAAGTCACAGCTGTAAGCATTTGTTCTTCTTTAAGCTACTAATAAGAGGAAACCCCCACACATGTTAGATTACTGCCTTATTTGAATTATATATACTTTAATTGTCATAGTTCACACAGGTTTATAAGAATAAACAAATTGCATACTTTAATGAGCTATTCAATTCATTCAACAGTATTTACTTAAACCTAAAAGTTTCTGTATAAATTATGTTGGAACATCCTTAAAATACAGGAGTCTATAAAATAGGCAGTTATATATTTAGTCCATTTAAGAGCATTACAAAAATTTTAACCCAAGAATTAGAAAAAATTATTTCTCATGCATAGGTTTATTGCTTAGCCAAATTTATGAGAACATATATCATTAGTATTAGTATTATCTCTAAAAGCTTCAATGGCCCATTTTTGTTTCATAAACTCTAGACTTCTCAATTTTTCATTCAAAGCTCCAGCCTCTCTTTTCAATATTATACTCCAATCAAATTGTTCCACTCATTGCCTCAAAATCAGCTCTATGCATTACCTCACGTCTTGTCTTTGTTCATCCTCTTCCCCTTGCCTGGAATGACCAAGTCTCCTTTCTACCTTATCCCACTCATTCATTCCAGTCAACAAATATTTTAGACTAACAGCCATACACCAGGCATTATAATATACATAGTTTCTGTCTTCCATGAATAGTATGGCAAAGGCAATTACAACGTGGTGTAATACAGACTATGAGAGGGGAAGAACAGGGTCTATGAGACCAGAGAAACACCTAGGCCAGTGCTGAAGGATCCAGTAGGCTTTTCTGAAAGTTATGGCCTCTATGATTATATTCTAAAAATAATTAAGTTGTTAAGCAAGTTATCAGTATTCCAGATAGAAGAAAGAGCAAGTGCAAAGGTCCGGTGACAGGAGATAGTGTATATTCCAAAAACCCAATGAAACTGTTATAAACCAGATTCTCAAGAGGATCTGATCTCAAGAGAATAAATGAAATCATACATGCTGATTTTGTACCATGACAACAAAAAAAATCTGCTACTTCTCCATCCCTCAGCAATCTCTTTCAACATTAGCATTATCTGTCACCGTACCAGTCATTTGGAGTTAAATAGGAACTAAAATTTTCATCCCTAATGCCTTATAGCTAATATGCAAGGATTAGCTAAGGATGAATCCTAAGCCTCAACTGTCCTCTATAACCTATAATCTACTCTTTCCTCCTCCACTACTCAAGCAACAACTAAAATATCACCTTCTCCAAGATTCCTTCTTTGATCAGAAGAGCCATGGTAATTAGCATAACTCATGTATAAAATGAAGTCACCAACCAGTCCAAAGATGAGTGTTTTCACCTCTTAAGTTTTCATTATTTGTGAAAGTCAGGCATCCCAGGGTAGAACTAATGTCACGTTATAGCTTATTCAAAGCTGGATCAACAGTATTGTGGTAGAGGATGGAGCAGAGTGACATTATAAAGGAAAAGGTAAGAGTCTGATGGTAGAAATTCAGTCCAAATACCTGGCCGAGGAACAGATCCTGCTACAAGAACCAAGAAGTTATGCTCAGATACTAGCCCTGACTGTCTCATTTTTGGGCTGGAGAACAGTTAGGAAAGAGAACAGGATTTTAATTTAAAAATCGAAGTTATATTGCCAAAAACAGTGGTGTGCATTAAGCCTGAAGGATGAGGTAAAAGTGAAAAGAATTATCCTCAGCATTTCTAATAACCAGAAAAGCCAGAAGCAGAACAGCATCTGGTACGAAGAAGCAAAATGCTCAGTCAACTTATATTCAATATCATAACATAAGTAGCACATTTGTATAGGAGCTTCCCTTCTAGCCCAGGTCCAAAGTACATTAGAAAACTTGATGCATGTAAGTGAATAGACAGGGTTAGATAAGCTGCAACCTGAAACTCTCCCATCTCTTAAGAGACCAAATGAGAAAGAACACATAGTTCACCTCACTTAAGAAAACTAATTGCTAACAAAAAGAGCAACAAATACATACAGCATATATCCTGTACTAGTGACTGTTTTAAACACTTTACAAATATTAACCTTTTTAATCTTCACAATTATACTGTTATAATCTCCATTATAAATCACGATGTGAAGACACTAAATTGTGTGCCCAGCTAGTAAGTGGAAGAGTCAGGATTCAAACCGTGTCTGGCTCCAGAGTCTGTATTCTTAGCGACTGCTCACACTGCTTCTCCCGTATTCCTTTTCTCCTTGTATTCTTGCCTCTTCCTATCTCATGTCTCAATCCTTCTGTGTTCCTCTTTTCATCTCCCTCCTTCCCATTTTAAAATTTAAGCTAGGGTGGGGGTGGGGTGGGGGAAATCAACTACAAATAAGTATAATACAGCAAGTACAATAATAGAGGTAGGAATATAAAGTATTAGTGGAACACAAAGAAGAACTATTACCCCGGGGAAGTCACAAATGTTACAGAAAGGAGAGAACACTTGAGTAGGGTATGAAAGATTAATAAAACTCTATCCAACAGTGAAAGAGCAGATGAAACAGCATGGTAGAAGACACAAAACAATGTGCATGGCATTCTATAAGCACTAATGGGCTACAGTCGTCTGCTTTGCCTCCGTGTTCTTAAAGCACCTGGCACAATGCCACATACCTGACGTGATATAAACACTTGTAGATGACTGAATAAATGTCTGTTCAGGAAAGATCAAGAATATACCAGAAGAGCTCAGACTGGAGATAAAGGCAAGATCCAAAATGTCAAAGAAGCTTGAATACCATCCTAAAGATACTGCATTTGTAGAACTACATCATTTAAAACAGCTAGAAAACTGGACTATATGGTAGGGAGTGATTGGCAGCAAAACATGAGGAGCTTTTAAACTAAGAAATAACAGTGGTGACAGAGTTCCAGTTCTTGTTCAGGGAAAAGTGACAATAACCTAATCGATTAGATGTAGAAGAGGAAGATGAAGAGAAGTTGCGGATAATTCTAAAGTTTCAACTTTGTGTGGATGAATTAACAGTACACCACTAACCAAAATGAAAGAATATAAAAAGAAAGGGATACAGTTTAGGACATGGGAGCAAGAGGGTCTTGCAAAGAGAGAGGTGGATAAGTAGTTGCGTTTTTGACACGTTACACTAGATATGCCAGCAGAGTATTTCAGTGGGGATGCCTAGTAAGGAAACGGACGTATGTGTATCGTGCTCTGGCAAAGGCTGAGTTAGTTATAAAAGATTTCCCCTTTTTGTTCATCCTATTTCAGGTAAAAGATTTCACTGGATAAATACAAAGCAAACTGGCATACAATGGGTGCTAGGCTTTATTAATGGTAAATCTTTCTTTATAAGATTTTAGAAAAATATGACTCTCCCCACTAGAAAAAAGAGAACGATCCTATACTGTAAATATGCTACTGACACAACTCCTTTTATATGGCCTGACGAAATGTCCATTTTCTACTGAAAGTATTTTGTGTCCTTAAATTTTAAAAACAGTAATATGGCTCTAGACAATAGAAAAAAATTTCTAGTAGAAATATTAAAAAGCTTCATCCGTATCTCAGGATTAAAATACTATTATTTCAAATGACATGATACCATAAGTTGGCCAGTAACAGTTCTAAGCATAAAAACATTTGACAAATCCTACTTGTACATAAGACTTTAATAGAAAATGCACTGAAATTGGGGCACCTGGGTGGTTCAGTCGATTAAGTGTCTGACTTCGGCTCAGGTCATGATCTCATGACTGGTGGGTTCGAGCCCTGTGTAGGGCTCTAGCCCTGTGTCAGGCTCTGTGCTGACAGCTCAGAGCCAGTAGCCTACTTCAGATTCTGTGTCCCCCACTCTTTTTGCCCCTCCCCCACTTGCACTCTGTCTCTCTCTCTCTCAAAAATAAACATTAAATAAAAAAAGACACTGAAATTAAAGACATGAATTCTATACACCACCAAAAAAACTAAACAAAATTACACTTAGATCTCACTAATATAAAATATATTTTAATTTAGTGTAAGAATTTACCCTTAAAATATTAGTTATATTATCAATCTGCTTATAAAGCCATTCTGCATAAGAATTGCTAGGATTATGGTTAAATTATCTATACATAAACCTACTCTTTTCCAAAATTCTAGATTAGCTACTGCAAGTAAATGCTATTGCAAAATGCATACTACCTTTTAAGGAGGACATTCAAAATCTATTTAACAGCAAACAGATAATTAGTTTAGGTTAATAGTACACATTTGAAGAATTTAATCTGCTAAATCAAATTTAACTTGAGTTAATCAATAACTCCAAATTCACTAACACATTCCATTCCCATAATCCAAATTTGTAAAATTTACATGTGATGAACAATAAAATTATCAACATCAAATATTTAAGAGTACTTATTATTTGCTAAGGCCTGGGTGTTTTTTAAATATTTATTTAAATTCCAGTTAGTTACCATACACTGTAATATTACTTTCAGGCACACACGACAGCGATTCAACACTTCCATACCACACTCTGCTCATCACAAGGGTGCTCTTCAATCCTCATCGCCTATTTCATCCATCCCTCCACTCCCCTCCGGTAACCATCAGTATGTCCTCTATAGTTAAGAATCTGTTTCTTGGTTTGCCTCTCTTTTTTTTTTTTTTTTTCCTTTGCTCATTTTAAGCATTACAGTTAAGAGTTAAGAACATTACCCAATTGATTCCTCACGATAACCCATTTTACAGACATGTGTACTGAGGCTCTGGAAGAGTGAAGTAGAATTTTCAAGATCTTCAAATTATTATTCAGTGACAGTCTTGATTTGAATGCAGCCACACTGACTCTTGAGCCCAAAATATTAAACACTAATCCCTGTTGCTTCCTATTTGCCAGGCACTGTTATAATCTCTTTCATTTTAAAATGTAATGATCAGGGTGCCTTGTGGCTCAGTTGATTATGCGTCTGCCTTTTAATTTTGACTCAGGTCAGGATCTCACCATGAGATTAAGTCCTACGTCAGTGTCTGTGCTGGCAGTGGGAAACTTGCTTGGGGTTTCCTTTCCTTCTCTCTCTGCCCCTCCCCCACTTGCACTCTGACTCTCAAAATAAGTAAACATTAAAAAAAAATTAAAAAGTAAAATTTAATGATCAAAACAATTTTATGATAGGTAAGCACTATATACATCATCTTAGTCTTTAGGTTATTAAACTGAGGTCCAGAGACTAATGAACTTGTCTAAGGCCACAAATATAGTAAACGATAGAACCTGAATTTGAACCCAGGCATTCTGACTGGAGAGCCCATGCTCTTACACATCAGGCAATACCGCTTCCTTACATGTCAACCTGAAATATAAAAAATAAGGGGAAGCTATGTGATCAAAGTAATGTAGCTTACAACATACATTAAGAGAAAATATTTTATGATATAGATTTTACATATATTAAAAATGACAATGGATCCAAGCTTTCTCAAAATAGATACATAAATTATAGAAGTGGAATAATTTTTCCTATTCAAAATTCCTAAATATGTTAAAATTAATTACAATACTATGCATAGAAACCAAAATCAGTGGTACATCATTATATGCCATATTCAAAAAGTTAATAAAATTTAAAAACTAAAAATATCCTATGGAATAATAAGCCTGATATTCATTAGTAATGCTCAGTAAAAGTATATACCAACTATATAAAGTCCTGTATAAGGTCTCTATGAGCTACATGATCCCCTATATGAAGTATCCAAAAATTATAGTGCAAAGTAAAAAGGTATAATATCTTACCAGGAAATACAAAAAGTTTACCTTTCCAAAATTAATGATTCCTTAGATTACATATAGTTAACTGGCTTTACAGTTATCTTTACTATACATTTAGAAATAAATATATACATATACTTACAAAAGATGAATAAGCCCATTTTTTGTCAAAATTCAAGTTTCAATGATAGTAATAAAACTCATTTTAATTTCTACAGATAAATTGGTCATAAGAAGAAAATGATAAAATCATAGTCTTATAAAGTAGAAGCAAGAACAAATCCATTTGGACTCTGAATGTATTGCAGAATTAACCCAAATTCTACTTTCAATTTTGTCCTAAACAAAGCATTTTCTATGTAAGTTTTATGAGAAAAATACTAAGATATACATAAGAATAAGGAAGATATTTATAAAACTTTCATATGTTCAATATTAACTTATTTATGCAAGAATACTCTTCTCTAAGTTTCTTTGTATCAGGACAAATTAATTACAAATGTTACATTTACATTTGTAAATTAAATTTTATAAACCTATTCTACTAATTATATTTCATTCAAAATTAAATAAAAAGTACCCATGCTTCTTAAAATTCTTCAAACAAGAAGGTTGAGGAGAGCCACTTCCAATTTGTATTACAAGGTCTGCAGTGCTGGTCTGTCTCGCTTGGCATGAAACACTAGTCCTCTAACGACATGTCATGGAAACTTTAATAATTCATTTAATAGATGCAATTCTATCTCTTGAACAAAATGTGAACCATACAAGAAGTCACTTTTCATTTTAAAAGAAATACATGCTCACTATTTAATAAGTCCTGAATATTTTTTCTGATTTTCTCATCAGAAAATTCCACAATTCGTATTGCTCTGGTTTGAACAGAGAATTTATCAGTATTTCGAAGAATGCAGGAAAATAAATGATTAATTTGACATGTTTAAATTTCCTTTTATAATAGCTCAGCTGCTTCCACAAATAAAATCTTCCTTGAAATTTTTAGATTATGATATAAATAACACAAAACTGGAAAGATGACATATAATTATATATATATATAATTCATGAAGGAAATGTAATAATACATAATCATTAACTCTAGATTTCATTTTTAAAAAAGTTCATTTACTCATAAGTGACATAATTCACTGCTGAATAACTTAAAGGGACAAAAGGAGAAGGCACAGATGGCAGTGATGTGGGACAGCGCCTAAAATCTAACAAACAGAAATGCCCTTTGGGAGAAAGCTACCTGACCATGTCGATAAAACATGCCATCCAACTTGTTTCAAATGCCAAACTATCACTAGATTGAATCAATATTTTCTAGAAGTAACATGTAATAAATTAAAATTTTATTCAAATATCCTAACAGTGAAAAATCCTAAATCAGTCTTTAAAAATTTTGGGAAAAAACCCAAACATTTATTAAGTATAGAAACCAAACACATAATATATTTAAACCATATGCCTCATTTTTCGACTTGATAATAATATACTTAACATACCCTTAAGAAACTTGTGATAATATGTTTAAACCGAATACTTAATATAAAAACTCCTGTCAAACATTCTCTGAAAGATGTTTTTCTTCAAGTATACTCCTGACTGAAGCCTCAGATTACAATTCCAATATAGGTGACATTCAGACAAACTCATTTTCCTGGCAAATCTGCACACAGCAAAGCACAGTCATTTTTTTAAACAACAAATTAGGGCTAACTGCCTCAAAATTCCTCACTGTCCATTCAATGTGTGTGAATTCCTCCAAAATTTCCTGAGTGATGGATGGTACAGGAAAATCCAGGATCACTTTGTCTTGCCCTGTACTTTTCCAATGATTCTTTGCTCTTCCTTTTCAGTAAGATCTTCACTGCTGAGCTACTATAAATAAGATTTCGAAAAGTCAACACCAACTGCAGAAGAATCTTCTAGTTAAAGCCAATTTGTAATGTCAAACAAGTTTCAGATATGCTTATTTCAAGCTTTAATTCTAAACCATTAAATTCTAATAAATAATAAATACAAGCTGGTTTCTTTCAAATCTCTTAGACACCATCTTCCTCCTATAACTTAATGCTATGTCAATACTAGCTCTCGTCTTTAAAATTTTTTTGTTCTTACACATTTTTTCAAACTTCACTGAGGCATAACAATTGAAAATTGTATATATGTAAGGCACAACTTGATGATCTGACATACATATAGAATACAAACTAATCACAATTAATATACCCATCACCTCACACAGTTATCATCTCTTTTTTTTTTTCTTTTTGTGGTGAGAATGCTTAAGATCTATTCTGCTGGCAATGTCAAGATACCTTGTATAATTAACTTTAAACAAATCACTGAATTAGATCTCCAGAACTGATTAATCTTGTATAACTGAAATCTTGTAGCTCTTGACCAACATCTTCCCATTTTTCCCTACCCTCAGCCCCTGACAATCTCCATTCTATTCTCTGCTTCTAAGGGTTTGACTATTTTAAATTTCACATATAAGTAATATCATGCAGTATGTCTCTTTCTGTGTTTTGCTTATTTAACTTAGCATAATGTCGTTTAGGTTCATCCATATAGTCACAAATGGCAGGATTTTTTTTATTGTTAAAGCTAAGTAATATTCCATTGTATATATTATACCACATTTTATTTGTCAATTCATCTGACAAATGACATTTAGGTTGTTCCCATATCTTGGCTATTATGAATAAGGCTGAAATTAACATGGAAGTGCAGATGTATTTTAGAGATTCTGGGCTCGCCTCCTTTGTGTATATACTCAGAACTGGGTTTGCTGAATCATAAGATAGCTCTATTTTTAATTTTTTGAAGAAATTTCACACTGTTTTCCATAATGGCTATACCAATTTACATCCTCACTAACAGTGTACAAGGGTTCCCTTCTCTCCACATCCTCCCCACTAGTTGCCTTTTGTCTTTCTTTTTTTAGTTTTTTTTAAAGTTTTTATTTTATTTGAGACAGAGAGAGCATGAACAGGGGAGGGACAGAGAGAGGGAGAGAGAGAGAATCCCAAGCAGGCTCTGCATTGTCAGCACAGAGCCCCATGTGGGGCTTGAACTCACAGACCACAAGATCATGACCTGAGCAAAAACCAAGAGTCAGAGGCTAAACTGACTCTTCACTGGCTTAACCAGCCAGGTGCCCCTTTTGTCTTTGTGAAAACAGCAATTCCAACAGGTATGAAAGGGTATCCTGTAGTTTCATTTGCATTTCCCTGATAATTAGTGAAGTCAAGCACCCTTTCATATACCTGTTGGCCATTTGTATATATGAAGAAATGGCTACTTGATTTTTTCTCCATTCTCACAGCAGGTTATTTTGATTTTTTATTAGTTGTATGCATTTCTTACATATTTTAGATATTAATCCCTCATCAGATACATAGTTTGCAAATATTTTTCTCCCATTCCATACAGCCTGTTTACTCTGTTCATTCTCTCCTTTGCTGTGCAGCAATTTTTAGTTTCATGCAATCCCACTTGTCTGTTTTTACTTTTGTTGCTTGTGCTTTGGGTGTCATATCCAAAAAAATCATCCCCCAGAACAAAGTCAAGTTTTTCTCCTGTCTTCTTCTGGTACTTTAATAGTTTTAAGTCTTAATTTAAAAGTCGTTAATCCAGGGGCGCCTAGGTGGCTCAGTCAGTTATGCACCTGATTTTTGGTTTTGGCTCAGGCATGACTGAGTTGAGTTCAAGCCCCACCTTGGTCTCTGTGCTGGCAGTATGGGGCCTGCTTGGGATTCTCTGTCTCCTCTCTCTCTGGTCCTCCCCCAGTCATGCTGTCTCTGTCTCTCTCAAAATGAATAAAGAAAAACTTTAAAAAGAGTCTTTAATCCATTTTTAATTGATTTTGGTACATGGTGTAAAGTAAAGGCCCAAGTTCATTCTTCTGAATGTGGATATCCAGTTTTCCCATTATTGAAGAGATTATCCTTTCCCCTTTATGTGTTCTTAAAACACTTTCTAAAGAACAATTGATTGTAGATGCATGGATTTATTTCCAGAATCTCTATTCTTTCCATTGGTCTGTATGTCTTTTTTATACCAATACTATACTATTCTGATTATTGTAGCTTTGTAATATGGTTTTAAATCAGATAGCTTCCAGGTTTGTTTTCCTACCTCAAAATTTCATTGGCTATTTGGGAATTTTGTGTGTGTGTGGTTCCACACAAATTTTAGATTTTTTTTTCTACAAAGAATGCCATTGGGATTTTGATAGGAATTGCACTGAATCTGTAGGTCACTTTGGTAGTATGGACATTTTGACAATATTAATTCTTTCAATCCACGAACATGGGATGTCTTTTCATTTATCTATCAACCCTTGTACACTGTTCATGTCTTCTTTAAAATCCTTCAACTTTTTTTTTTTACTAAAAATCTTTTTTAATGTTTGATTATTTTTGAGAGACAGAAACAGAGCATGAGCGGGGGAGGGGCAGAGAGGGAGGAAGACCCAGAATCTGACGCAGGTTCCAGGCTCCTAGCTGTCAGCATGGGGCCTGATGCAGGACTCAAACATGAATCATGAGATCATGACCTGAGCCAAAGTCAGACACTTAACAATACAGCCACCCAGGTGCCCCTCCTTCATCAATGTTCTATTTTCAGTGTACAAGTCTTTTACCTCTTTGATTATATTTATTTCCAAGTTCTTTTTGTTGCTACTCTGAATAGGAATGCTCTCTTATTTACTTTTTGATAGTTCATTGTATATAGAAACAAAACTGAGTGTTGTATCTTGATGCTGTATCCTGCAACTTCATTGAATTAATTTATGAGTTCTAACAGTTTTTTGTCGAATCTTTAAGGTTCTCTAGGTATACAATCATGTCACCTGCAAACAGTTATTACTTTTTTCTTTCCAAAAGGAGTGCCTTTTGTTTTTCTTGCCTAATTGCTCTCGCTAGGGTTTCCAGGACTTGTTAGATACCACCCTAACCAGGGAACTAGGACAATAGACAGTGGGGATGAGGCAACAAAATTTCCCACTGTTTGTAAACCCTAACAATAACAAGAAACTAGCAGAAGGGGGAAAGAAATGCAACACCTTTATAACCTTGAGTCTTGAACAAACAAGACTAGCACATTGTCTTTGGAATCTGCTTCTGTACATGCTTACTTGGTTGCTTGCTAAATTTGTTTCCCAGGACTCTGTATCAGGTAACCACTCCCCTTTTACTGTGAAAGTTCTTGTTTCTGTAAAACTGCTTGCTCCCCCCTCCCCTTGTGCTGTGATTGGTCATTTCAAACCTCATCAGAGACAAAGAACTCTAAAACCGATAGGTTCCCACCAAAAGTAATAAGTATGTGTTAAAATACTACTGGTTACTATAAGGTGCAATAACCTATAACTGGCTGACTAATAAATGAGGTGCTCACAAACCCCTTAAAAACCCCATGCTCCAGCCCGGCGGGGCATTCCCTGGGTACTTCCATCACCTGGGAGAAGCCGTTTGGCCGAACTGAAATAATCTGTAATAAAGCTCTCAAAAACTCTGACTGTTACTTGAGTGACTTCAATCTCGGTGGGTTACAACAGACTGTGTTGGAAAGAAGTGGTGAAATTAAGAATCCCTCCCTTGTACTTTGTACTAGAACTTAGAAGACAGCTGCTGTCCTTTCCCTAGAGTGGGGAGGTTGTAGACAAGGGTATGTCTTGGCACTAGGGCACACGTGTTCAGCAGTGGTACCAGTGTCCAGGCATGGATGTGCCCAGCACACACATGGGCAGTGCCAGGGGGCAGGTCCAGGCAAATCAGCTGCAGCACCAGTATCCACACACATGTGGAATGGCTGTGAAGCCAAAATCTGGCACATGAACACAGCAGCACCAGGATGGCGAGGTAGGGTGGTGACTCCAGTCTGGGAAGGGGTAAAAACCAAGAGGTTGGAGGAGAGATGTTGAGGTGACTACTTCAAGGGGACTCAGCAGGGTAAATTCTAGATAGCTTCAGAAGCTGGGGTCAGTGTTGGCAAAAATTTTGCAGGTCCCCAGAGGCAAAAACTGAGTGTGTCCATGACAGTGGCGAGGGCTACCAGGTTCCTCACTGGCAGTGGAGAAAGCTGCTGAAGACTTCCTGGTCGTCTTCCTCCCCGCCCCCCACCCTGAGGGGAGGTCACAGGTGAGGGAATCCTTCTTGGTATCAAGTTGTGCTAAACTAGAAGATGGGGTGATGCAAGTAAAATGCTTCCTACACTTTTCTATGTGGTACTTCTCAGTTTTGTGCTCCAGTGGACTGCTGCAGCTTCTCCACTGTGTTCCAGAGCTGTCCTAAAGCTATTTTCACTGGTAGTTGTTTAATCATTGTTTTTGTTGGGGGATGAGTGCTGGGATTTTGAAGTCCATCATCTTACCAATGTCAATCTCTCTACTCTTCCTGGAGTGATTACAACACCTTTCTTCACCCTAAACTTGATCCAGTTTGAGACACACAGCCTTTGCCAAAAACACTGCACAATTTAAGACATGGACTTACTGTGTCTGAATACATATGTACTCAAAAGTCCACTTGCCTTAACGGCATACCATGGTGTTCTTGTCCACTAAACAGGTCCCACACTTTATTAGCGGTGATAAAAGATCATCATCATATTGTGCTCCTACTCCCACACAGCAATTTCCAAGCAATTACACCACCAGACAAAACAAAACAAAAGAAACAAACAAGCAAAAAAATGGATGCATCTTTCAGTAGTGTCTATTTTAGTTGGAGATTTAGGGAAATATACAATTAAACTGATAATGAAGTAAAATAACATTTTCTGAAATCTAAGAAATAAATGCACTTTAAGAAACCTTCATGCTTTCAGTGAGTATCTTTGTGTACTCATGAGACAGATGTTCTTTTTTCTGCCAGTGGAAAAGTCTGAGAAGTACTAAGTGTGCATTAATTTATTCAATAAGTATTAAGCAATAAGAATGAAGCCTGAACAAGGTAAATGTAGTTCCTGAACTCAGAGACTTATTAAAGTATTACAGGGGCACCTAACCTTGACTTGAGAGACAGGAGAAGACTTCCCGGAATAAGTGTCACCTAAACTGAAATATGAAGGATTTAGAATAAGGAAGAGGAAGGGGCAAAGAAAAAAAAAAAAAAGGGAAGAGCATTTACAGTGAAAAGGTCCAGAAGCAAGAGATGACGACACCACTAAGGGAATAGAATAAAAGGTATAAATTGGTTAAGAGATAAAGCTGGAGAATAAGCAAGGGCAAAATCATGAAAGCCCTTACAAAAACTGTTAAGGAGTTTGAACCTTATCCCGAAGGCAGTGGAGACTCAATAACACATTTCGAACACGGAAATGATGCATCATCCTGGTGTACAAATAAGAATAGGAATGAAGGACTAGAACACACAGTTTATGAAGCAACTGCAATGATGACGGCCTAACAAGCTAGATGCCTCAACTGAACAGGGTGGAAGAAGGTTCTTCTCAGAGCCTACCTTTTAGGCTGTCTCACATATATAAATCAGTAAATATAAAAACACACATATAATGTCCCATATTACTTTTTAAGAAGCTTTCTGTGTAGTTGCTCCATTGAATTTCAAGTGATGAAGAAAGAACTTCCAATTCATGGCACTGTATCACAAATATCTAACAAAACCTAAAATAGTATTGATTTTATGAATACATTAAAAAGGTAAAAGTCACATGCTTTATCAAATCATATTCCTTCTATGAAAACTATCTTGGTATTCAAGCAAGTGAAAAATAAACTGTGGGTTAAATGCCAAAAGCTATTATTTTATAAGAACAACCATGACAGTGGCACCTGGATGGCCCAGTCAGTTCAATGTCTGGCTTCAGCTCAGGTCATGATCTCATGGTTCGTGGGTTTGAGCCCCACCTTGGGGCTGTGCTGAGAGCTAGCTCAGAGCCTGGAGCCTGTCTTCAGATTCTGTGTGTGTCTCTCTCTGACTCTCCCCTGCTCATGCTGTCTCTCCCTCTCTCTCAAAAAAAAATAAGTAAAACATTTAAAAAAAATTTTTAACCATGACAATTATATAAGAAAATATTAACATGTTATCAAAATGCCAACTTTTAATTCTCTAGAAAAACATGTGACACTAAGTAGCAACCTTTACGTCTCAGTGAAATATATTAGATAACTTGTTCAGTTCTTTCTGTCAAAGAATAACTCACTATGTAGACAAGGAAAACACATATGATGTCTGGCTGTCTTAATTAAATCTTACAATTTTCTCTAAAATGCAATTTCAGTTTAATCAACAAACTTGCAGATAGGACCCAGATTCTAGATGAAAGATTTGAAATTCCAACAAGGGAGTCACTTCGTAGTAGGCCCTACCACGTAGGCTATCTCTCGGGCATGCACTCGTATTAGACTGGGGTTTGTGTTTTTTGTCTTGTCCAATATTTATGGGTTATCACATTTGCCTTTATTGGTAACTAGGTCTAATGCCAAAGAGGCCATCTGAGTCACTCTTTTTCTGGTGTAGCAACTTGGAAGTCAGGGAATAGCAAATATCTTAGATACATCCGAAACTCAATGACTCATAGTCATCTTAAAGAGAATCACTCTATAAAACTGTGTTACTTAATACCTTTACCTAACCTGAATGAAGGAATTGAGAATATGTTCATTAATTTTGTAGTAGATCCTAGGAACTAGGTTGGGCACAGTTCCTAATTCATTCAAAGACACACCATGGACCTCAATACATTAAAGAAATCATCCATCAAAACAAAATGAAGATCAATATGGATAATTCCAAGTTATTACCCCACCAGGGGCCAAACACTGGCAAAAGTTAACGAACATACTGTCTCAGTAAAACATGCCAGGAACAAATGTTTCTAACAGGTGAAAATTAAGCCTTCTATTACCCTATCAGATTCTTATTAAAGCAGTATAGTCTCCAATTTCAAAATACAACTGAGAACACTAAAAAGGTTCAGAGAAGAACAAGTAAATTCACTACACATATATTAAAAGCCTTGTGCCAAAGGTGAAATTACTTAATACTGTAGAAGAAACGGCAAAAAAAAAAGACAGTGTTTATCTAAGGATTTAGTATTCACAGATCAGTTGGACCACATAATACAGAACTTAAGATTACAAAATATAGAAAGTGACCTCTAATGATATTTTAAATGTTGATTACAGAAATATTATTTAACTGTTAGGATTAAGAAATGAAACAGACTGAGATTGAGACAAAAGCTAAGAAGATCCTATTTTAAACAAGTACCAAAAGGCTAAGGTTACTGTGATGAAGATATTAAGAAAATGCATATTTATAAAGGAATTTTGAAAATTTTCAAAAGTGGGGAATAAATTAGAGGTGATAGATAATTACACTTGTATTAAAACACTAAAGTGGATCCAGTAGCACAGAAAAGTTAAAAAAGAATAAAGTAAACAATGGATTTGGGTTCTACTTCACAATGAAGAATACATCAAACAGCAGAAGAAAACAAACAGAGAAAAACTCTTGTCAATGAAACTGAGTTTACAAAGGAAAAAAGATTAATAAAGTAAGTTGACATCTGTAAGAATTTGGCAATGTTTACTGAATTTTAGGGGGAAACTGGTTTGGATGTCATAGTAGAAGACAAATAGGGTATAGGTACAATACGATTCCCTTCACAGAAACTTCTAGAAGATTATGAAACATTTTTTGGTTTGTAATTTAGAATACCTGCTGCTGGGAGTCTAAAGTTCTAGAGTTTTGCTAGTGCAAACAGAGACATAAAGTCCAGGTCAGGTCTCTGAGCTACTCTGACCGCTAGGCTAAAGGCCGGGAATCCACTCCTCGGCTCTTCTGTTCTTTCCTCCTTTAAGTCCCGCCCCGGCGGTCTTCTATAAATTCAGGTGAGTGACAGCCAAACCTTACAAAATCATTTAAAAATTATTTCCCATCATGTTTTGCTCCTCCTCAACACGTAAAGACGTATGTGTTCTTCCACTTAGCGTTTACCTTCAAAGCAGTGAAACATTCCTAAAGGAAGGACAATATTTCCGGGAACTAGATTTTAATTAACTTTGATACTTTGGGAATATTACTTTGAAAAAGTCACTATCTTTCAGTTAAACAGATGACTGAAGTTAACTAATGAAGTTAGCCACATTATCCCTCCACATTTTTAGAGTGAATAGCTCAAGAGATGAAAGGAATTGGAGTATATAATATGTATGTTTTATACGCAGTCTTTACACTTAAAAAAATCAGAGACCCTGAAAAATCATTGTTAAAAACCAAAAACAGCTTTTACTAATTCACCCATCCCCCCTCTGGCAAACATCAGTTTGTTCTCTATAGTGAAGAGTCCATTTCTTGGTTTGCCTCTTTCCACCACACCCCACAACCCCCCGTTCATTTGTTTTCTTTCTTAAATGCCACATGAGTGAAATCCTAGCATTACTCTCTACTTTCATCCATGTTGTTGCAAATGGCAAGATTTCATTCTTTTTTGTGACTGAATAATATTCTATTGCATACATACACACACACACACACACACACACACACACACACACACACCCCACATCTTCTTTATCCATCTATCAGTGGGCATTAGGCTGCTTTCATAATTTGGCTACTGTAAATAATGCTGCAATAAACACAGGGGGTGCACTGACCCCTCTGAATTAGTGTTTTTTGTAGTTTTGGGGTAAATACTCAGTAGTGCGATTGCTAGATACAGGGTAGTTCTATTTTTAACTTTTTGAGGCACCTCCACCCTGTCTTCCACAGTGGCTGCACTAGTTTGCATTCCAACAACCGTACAAGAGGGCTCCTTTTACTCCACATCCTCGCCAATAACTGTCTTATGTTTTGTTTTGTTTTTTTAGCCATTCTGACAGGTGTGAAGTGATACCTCACTGTAGTTTTGATTCGCATTTCCCTGATGGTAAGTGATGTTGAGCATCTTTTCAAGTGTCTATTGGTCATCTGGATATCTTCTTTGGAGAAGTGTCTGTTCATGTGTTCTGCCCATTTTTTTATTTGAACTATTTGTTTTGGGGGTGATTTGTAAAAATTCCTTATATATTTTGGATAGTCTTTATTAGATATGTCATTTGCAAATACCCTTTCCCAAGGAATGGTAATTTCGAAGATAATACTGTTGATTTATAAAAAGTGTTATAATACTTCCAATGTTTCCAAAACTTTCACTATAAGTTTTCCCACATATTTGATAAAACTACCTTCCTCTGCCTCCCTTCTCTCTTCACCTGACCTTACCAACTTAAATCTCTTACTTTTCTGGATCCTGTTCATATGCAGACTCCTCCAGAAAGCCCTCTTAGACTTTAAAAATGGGCAAGAGGTCCTAATTATATGCCCCCATGATGCGCTGACCATGACTCTTTCATAGCACATATCACGATGGATCAAACTGCAAGTTTAGTTGTCTGCCTCCTCCAAGACAGCTCCACGAGGGCAGGGACTTCCGAACATACCACTGGTTCCCTTCTGAATACCCAGTACAATACCCAGAATATCGGTAGTTTCATAAAAAAAATTATATGCTCAAAAAATTCACACTCACACATGGTTTAATAATCTATGCTCAAATTATAATCTATACTCAAAACACTCATTCACACATAATATAATGGTTTAATAATCAGTGCTCAAAAAATTCACATCCACACACAATGGATTAAAGGAAGCAGGTTAAGGAGCACTGCCAGCAAGTGCCTGGCCAGTAAGCAGCTTCCTAGGATGCCATTATCTTTGATGAGTCATCACTGTGCAATATCTCGGCCTCATTTGTAGAAGTCAAAAGCTGTCTTTTATCAGGGCCTAGAGATCCTATAGGAGGAAAAAATCTGAGTAGGCATACAGGTGGGGTGCTTGGGTGGCTCGGTCCATTAAGTGTCCAACTCTGGATTGTGGCCCAAGTCATGACCTCAGAGTTTGTCAGAGGGAGCCCTGTGTCAGGCTCCATGCTGCAGCGTGGAGCCTGCTTGAGATTTTTTCTCTCTTCTTCTCTCTTTCTGCCTCTTCCCTGCTGTCTCTCTTAAAATAAATAAATAAACTTAAAAAAAAAAAGTAAGCATAGAGGCAACCAATCTGGCCTTTAGATCTGGTACACAGCAGCCAAACTCAAATAGAGATAGGATATATGAACAACTTGGAAAACTTACATGGGAGACACACTCTTTGAAAATAACAGGAATCTTTACAGAATGTAAACGTTCGTCAGGACTCATCTTGTCATCAGACAAGCTGAAACTAGAAAGTTGTGTGGTGAGCACAGGACAGAAACCTAGCTGGGGATTCTGTATCACACATCAAGAATCGATCTGAAACTAGAATTAAAATGAAGTGGTAATGGTAGAGGGATAAGCGACAGACCAACAGAACAGACAGGCCAGAAACAGACTCGGGCGCGAAGGATTCTGATGTGTGACAAAGATCACAGAAGTGGAGAGGAATCACCCTTTCAATACATTGTTCTGGAAATAGGAGGAGAAAAGACGAATTTACATACAAATCAATTCCAGACAGATTATAAACCTAAACATGAAAAGCTTTTTCTAGTAAGTCTTTTAGAAAAATGCGCAAAGACCTATCTTCACAATCCCAAGGTAAATAAAGATTTTTTATTAAACAAGATTCAAAAAGAACTACAAAGGAAAATATTGATACACAGACCACATTAAAATTTAGAATTTCTGGTCATCAGTAGATATATGATGAACAGGAAAGTTGAAAATGTATAATATGTCTGCAATATATATAAGGGGAAGAGGCTCATGTCTAAAATATATGAAGAATGCCTACAAATATATATATATGAAAAATATACATAAATATATAAACATAAACATACAATAGATAAAAAGTGGACAAAATCTTGATCAGGCTTATCACAGGGAATTAAATAAAAATGGCCAATAAACATATGTAAAATTGTTAAATTGTGTGATTAATCAGTAAAATGCAAATTAAACCATGATGCAATACCCCTATTCCAAAATGACCAAAATTTAAAAGTCTGTCAATACCAAGTATTTACAGGAAAGTGGAGCAACTGGAAACACTGCAGACAAACTAGTAAAGTCTGATGATCAGCAGAATATATTAAAAAACAAACAAGCAAACAAACATGGTACAGTCCCTGACTTACAATGGTTCAACTTATAACTTTTCAACTTTATGATGGTATGCAGGTGATAGGCATTCACTAGAAATCGTACTTTAAATGATGAATTTGGATCTTTTCCTGCTCTGGTGATAAAGAGCACAGTGCTCTCTCTTGATGTTGGGCGGTGACACCTGGTCACAAGAGTAAACAACTGATGCAACCACCGTGTACCCACACAGTGATGCTGCTTTTCACTTCCAGTACAGTATTCAACACGTCACGTGAGATATTCAGCGCCTTATTATAAAACAGGCTTTGTGTTAGGTGGTTTTGCCCAACTATAGGCTAAATCTATGTGTTCTGAGCACATTTAAGGTAGGCGAGGGTAAGCTATGTTCAGTAGACTAAGTGCCTTAAATGTATTTTTACTTGCAATATTTTCAACTTTTGATGGGTTTACTGGGATATAATGCCACTGTACGTTGAGAAAGACCCACATATTGACACAAGAGAATATAGTGCAGCCATAAAAAATAAATGAACCAGTTACATGTAACAAAATGAACCATAAAAACATGAGGTTGGAAAAAACAAAAACAATAACAAAATGAAACAAAACCAGGAGGGTGAGGAACAAAAGCAAGGCAGAAGAGTACAAACAAGATTCCATATAAAGTTCAAAACAGAGAAAAACTAACAAGGATGCACACTGAGGTAGTAAAACCATAAAGAAAAAAAGGAAGTAATTTCCATAAAAGCAGATGGGGCGGGGGAGGAGGTGATATTCAGGAAGAGGACATGGGACTTCTAGAGGAACAGCAACATTCTACTTCTTTATGTAAGTAGTAGTTACACAAGTGTTTGCTTTAAATACTATTTTTATGCCCATTATGTTTCAAGTAAAAAGAGAACGAACATAATGGATAGTCCTCAGGGGCAGTTTATGGAGGTTTTGGTGATACCTAATAAATCTTTCCAGCTCTGCAAGAGCTCCTAACTGGACTACCTACTTCCAGTCCTGTCCCTCTTCGTCCATTCTCACCACAGGATCTAGAATGAGCCCTTAAAAACTCAGAATTAACTGTCCTCTGCTCAAAACCTTGGGATGGCTCCCCATTTCCTACATGATCTGGCTCTCTCTTACTCTTCTGACCTCATTTCGTACCACTTCCCTGCTAGCTTATTCTGCTCTAGCCATGCACGACACTTTGATATTCCTCAAATATCAGCCGGCTTGTATTTTCCTGATTGTTACCTCTGCTAGGATGGCATTTTCCATGCTATTCACAAAGACTGTTCCTTTGTCTCCTTCAACTCTTTGCTTAAATGTTACTTACCTCCTTAATGAGAACAACTTTGCCCATCCTATTTAAAAATGCAACCCATTACCACCACACCTCTCCCTTTTCTTGATCTGTTTTCCTTATCTACCTTCAAAAGTACCAAGTAATTTAATTTTGCTCTTTATTGCCTCTCTTCCCCAACTAGAACATAAACTCCAAAAAGGCAAGAAGACAGATGACTTGCAGATCTGTGAAAATAAATGCTGAATTTCACGTGAAATTTGGGATGAACTGTTATATAGCATTACTGCAACAAGATTTGATCTCTACGTTTATGAACATAAATGTAAAAAATTAATATTAAAACCAAATCCAGAAATGCAAGGAGAAATATATCAAGACAGCAAACAAAATGAACGGTAATACATTATAACCCAAAAGTATTCACTTTAAAATTAGGAACTCAGCAGAGCTGCCAGCGATCACTGCGTATTTTCAGCACTGAAGTAGAAATCTTAGGATGTCTCTGATTCAAAACATTAATTTCTAGCTTCCCTGATTGAGTTTCAGTGAAAAGAAGAATTATTGACCTTCTATGATATCCCATCTCCTTTACTTTCACAAATCTATCCTAACAATGAAACTTCATTTTGGGAGGATAATGAAAACATACTTCAGTCTTAAATTTGTGTTTTTAATCACAAAAGGATGAAAATGATGCAGCAATTAAAGAAGTTTTAAAAAGAAGGCAATGGCCCTAATAAGAGGAGGAAATAAGGATAAAAGCATCACTAAATTAAATTACTGATAAAAGCAATGGAAGAATCTAAGAACTTTTTCTTAGAATTTGGTGTGTGTGGCGGGGAAGGACTAAAAGAAAATGTACAAACCTTTAGCAATCTGTAATTACAACAGAACTAGTATTAATTCAAGGCTTACTCTGATCATGCACTGTGCCAAGTATTTTACAGGTAGTATTTCACCCAACTTTCACAACCCTACCCTTACAGAAAAACTCAAACTCGATGAATTGAATAATTTGCCCAAATTCACTGAGTTGTATGTAAGTGGCAGAGTAAGAATTCAAACAAAGGCTTATTTAACTCAGATCTCATTGTGTAAACCAATATATTGTTTACAAATGCAGAATACTATACAGGAGAACAAGGATATAATCACAGACAGAGATGATACTTAAAATTTTAAAGGCTAATATTTTATAAACCTCAGCACAGATAATTTTCCAAATGTCTATGAAATATGCATTAAATACAAGTTTCAAGTATCAAAGAACCATCTTAAATAAAAGGAATAAGCCTAAAAGTTTTCAAATATGTTCTAGGACACAAGATAAAAAGCCTCCTCATTCATTTTTCAAAGCTAGCCTAATTCTGGTATCAAAATCTGACAAAAAGAACACTACAAAACATTATGTATAAGGGGGTGAAAACTCAAAAACATTCAGAATCAAGTGGGTAAAATAAATGTGTAATTCTAGTTGTATAAAAGAGGATGATTAACAAGAGTATGATTAACAAGATTGACAAAGAAAATGAGAGAAGGCTCAATTACCATTATCGGGAAAGAAACAGGATATCACTACATACCCTGCAAACATTATAGGACAATAAAGGCATGCTACAAATAACTTTCTAAACATAAACTTCACAACAGGGGGAAATGGAGCAATTCTTCAAAAAGGACACATTATACACCATTATATAACAAGTAATTTGAACAGCTCTACAGCTATTAAAGAAATTGATTCATAATTTTTAAAGCTATCGAAAAAGACATCTTCAGGTCCAGAAAGGTTTCACTAGAGAGTACCAAACATTTAAAGAATTAACACCAATTCTACATAATCTTTTCCAGAAAATAGAAGAGGAGAAAGTATTTCTCAATTTGTTTTAGGATACTAAGTATTGCCCTAATAACAAAATCAGATAAAGTCAGTAAAGAACAACACTATACACCAATAACCATCATGAATACAGGCACAAAAATCTTTGACAAAACATTAGCAAATAGGAGTTAGCAATACATTTAAAGAATTACACACCATTAACAGAGCTCAATATTCAAATATCAAACAGTATAATTCACTATATTAATAGAATATATTAACTTAGTAAGAAGGAAAATCACAAGATCCTAACAAATGATGTATCAGAAAAGACTCAATACCCATCTATGATTTAAAAACTCTCAAAAACCTAGGAATAGAAACATCCTCAACTTGATTTAAAAAAAAACCCTATCCAGCTAACATTATACTAATAGTGAAAGTCTGAATGATTTCCCCTTATGTCTCAAGAGAAGGAAAGGATACGTGTTCTCACCACTCTTATTAACATACCACTGGAAATTCTGGCCAGTACAATAAAGAAAGAAAAGGAAATAAAAAGCATACAGATTGGAAAGGAAAAAAATGCAACAGTCTCTATTTGCAGATGTCAATTATCTACACAGAAAATCCAAAACAAAACAAAATGAAAAACAAAAAACTACAACTAGTAAATGAGTTCAACAAAGTCACAAGATATAAGGCCAACATTGAAAAATCAATTATATTTCCAATTCCTAGCAATGAACATGTGGAAAATAAAGTTTATTTATCAGAAACCAAAATTAAAAATACAATGCCATTTATAATCATTGCAGAGAATATGAACTACTTATAAATCGATCAAAATACATACAGGATTTATATTTTACATAAAAAATACTGGTAAAAGAAATATTCTAAAATAAATACATGAAGAGACAGTATGTTAATAAATTGGAAAATTCAACATAGTAACAATGATCATTCTTCCCAAGTTGATATGCAGGTTTATAACAATTTCTATCAAAATTCCAACAAGATTTTAAATTCAGCCTAATTCAACTTTATGTTCCTTCTACCATTATCTCACACCTTTAAATCCATTCCCACACACATTCCCTAGATTTGTCTACATTAAGTGGAAAAATTATGAAGATTTTTTTGGATTATAGAGCACCTCCTCATGGGTCACACTCAGGATCTCACCTTTAAGGGCCTGCTGAGACCTGAGTCTGGTTAAAGGTCTACAAGGAAAGCAGGATGTTGGGGGTGGGTCCTCAGAAGAATCAGGAGTGCTTCACAATGCAACCACTTCCGGGGAGGCCATTACAGTTTCAGGCCAAGCAGGGCTCATCTCCTCAGATAAGAGTAGAACAGCTGCTTCCACGAACAAAGAAGACTCAGCAGAATTTGGGAGTTCAATGTCTCAACCTTATCAGAACTGTCCCATATATCTCCATCCTAATTTGCAGAATTCCATTCCCTACTAATTAATGCTTTCATTTCAACTGAACCCTACAAAGCTGAGAATCCTATCTGCATTGTAATTCAGCTACTCATGGTGGGGGGGTGGGGTAGGATCTGGGTGGCTCAGTCGGTTCAGGATCCAACTTCAGCTCAGGTCATGATTTCACAGTTCGTGGGTTCAATCAAGCCCCATGCTGGGCTCTGTGCTGACAGCTCAGAGCCTGGAGCCTGCCCTGGATTCTATGTCTCCCTCTCTCTCTGCCCCTCCACGCTTGTACTCTGTCTCTGTCTCTCAAAAATGAATAAACATTAAAAAGAAAAGAAAAGCTAGGAATCTCTTTTTGGTAAGACACAGGAACTCTGAGGTGATATACGTGGTACTTAAGCTGGGAATTCATATTCTTTTATTTCCTCACTTTTAAAGCAATAAGCCAATATCATTATATGTATTAGTCTCACACTAATGTTCTAAGATATCAAAACATATGGTCACCCAGAAGCTTGCCTCTTAAAAGTACTTGAGAATACACTGGTGACAATTTGCATATCACTATTGCCATTATCATGCCCTGGACTACCAGTGCTCTTTTTACTACTGAAATTTGGAGTTTGTAGCTTTAAATCAAATCAGATTAGGAAACCAGCTGAAGAAACCCCAGGAAAAATCATTCTCAACATTCTGTTCCTCTAGAACCACTCTCAGTAACAAAACCTGCATTAGTCAGGGTTCTTCAAAGAAACAGAATCAATAGGCTATTATCTAGAGATAGGGAGATTTTGAGGAACTGGCCCACATGACTGTACAGGTTGACAAATGTGAAGTCTTCAGGACAAGCCAGCAGGGTGGGGACCAGGGAAGAGTGGTATTGTGGTTTTGAGTCAGAAGACAGTCTGCAG
The DNA here is from genome assembly GCF_006229205.1 of Suricata suricatta. NCBI lineage: Eukaryota > Metazoa > Chordata > Mammalia > Carnivora > Herpestidae > Suricata > Suricata suricatta. The sequence continues at coordinate 140,609,731 of NC_043702.1, forward strand.
GCAAAGTTCCTTCCTTCTGAACCGGGTCTCAAGTCTTTTATGAAGACCATCCATATTGTGAAGGGGAATCTGCTTGGCTTAAAAGACTGTGACTTAAAGGGCAGCTGGGTGGCTCAGTCGGTTAAGTGCCCAACTCTTGATTTCTGCTCAGATCATGATCTCAAAGTCATGAGATCCAGCCCCGCATTGGGCTCTGTGCTGGGCATGGAGCCTGCTTTCTCTCTCCCTCTCCCTTCGCCCCTCTCCAGCTCTTCCATGCATTCTCTTCCTCTCTCTCTCTCAAAAAAAAAAGACTACAACTTAAATATTAATTACATTTCAAAAATACCTCACAGGGAGGCACCTGGGTGGCTCAGTCGGTTAAGCATCTGACTTGATTTCAGCACAGGTCATGATCTCATGGTTCGTGATATCCAGCCCTGCATCAGGCTCTGTGCTAACAGTGCAAACAAAGCCTGCTTGGGATTCTCTCTGCCTCTTCCCTGCTTGTGTGCAAGCACATTCACCCTCACTCTTAAAAATAAATATTTTTTAATTTTTTAAATTATTTTTAAAAAATTTTGTGGGGGGGAGAGTGCAAGTGGAGGAGGGGCAGAGAGAGCGGCACAGAGGATCTAAAGCAGGCCCTACACAGACGGGCTGACAGCAGTGAGCCTGATGTGGTGCTCGAACTCATGAACCATCTGATCATGAGCTGAAGTCGGACATTGAACCGAATGAGCCACCCAGGAGCTTCTAACCATTTTTGTTTTTTAAAAGGAATGTTCATTCAGGTCACTGTGAAGGAATATTTACCAATGTAAGAGATTTATTGATAAGAATTCATGGAAAGGCACAAAAAGAAAATGTTGAAAACATATAATGAAGTTTTATTAAAGCAGATATTAAAATATATTATCAAACTGCAACTAAATAGTATGATAGCAACAAAATAGACTACATAAAAAGTAAAGCATAATCCAGTATACACAGCAAGTTTGTATATAACAAAGGAGGAATTTCAAATCAGTAAAGAAAACATCAATTTACTGGTTATTCAGGAAACAGTGCTGCAGTCTCTGGATACAGAGATTACATGTGATTTTTAATATTCTCTTAATCTCTGTTAACCAAATGTTCAGCAGTGAATATATAGTTGTTTTATAACCAGAAAAGATATGTAGTAGCTATTTGAAAGAGTTAAATGAAATTTTATTTTAAGTAAAATTTATAAACATAAACCATAAATAAAAATAATTAAATTTTCCTACATACAAGTATGAAAATTCTGTGTATCAAAACATACCACAAATTCAAAGTTCAACAACAGAGAAGGGCTAAAATTAATATATGGCCAAAACAAGTTACCATTCAACCCATTCTTTGTACTTTTAAAGAAAATCACTAAAACTACAAGAGTAATTTCTAAAGGACATTCACGAAAGTATTATAAATTATCACTAAATATGAATAATATCCAACCTCACAGTAATCAGAGAAATGCAGTATACAATAATATACCAATCTCACAAAGTTTTTAAAAATTTTTTGTTTATTTGAGAACGAGAGACAGAGACAGAGAGAGACAGAGCACAAACAGGGGAGGGCCAGAGAAAGAGGGAAACACAGAATCCAGGCAGGATCCAGGCTCTGAGCTGTCAGCAGAGAGCCCGATGCAGGGATTGAACTCACAAACTGTGAGATCATGACCTGAGCTGAAATCAGACATTCAAATGCCTGAGCCACCCAAGCACCCCCTCACAAAGTGCTTTTTTTTTTTTTTTTTACCAAAGTAACGAAAAAAGCTTTGTATCTGATTATTATCAATGTAAACTGCTACAAATTTTATAAAAGACCTTTACAATGAAGATATTCTTTGACCCAGACAGTCTATTTCCACAAATATTTTTGTCCATGAAATAGACTTCTTTCCCAAAGGAAATAGAGCTATTCAAACATAAAAATTTTCTTAATGTTTATTTATTTTTGAGAGAGAGAGAAACAGAACATGAGCAGGGGAGAGGCATAGAGTAAGGGAGACACAGAATCCAAAGCAGGCTCCAGGTTCTGAGCTGTCAACACAGAGCCAGATGTGGGGCTCGAACCCACAGACTCACAGACCTGAGCTCAGGTTGGATGTTTAATCCACTGAGCCACCCAGGCGCTCCTATAAATTTTTTGAACTCACTGAGGCACTATATTAGTAACAGTAAAAGAATTCATACATTTAAAATTCCAGAAATAGCATACTGGCTAATAAAAGATAGCGTGCCCATGCAATGGAAAGCTATGTCATCACTAAAAATCAGATAAACAATAAAACAAAACCACAAAAGATCAAAAATAATGGTCATAATGTAATATTAGGTAAGTGAAAATTCTGGACAAAAAAAAAATCAACAGAATGTGTTTGTTTAAATTACACATATATGTATATAAAAGGCTACATGTTAATAGCCTACATATTAATATTTGTTATTTGTGGGAGGTACAATTATGTGTGCTACACAGTTTCTAAATATTTCTTGGCATTTTCTATATTTTTGATAATAAACAAGCATTTTTATGACCAGAAAACACACAAAAAATTATTACATTAAAACAAAAAGAAAACTATATATATATGTGAATATAAATATGAAAGATCCCTTTAATATTAAAATGGGAATATAGAACAATTCCAAAAATAAGGTTAAAGAGCACAAGATCAACAGGATTTTAACACATTTTTTTTTTAAGGAAAACGGGGGCCCATTATGAAATGTACTTAGGAAAGATGGAGCTGAAAGGGTCAAACAGTCTCCTTCAGTGCAGGACTTCTAGAGGCTTCAAACTGCTAACTTTTCCAACCTCAGCCTCTGCAGTGGCTCCACAGAAATCTAAGATTCTGGAAAAGCACTGAAAGAGTGCCAATCACTCAATCATTCTCCTGTTCCGAATATACTTTGTAAATGTATACAAAAAGAGAAGAGAGGGAGGGAGGAAGAATAAGCTCCGTCTACAACAGAAGTGAGGTTCTGTAAGACGTTAAATTCGTAAGTACGTTTTGGGACAAGGAAGAGGGAACAAGAATTCCAAAAGACAGCAGATGAGATGGGAAGGTTTGTAAACTTGGCTTCCTTGTTATAATTGGTGTACAAATTTGATTTATATTGAATATAACTTAAAATATGCTAATTTTATACATATGCCTTCATATGGGAGGAAAATCAGACACTGATGTAGCTGAATTTTAAAAATGTTATAAATTGAAATAAAACTACATATATACCTTACTGTTTAAATAAAATTGTACCTTGGACATTTAAAGCACCAAAGATTTCAGTGTTAAATTTAATGAGCATATAAACAAACTGCTAAGCATGATGCTACTTACTAGACAGATTTTCATATTAGCCATTAGATGGCACCATATATCTACTAGTTAATACAATTTAATATACTAAACTAATTGTCTCCCACAGGCTTAAACAGTATTATAAAATATATTCACCTGTTAAGTACATATGATACACCTTACCTTTTATCATGGTTACAATTTAAGTTTTAAAAAGAAGAAAACTGATATAAGCAACTATGTTTGTATCACCATTTCCAGAAAATCATAAGCAACTACATTTCTATCACCATTTCTGGGAAATTACTACTTAAAGAATCCCATCCCAGAAATCAAACTGGAATATTCTAAGACAACTATTCAAAAAGTAAATGTCAGATGGCTAGAGAATGTTTTCCTCTAAGTTAAATCTAAGATAAAACTAATTGTCTACCTTAATAAACTTTTTACTTCCTTTCAGTCATAAACCTACATTGTCCAGTTTTTAATTCTTAATAATCAAATTTCTGTCTACTCTTCTCAGCTAAATTTCATTATTTCTTGTTCTCCAATCCAGAATCTTTCAATTCTTATCAATTTAAAGTGCAGTTTCCCAGTTTCTATCCTAAAACTCTCTGCTCCAGATCTTTATATTATCTATTTATGTACCAAAAATGACCCCATTCTGATCATCACGTTTGCCTTTTCCAGGTAAAATAGAGACACATGAATAAGATTTACCCTACCACCTTAAGATAGACAAAAATGTGAAATAATGGCACCAAGACACTGGGCATAGGCAAGAAAGGACAGTGATCATGGACAAGGAAAATTAAATTATTTTCCAACTTTACCACCTGGAGAAAGTTTCCAGGCTGCAGCAAAGGGAGGGGGAACTCAAGCAGAACCTGGTTGTTCCCCCTGAGCTGAGGAGCAGAACCTAGGAGTACAAAGAAGTGAAGAGGCTGGAGTTTGGATGGCTGAAACCAAGAGAATAAAACGCTGTGCAGAGAGAGAACTCCAGATACCCACACTGAGTGACCTGTGAGTTCACAGCCAAGGACTGCTTAGGACATTCATGTGTGGAAACGAGGAGAGGTTGAGAAAAGAACCCCCCTCAAAAGAAGTAGAGGGAACAGTAATTCAGTCTCATATAGGGCAAGAAATAGTGCCCATTCTCAATATCAAGAATGAAAAATCTCAAATCTTACGGGGGCACCGATTAGAATACTAAGAAGGATCTTACTCAGAAGGAAGGAAAAATTGATGCTAGAGAAAATGGGGAGGAAAGGTCCCACCTTAACACATTTAACATTAAGACCAAAATGAACAATATTTTCCTAAGTAACAGCTTATTTCAGAACAAAACTCAAGAAATAAACAAAAATACTCAAAACACAAGGGAAACTTCACCATGCCTGACATTTAATAAAAAATTATCAGACATGGAAAACAGGGCAGGGGGAATGGATTAAAAAAATCAATCAAAATTGACTCAGAAAGATGAGAGAATTAATAGACAAGAATACAAATAGTTTTTATGATGTATTCCATGGATTCAAGAAGCTGACAGAAAGATTGCATATGTTAAGAAGAGACATGAAACCATTTTAAAAACCTTACTCAAATTTCTAAAGATGAAAATTACAATATCCAAGATAAAAATACACTAAAAGAGACCAACAGCATATTAAATACAGCAGAATAAAGCATTAGTCAACTTAAAGACTTATCATTAAGAAGTATGTGAATTAAAACAAAGAAAAGATTGAAAAAAAACCAGAAAAACAATAAACTGTGGGACTTCAAGTGGACAAACATATGTGTAATGGGAGTCCGTGAAAAATGAGAGCAGAGAAAGCAGAATCTAGAAAATATATGAAGGGAAAAAAACAGTCAAAATTTTGCAAACTTCATGAAAACTACCAACAAAAAGAAGCTTATTGAGCTCCAAGTACAAAAAACATAAAGAAAACTACAGAAAGGACATCATACTCAACTAGCTTAAAACCACTTGTAAAGATAAAAATCTTCAAAGCAATTAGGAAAACCAAATATGAACAAAGGAAAAAAGATAAGGTTAACAACAAACTGTTCAGAAACAATACACACTAGGAAAAAGTGGGGCACCATCTGTAGAGTATTGAAAGAAGAAGAAAAAACTGTTAACTAGAATCATTTGCCAGTAAAAATATCTTGTTTTTAAAAATATCTTTTTGAAAAACAAAGATAAAACCAAACAAAAAAAAGTGAGACATACAAAAGCTGAAAAGAATTTTCACCAGCAAGCCTGTTAGGAGATCTGTTAAAATCCTTCAAGGGGAAAGAAAATGATTCCAGATGGAAACCTAACGCTACCAAAAAGGAGTACAGAGCACTGGAAATTGTAAATGCGTGGGTAAATATAGTTTTTGTCTTGTTTAAATTTTTTTAGAACATAATCGAGAGTAATTACACAAAAAATGACGAAGTAGGAAGTTTCCAGGGTTGGTCTTTCCACCCAAACAGCCTTTAAATGGGGAAAAATTATCAGAATCAACTGTTGTGTATTCTGAAATGGACACTTCACAGCAACCAGGAACACAGCTGGTGAAGAGGCTCCTGAAACTCAGTATGAGAGCAGTGGGCACAAACCAGCTCCCATCCCCCATCTTCAGCCCTGCTGCGACCCTGGGAGGGCAGGTGGCTGGTACTAGGGCTGGCAGTAAGGACCTAGTCCTCCAAAATGCTGGGGTTACGCATTTGGGCCATTTGAGCAATTCCCTGAAGGACCAGCATCGATGCTTATCTTTGTTTTGCCCTCCTCAAGCTATAGCAACTTCCCTGACAACAGTTATTAGATTTGAAGACATACTTATCTTTGGTTTTGCTTCCTATTTTGGATACAGACACATAAGGAAAACTGTAAAGTCACTGGAACACAGATTACATATAAATGAAAAAGAAACTTCAGTGACCACACATAAAAAAGGAATACAGTGGTGCTTGGGTGGCTCAGTCGGTTGAGTGTCCGACTCTTGATTTCGGCTCAGGTCATGATCCCAGGGTCATGGGATCAAGTCCTGCATCCGGCTCTGAACTGAAGGTAGAGACTCCTTAAGATATTCTCTCCCTCTCTCCCTCTGCCCCTCTCGGCAGTTGCTCTCTCTCTCTCTCTTAAACACACACACACACACACACACACACACACACACACACACACACAGAAATACAGACTTTTCAAAAATAGTCTGGAAAAGACACTAAGTAGCCAACTGCAGCCCTCCCGGCCTCAGGCAAAAATCAGCAATCCCTGAAAAGCAGGAGAATCTGACTTCAATACCACATTATAGTATTCAACATGTCCAGTTCTCAACAAAAAATTAGAAAACATTTTAAAAAATAGGAAAGTATGGTCCATTAACAGGAAAAAAATACTTTGACAAAAATTATCTCTTCTAAGGAAGGCCAGAGATTGGAATTCCTAGTCAAAAATGATAAATCAACAGTTTTAAATATGCTCAATGAACTAAGGTAAACAATGTGCAAAGAACTAAAAGCAGTCAGGAGAACAATACATGAACAGATATAGAATGTCAATTAAGAGATAGAAACTATAAAAAAAAACCGATCAGTAATTTTGAAGATGAAGACAATGGGAAGATAAAACAATTGGAATTATTCATTTTGACAAGTAGGAAAAAAAAGAATGAAAATGAACAGAGTCTAGGGGACCTATGGGACACTGTCAGGCATGCCAACATGTGTATCACAGAAGTTCCCAAAGAAGAGAGAGAAAGGAACAGAAAAAATATTTGAAGAAATAATGGCCAAAACATCCCAAACGACAAGGCAAAGATATCTGTTCCCAAATTTGTGGAAAGGAATAAATGCAACACTCAAGAAGGTCGAGAAGTTCCAAGCTGGATAATCAGAAAGACCTGCTCCTCCTACTTCTACTCAATGTCGTACCAGAGGCCCCACTCATTACGGTAAGGCGAGAAAAAGAAACAAAAGGCATCATCCAAATTGGAAAGGAAGAAGTAAAATGATCTTTATTCACTAACACGATCATCTACATAGAAATTCCTTCAGGATCTACAAAAAAGCTACCACAACTAACAAAGAGGCAAGCAAGGATTTATAAGATCAATATGCAAAATCAACTGTATTCTTTACATATTCCCAAAGAAGAGCTAAAACTTAAATTTAAAAATTCTGTTTCTAAGAGCATTAAAATTATAGGGATAAATCCAATAAAATATGCATAAGATGTGTATATTAGAAACTACAAACTATATCTGAAAAAAATTAAAGAGCTAAATAAATGCAGATATATACATATACATACTATGTTCACAGATGAAACACATCAATATTATTAAGATACCAATTATCCCCACATTTACAAGTACAATCCCATTCAAAAACTCACATGACTTTTCTGTACAAATTGAAAATCTAATAATAAAATTCATATGGAAATGCAAAGGACCTGGAACAACCAAAAGAATTTTAAGTGGAACAAAATTGGAGGATTTCCCTGACCAATAATAGACACAACTAAATGGAAATTTATTCCATGCTGATGGATTAGAAGGATTATATTGTTAAAATGTCTACGCTGCCCAAAGCAGTCTACAGATTCAATGTAATCCCTATCAAAATCCCAATGGCATTCTTCACAGAGATAGAACAAATAATCCTAAAATTTGTACAGAACCACAAAAGACCCCAAATAGCCAAAGCAATCTTGAGAAAGAAGAACAAAGTTGGAAGCACTACTCTTCCTGATTTCAAATTATATTACAAAGCTATAGTAATCATAACAGTAGGTCCTGGCATAAAAAGGTTCTGGTTTTAAAATAAGTAAGTAATGCACAGCATGGTGACTATAGTTATTAATACTATTATTATTTTTTGTATTGTATTATATATATTGTATATTTGAAAGTTATTTGTATATGTATTATATGTATTGTATATTTGAAAGTTGCCTTTGAAAGTAAACTTTTTTTCTCTAAATTTTTATTTAAATTCTAATTAGTTAACATATAATATTAGTTTCAAGAGTAGAATTTAGTGCTTCATCACTTACATACAATGCCCAGTACTCATCATAATAAGTTCCCTCCTCTTCACCCATCTAGCCATCCCCCATCCACCTTCTTTCATCAATGCTCCATTTGTTCTCTATTGTTAAGATTTCTTATGGTTTGCTTCTCTCTCTCTCTCTCTCTCTCTCTCTCTCTCTCTTTCCCTTCCCATAGGCTCAGCTGTTTGTTTCCTCAAGTACACATGAGTGAAATCACCTGGTATTTGTCTTTCTCTGATTGACTTATTTCGCTTCACATAATCCTCTCTAGCTCCACCCATGTCATTGCAAATGGCAAAATTCCATTTTTCTTTTATGGCTGAGTAATATTCCATTGTATACATATACCACTGCTTCATTCATTCATCTATCTATGGACACTTGGGCTGTTTCCATAGTTTGGCTGTTGTTGATAATGCTGCTATAAGCATTGGGGTGCATGTAACCCTTTTGAATCTATATTTTTGTATCCTTTGGGTAAATACCCAATAGTTGTTGGATTGTAAGGTAGTTCTAATTTTAACTTTTTTAGGAACTTCCATACTGTTTTCCAGAGTAGCTACACCAGTTTACATTCCTCCCAACAGTGTAAGAGGGTTCCCCTTTTTCTAAGAGAATAAATCTTAAAAGTTCTCATCACAAGAAAAAAATTGTAAGTACGTACGATAATAGACGTTTAACTAGACTTATTGTGATCATTTCACAATATATACATATATCAGACCATTAAGGTGTAAAACTGAAACTAAGTTATATATCGATTGCATCAAAATTTTTTAAAAGACTAATAATAAGCTAAAACAAACAAGACAGTTTGGTATCAACAACAAGGCAGACAAATAGATCAATAGAGGGAGATAGGGTATACAGAAATAGACCCATAAATATATGATCTATTGATTTTCTATCAAAGGAAAACGTCATCTTCAATGGAGACAGGCAACTAATGCTGAAACAACTGGACATCCATATGCAAAAGGCGACTTTGATCTGCATGTTACATCATATACAGAAAATAATTCAAAATGGCTTTCTTCAAAATAAGCCTTCCTCTGGCATTGATTTTCTGTACAGAAAAGAGTCAACACAGCAGGTTTAAGACTGCTATCCTTAGAAAGACCTGTTTACAAGGCCAGCCCTTGGTTGGCATTTGGGAACGGGGCTCTTGGAGTACTCCCAATCAACAATTAACTGATAAGAATGGTTCCCTGTGCCAAGACTGGTAGTATAGACACTCTGTTTTATGCTGAGTCTCTGTTTTCTCTCTGGGAGTCTGGAATTTTGCTACAAGAAGGTGTCTAATGTGACCAGTCCCATATAAAAACCTTGAGCTCTGGGGGTGCCTGGGTGGCTCAGTCAGTTGGGCATCAACTTCAACTCAGGTCATGATCTCACGGTTTGCAGGTTCAAGCCCCATATCAGGCTCTGTGCTGACAGCTCAAGCTCTTTCATTCTCTATCTCTTAAAAATAAATGAACATTAAAAACTTAAAAAAAAATAAAACCTTGAGTTCTGAATATTAACCGGAGTTTTTAGCAGACAAAAAGAAACAAAGCACACATGTTACCACATGTTCTCTGCTGTGGAAAGAATGCCCTCCATGAGGAAGGCTGCATGAAGATTCCCCCAAATTCTACCACATCCTTTCTTTCCTTATGCTCCAGCTGTGCATCTTTGTTATGTTGTTGTATAAATCTTAGCCATGAGTACAACTATGTGCTAAGCCTGTGAGTCCTAGCAAATCTTCAAACCTAAAGGTGGGGTTCGCAGACCCTCAATATCTATCTTATAACACTAGAGCATGCTGTTTGATTTTCCTAACCAATCGATTTCCTAACCATGCTTTCTGGAGCCGGTCCACATATGTCATTCTTTGAGACACTTCCGTTTTATACTTTAATTAATTCATTCATAGTCATGGCCAGTTACAAAATATATACAAATCAGTAACTTTATGTGCAAATAAATGACTAGATAGAAAGAAAAGGCCCCATTCACAACAAAATACGTAATATACAATAAGAATAACTTAAAAAGAAACGTGCCCGCCTATAAAACTGTAGTGGATGATACAAAAGAATGGAAAGAAATGTATTTAAGAATTAACCCAATTCCATTAGGATTATTTTAGAGGAGGGATTGGGATGTAAGTTAAAGGAGGGTAATACCTGACCAGGTGACCCCAAAGTTCATCTGGAAAAATAACGTAAGAGAAAACTCCAGGAAATGTTCTAAACAAGCATTAATACAAGAAGCCCTTTCCTACCAGATAACAAAAGCCACAATAATAAAAGCTGTGTATTAGTGATTCCAGAAAAGATAGATCAACAAAAGAAAAAAATCTAAATACAGAAACTGGCCCGTGTATGCACAATAATGCAGTATATGACAACAGTGGTACTTCAAATTAGCAAGGAGAAGATGAATTATTCAATAACTGGTATTTGTATAATTGTTTAATCAGTTATAGATAAATGTAAAGATAGATCCGTCCTTCACACCTTAGAGTGAAATAAATTCCAAGTGGACCAAAGACTTAAATGTTTAATGATGCCCACTCACATTTTACATGAATTAGAGATTCACTGAACTGCAAACTCCAAACCAAAGCCATGTCACCAAATACATGACTCTAACTTTGTGGACAGAGTTCTTAAAAGGTTTCTCTGTGGCTACCTGTCTTTTGGGATTGAAAGGTAGAAAAGATGAAGCGTATTTTAGCTGATGTATGGAAGCTATCCTCTGTAGATATTTTCCTTCCTCTTGAAAATGGTCATGGCCAGCATAAATAACCAGAAATTTTAATTTACTGATTAAAAGAACCACCAATAAACATATTTTTATGCATGAAATTCATTAAGCAAAACAAGTACTTAAACCAACATTAATTAGTATATATTCCCCTTTCACTATATAAGACATCAATTTAGTCAGGATGATATTAGGAATCCATCCCCAATCATCTCCTCTCAAGGATTACAAAAAAGGATAGGTAATATGTTCTTGGTTTCAGATCAGCGAGACATCCACCCGAGCACAAGTATGCACAAACCCTTCGCCCTGCACCAAGGGCTGGGCAGTTAAAAAAACATTCCAGTCCTTCTGTCCTGGTGCCAAATAAATGAACTTCTATTCCTTTCTCAGTGTCAGTTATCAAAAAGCATGTAGCACAGCTAAATAATGCTTTGTGGGCTGGGGAAAACTGAAACAGGCTTTAGCTTTCTGGAGCTGGTCCACAGATGTCATTCTTTGAGACACTTCTGTTTTATACTTTAAGACTCCAACTAATCCAGACTTTAGAAAGAGAAATAAGGGAGGAGAGAGAAACGGTACTTTTAAGAAGTAGTTCAGAGAGCGATAGGACGTGGTGGGGGACAGGGCCTGCCCTCTCGTGACATTCACCAGAACTTGGCTCTCCATTTTTATGATGATTACTCCAGATTCTTGTACTCCTGTGTCCTTCACAATATCTTCTTCCCCTCTACCTCCTGAAATTCAGGGCCCCCCGGCAAATACTGAGGGTCTGCCTCACTTACTTAATGCTGATATTAACATGCAACAGCCTCAATTTGGAATATAAAACTAAAAATAACAAGTATGAGTCAATGCAGTAGGTTCTTTTCCCTCTGGGTGCACATAAACCTCTCATTAAGAAGTTCAAGGAAGCTGAGAATGAATCAAAGAAAATATAGTGCCATGATTTCCACCTTCTATTAAATTGTAAATGACAGTGTCCCTGTAATTATAGTAGCAAACGCCCTATTCTTTGTTACCATCAAGGCTCTATAAATTCACAACCTAATTGAAAATTCTTGAGCCAAGGGGGAAAAAAGCTTAATATGTACCCTCACAGAGCAGCTACAAAAATCTATTGGACCCCTCAATTCAAGAATGTCTCTTATTAGCACTTTCTAGAGGTCACTGATGTCAAAGGGAAAGATATGCATCCTAAGAACCAGAAAAACTGAAAACAGTACTGTTCAAGTAGGCGGTTCGTAAGGTTCTAATAGGATACCGGGAGGCTAGCAAAGACTAGTCACGCCCAGCTGTCTCCAAAGTCAGAGTCCTGTCCTGGCAGCACTCCGGAAGAAGCCAGATCAAACCAGCTGGGCCCAAGATGGTGGGTGTCATGACCGGAAACCCCTGACCAAACAAGGAAGAAAAGCAAGGAAACCCTACTTCCAAGAAAACCACACCTCAAGTAATGAATATTCCACCCCTAATTAAAAACCATCAATAAAAGCTAAAAACTCAAACCCCAGGCCACACAGCTCGAGCCCATCCTCACACCTTGAGAGTGTAATTTTTCACTTTAATAAACTTTCCCACTTGCATTGCTCCTTTGCTGTGCTGTGTCTGTCCTTGAATTCTCTCTCAAGACCAGACTAAGAACCTTCAGTGCCATCTGTGGGATGGGCTGGTTATGGCCCAAGGGCCCAGAGTCTCCTCAGTTCACCCAACAACAGTAAAAATGGGGAGGACTCTTACAACTGTAGATATTTTTAAAAAGTAAATTCAAACTAAACTACATACTAAAAGCACATATTCATAACATACTGTGTAGTCACAAAGAAATAAAGGAATAGGACACAGGAGGCATCATTTTTATATAATTTTCAGTATTTTACATTTGAGTGTTGATCTTACAATAGAAGAATAATAGTTTTGCTGGATTTGCATAGACATTGAACATGGAAGGTGCCCGGGTGGCTCAGTCGGTTAGGCATCGAACTTTGGCTCAGGTCATGATCTCACGGTTCTGGAGTTCGTGCCCCACCTCGGATGAGTGTGAGCCCCGTGACCTGAGCTGAAGTCAGATACTTCACTGACTGAGCCACCCAAGTGTCCCAAATATTTAGTAAATTGTATTGAAACTACTGGTGGTCCGAAAACAAAGTGAAATTGGATTATCTCTACCATATAAAAATTAATTAAATATGACTATTAGAGTTTAACACAAGACTTTAAACTTTTAAAAATAAGATATTATTTCCCTCAAAAAGTCTCAAAGAAAGAGAGAGAGAGAGAGACAGGGACAAAGAGAGAGGAAGAAAGAAAAGAATGAGGGGTGCCTGGGTGGCTCAGTCAGTTGGGTGTCTGACTTTGGATCAGGTCATGATCTCAACAGCTCATGGGTTTGAGCCCCATATCAGGCATCAGGCTCAGAACTGACAGCTCAGAGCTTGGAGCCTGCTTTGGATCCTGTGTCTCTATCTCTCTCTCTGCCTCTTCCCCAACTCGTATTCTCTCTCTTGCTCTTTCTCTCTCTTTCTCGCTGTCTCTGTCTCTCTCTGTCTCTCTTTCTCTCTCTCTCTCAAAAATAAACATTAAAAGTTTTAAAAAGGAAAAACAAAAGAAAGAAAAGAAACTGGGGCACCTGAAGTTAAGCATCTGACTTGATTTTGGCTCAGGTTACGATCTCACAGTTTGTGAGTTCAAGTTCCACATAAGGCTGACGGCACGAAGCTTGCTTAAGATTTTATCTCCCTCCCTTCCTTCATCTCTCTCTTTAAAATAAATAAACATTTTTTAAAAATAATAAAACTACCGTCAGAAAGATAAATCTGAAATCCTAAATCTGAAAAACATTAAAAAATAAATAAGCAACTGAGTAGATTATAGAACAGGTAAAGAACTTCAATGTTCATATAAGTTAAAGAGCCAAGCATGACTGAAAAGGGTAATCAGCAGTCTTTGTAACTTACAGTTTCCAGAAAGGAAAAAAATGCAGAGAGAAAAGCCTTTGGCAATTGGGTGGAGAAGGGGAGAAGAAATCAGGACAAAGGACAGCAAGACAAGAGAAGCACAAAATCAAAGCATTCATGATCCCTTCCACGGCAAAACAAAATACAACAAAAAGTCTATTATATCTTTCCATATCAACCTTTTCTACCTCGCCTGAAATACTTTCACTGAAATCACATCTTGCAGATAAAGAACTTATCCAGATGATTACCAGTAACATAATGGTAAGACTCTCCAAGACACGTCCGGCTAGAAGTTGGGCACATATTAGGGTGGGTAGTCTGATAAATGCGAGAGCGCAGCACCTGTACTTCTTGGGCTCCCTGGGTCATTAACGCCTCCGTGCCTGTTAGGAGGTCAGATGCAGCCATGTGACTGAACTATCTTAGGGAATGGGTGTTGCTTCCAGGCTTAGCCCATAACAACCTCTTAAGTAGGAATTCTTGTTTCCGGTCCCTCTCCTACACCCCCTACTGATGCAGAGAAACCCTGCAACTTCTGAAGCCACACACTGAAGATGCCACAGAAACAAGATAGGAGGAGCCTGGACCCCTGAATCATTGCTCAAGGGAGCACCATGCACCAATTTGATATACCTGATTTAGACTCCACACAAGTGAAAAATACACCTGCATCCTGACCAGTCATTGTTTGGGGTTTGCTTTGTATAGCAGCTAACAGTATTATATGTAATAAAATATGCTGGCTCATTATTTCCCAGGGAGGCAGAAAAACTTTAATGATATATGATATAGAAGGGGTTTATGTCCTTATGGGGGAAGAATGGGAATAGAAATAAAATCTGAATGACAGAAAAATAACCATGGGTTCTGAACTCTGATTAAAGAGAAATTTAAGTGGGTGCTTGAAAGTGGACAGTGAAGACAGAGAAATATTAAGAAGAGAGGTGAAAGTTGTATAAAAAAGAAAAGAAAATATAATTGCTTTATAATAAGGCTTTACTGCAAATAATACTGATCATAAAAATGTAAATTCTGTAAAGTGACTTAAACAAAACTGAAATACAACTATACTAAGGAAATGAGATGTGGACAAATGAATGAGCAGGATGAAAATAATATTTTAGGGGTGCCTGGGTGGCTCAGTCGATTAAGTGTCTGTCTGACTCTTGGTCTCAGCTCAGGTCATGATCTCACGGTTTGTGGGATTGAGTCCCATGTTGGGATCTGTGCTAACAGTGTGGAGCCTGCTTGAGAGTCTCCCTCTCTCTCTCTTTCTCTCTGCCCCTTCTATACTTGCTCTCTCTCTCAAAAAAAAAAAAAAAAACTTAAAAAAAATGAAAAGCTCTTTAAAAATATTTTATCACTTTCATGATTAAAATTATTAAATTTTATTACTTACTTTGATTGGTTTTACTCTATAAATGTACACAAGAATCTATGAAGAAGATAATACTGTGATCCCATTCTACAGATAAGAAGACTGAGATACATAAGGGCTCAGTAACCTGCCCAAGGTCACAAAGCTAATATTAAAGTGGTAGAAAGACAGTTACGACCCACAAGTCTGGACTCCAGAACCACATACCTGACCGCTATGCTGACCTACCAGCACTAACGCAATCTACCACAACAGAAAAACAACAGATGTCTAAATATTTTCAAAATCAAGAAATCGCAGAGAAATTTTCTTTACAATATGAAGATAAACAGAAAAAAAAAAGAGAGCTAAACGGCTTGAAAGCCTTTCCTCTGCAGAGTGGGATTAGTGTGAAGGACAGAAAGCCTAGGGGGATGCTCCTAGTAATGACGTAAGAAGTATTACTTTGATTTGAAAGTCAGAACTTTCACTTTTAAAGAAAAGAGATCATTAAGACAAATGTTACATACATTATAATATTGCAAGAGTCTAGATTTTAAAAGTAGATCTAACACAAACTAACACAAGTGCCTTGTGCAATAGAACACTTTAAGGTGTCATTCAACTATACTATTTCTATTCTTCAAGTATACAGGCTATAGCCGATCATGTTGCCTACTCTAACTGAACCACTACATTAAACTGAGCTCTAATTAACTGCCTACTCTAACTGAACCACTATATTAAAATCAACTGAGAACATTTATTTATGCCTGCAAGAGGCTGTTAGTTGAGAAAGTCATTGAAAAATCAAAGTTAGCTCCAGCAGAATGCAAGACAACTACTGCCTTTTTAAATTAATTCCAAAGATAATAAACTCCTTAAGATAAAAAAACTAATCATGTTTAAGAACTCAACAACTACAATGTAAAAATCTTCTAATTTTCATGTGTAAGTCATGTTAATGCTAAACTTGGTCGGTCATTGTCTCTTTCTACCGAAGCTCATTTCCTGGGTGATCTCAAATAGCCTCATGATTTAAATACTATATACCCCCAAATTTATCTTCTATGCTCAACTTTTCTGTGAATTCCAAATTTAGATATCCACCTGTCTTCTGATATCTTCAGTAAAGAGGCATCTCAAAGTCAACAGGTAAAATGCATAAGGACAGGATTTTTCCAATATGTAGTACAATTATGTAAGAACTACTCTTTGACTCAAAAACCCCACTTTTCAGAATCTACCTAAAAGCAGACCACTGATAAGTAATAACACATCCACAAAGTTCACTGGGACACTATTTTAATAGCAAAAATTTTACAAACAAAGCAATTTCTATTGGCAGGAAATTACTTGAATAAGTTATGGCATGTTTACATAGTGAAGTACAATACAGCCAGAAAAAAAGACTGAGAGATCTCTATGTTCTGATTTGAATTTCACTCTAAGGTACACAGCTTAAAGAAAAAGAAAATACACAAAACAACATATATAGTATCTCACCTTTTGTAAAAAGGAGAAATAAAAATATATATAATTCTTATTTGTTGGTCATATATATTTCTTATATCTTATCATACATATATATTTTTCTATATCATATATGAACAATTAAGCAAATCCAGAACTGGAACATTTAAATCTACTATGTTAGGCTCTTAAAAAGTATGCACAGCTGAAGCATAGAAAATAAATACAATTTGGGGGGCACCTGGGTGGCTTAGTCAGTTCAGCATCTGACTTTGGCTCAGGTCACGATCTCGCAGTTTCTGAGTTCAAGTCATACATCAGGCTCTGTGCTGACAGCTCAGAGCCTGAAGCCTGCTTCAGATTCCGTCTCCCTCCCTCTCTGCCCCTCCCCCACTCACGTTTTCTCTCTCTCTCTCAAAAATAAACAATAGAAAAAATTTTACTTTAATTTTTTAAATTCGCCAATTTTTTAATTTAGGTGGGGAGTCCATGTGGGTCCACTACTCTATATCTTTCTTGGGTGTTTGAAATTTTTCATAATGAATAAAATGGAAATCTAATTTGAGGTATATTAATACCCTTCAGTGACTTCCATTTCACATAAAATATCAAAATACTTTCAGGACCTGAAAGACCCTACACAATCGAGTCCTCTATTATTTGTCCGGCTTTACCGATCCTTTTCCTGTCACTCTGTACTGGCCTTCGTCCTGTTCTTCAGGCAAGCCAAGAACATTCCTACCTCAGGGTCTTCATACTTGTTCCTTCTGCTGGAATGTTCTTCCCTCAGATCCTGGCCTGGCTTACTCCTTTCATTCCAATCCCTGTTCAGTTTTCACAGTCTCAGAAAGGCCTTCTCTGAGCACCCTAAAAGGCTGAAGAGGTAAGCTGCAAGCCCCATTTCCTTTTCCAGGATTTATTTTTCTCTATATCACTTATCACTTCCTGAAATATGCTTTACTTACTCCCTACTTTTCATTATCAGTCTCCCTCCTCTAGAAGGTAAGCTCCACGAGGGCAGCCCATTCTGTATGTTCTCCTCCAGCACCTCTACCAGGGCACTGCACATACACATTAGGAAACTTCAAGAATACACCAAGTGGTCATTACGTCTTAGGAACCCTAAATTTCACTGCACACATATAAGCAGGGTAAACCTCCCTTTTGTGACTTGTCTCATTTACCCTGCTTATAGTAGCTCTTATTGTACACAACTTCCAAATTTTAAAATGGTAACATTTATCAACCTTTTCCCTTAGAGGCTGTACTTTCTGTGACTTGAGAACTTGTTTCCCACACAGAAATCATATAGTGATTTCAAATATTCTCTTAAAAGTTTTAATGTTAATCCAAATAGTATTTTAGTTTATAGCAGAAACACAGACCTAATTTTATTTTTTTCCATGTGGATAACCAATTTTCCCGGCATCGTTTAATAAGTAATCCATCTTTACTCCCCTGACCTGTGATATCATCTTTCACGTAAACTAAGTTTCCTGTTTATGAGTATCTGCTTCTGCTCTATCGTGTCTCATTAGAGTATCTGCCTTATCTGGGCCAATTCCACACTATTTTAATTACTGTAACTTCACAAGAAGCCCTGGATCACACTAGGGCAAACCACTCCAGCAGAGACGGCTGCCAGCTAGCGTCCATTCTCTACCTCTCCTCCATCTAGTTATGGAATCAACTTCCCAGATACAGCTTGAATGGCCACCTGGCAGAACCAGTCTCAGCTTCCCTTGTAGCTATGTATGGCCATGTGACTAAATTCTGGGCAACGACATGTGAGTAGAAGTCATTTGTTTGTAACTCTGGATCACATTCTTAAAGAGAGCTACTGTTTCATAAAGCTGCTTTCCCAAAAAAAGGGGGGGGGGTGAGCTACTTCCTCCCCTTCCCTTTCTGGCAACTGGAAGGTGGACAGAGTAAACTTCAAACATGCCCAGGAACACAACCTCCTAGGGCCCATCAGAGGAAGACAGAAGAAACTCAACAAGTAGAATCACTTACCTCTCTCCTCCCAGCTTAGACTTTGACATGAAAAGAGAAAAAAACCTTTCTTGTTCAGTCACTTGATCTCTGATAAAGCAATCAAATGAGTATTTTAATTCATATATGCCTATTTCTCTACTATGTTCCATTACTTCAAAGCTATCTTATTCTTGGCTATGTGCTCTGCCACATACATTTCAGAACTAACTTGTACATTCCCTGAAAATTCTTGTTGGGTTTTAGATTAGAACTGCATTAAATTTATAGGTTAATTTGGAGAGTACTGCCAATTTAAACATACTGCATATTTCTACCCATAAAAATTATTTATCTCTTCATTTACATGTTTTCTTTTATGTCTGTAGATAAAACTTTTTTATTTTCTCCATAAAAGTCATACACATCTTTTGTTCAATTTGTTCCTGGGTATATTAAGATATCACAATACTCGAAAAGAGATTTTCTTTTATTGCATTTTTGAATTGTTTGTTGCCTATTATATATAAAAGTGTGCCTTATTTTTATATAGTGATCTTGTATTAATCAAATTTACTGAACTCTCTTAGTCTGTTAATTTGTTTATAGAGTCTCCTGTATTTTCTAGGTAATCAACATCACCTATGAATAATATTAGCATTATCCCTTCTTTTGTAAACTTATACTTTCTACTTCTTTGTCCTGGTTTCCTTTACCGGCTAAGATCTCCAGTACGATGCTGAGTAGCAACACTCATGCTTCTAATATTTCATTATCAAGTATTTAGTTTATTACCTATTTTTGACATATGTCCTTTATTAGGTTAAAGAAGTTTCTTTATATTCTTAGTGTAAAAGCTTTTATTATAAATGATAATATATTTTATCAAATGCTTTTCCTGCTTCTATTGAGATGCTCACATAATTAACATGGTAAACCATACAACATTCTTGGGATGGTCCAACTTGTCATATGTTTGTATGTTTTCCTCAACCATTGCAGGATTTGTTCTGATAACTCTTACATTTATATTTCCAACTAAGATTGGTATGTATTTCCCTCCCTCATACTGTACTAACTCTCATTTGGAGTCAAGGTTATATTCTAGACTCATGAAGTAATTTGGGGGAATGTTCCCTTTCTTTTAGTCTCTGCAAGTTTTTATAAGGTTGGGCCTTTTTTTCTTTGAAGACTGAATGGCAATTGCCTTAAAAAAAAAAAACACTTATGATTCATGTAACTTTTCTATTGGCTTAAATTATATTATTCTCTGAAATTGTCCACTTCTTCTACGACTTCAAATTTACCATCAAAAAGTCATTAATACTTTTAAGATTTTTGAAAACTCACTCATAAGTGAAATTATACCCCTTTTATAAACCTAACATTATGTATTTATGCCTTCTGTATTTTGTTTTTAAATAGCCATCCCAGAGATCTATTTCATAAGCCTTTCCAAAGAACTGGCATTTGGGTTCTGTTGATCTTTACTGTAGCTAGCTCTGTCTTTATAGTCTTTCCTTCTTTCTCCTTTCTCTGAGCTTATGAGATAGCTCTAACTTCTTTTACTGAATGAATGTCTATCTCACAAATTTTCATTTTTTCCTAAAGTAAACATATAAGGTAGTGACTTTTTTTAATGACTGCAAATTCTTTGGCCCTACTCCCATGAAGAATCTCCTCCCCTTGAACCTAGGCAGGCTTGTAACTGCTTATGCCAATGCAGTGCAGCAGGAGCGACGCCATGTGCCTCCTTCCAAGGCGCAGATTGAAAAGCCACACAGCATTTACCTTATCTGTTAGAATATCGGCGACCGTATGAGAGGTCTAAGACTGTGAATCTACAGCTCTAATTTTCAGGGGTTTTTTAATGGCTTTACTGACATATAATTTAGCATAAATTCCATCCTTTTAAAGTCAACAAGTGGTTTTCAGTATTTGCAGGGCTGTGCAACCAATACCACTGTCTCATTTCAGAGTATTTTATTTTCATCACCTCACCCTCCATTCCCTCTTTCCCTCAGCCCCTGGAAACCACTAATCTACTTTTTTCTCTATGGATTTACTTATTCTGGACATTTCATATAAATAGAATCATACAATATGTGGCCTTTTTATGTCTGCCTTCTTTCACTTAGCATGTTTTCAAGGTTTATCCACATTGTAGCATATATCAATACCTTACTCCTTTTTATTACTGAATAATATTCCTTTATATGATTTTGTTTATTCATTCATCACTACATGGGTATTTAAGCTCGTTCCACTTCGGTTATTATGAATAATGATGCTATGACTATTACATACAGGTTTGTGTGAATATAAGTTTTCAAATCTCTTGATTATATATACCTAGGAATAAAATTTCTGGGTCATCTGGTAACACTATGTTTCACTCTGAGGAAATGCCTGTTTACCCAAGTGGCTGTAGCACTTCACAATACCACCAGTCACATATGAGGTTCCAATTTCTCTACATCTTGATCAACATCTGTTATTGTCTTTTTTGATTTTAGTCATCCTGTTGCGGGGGCGGGGGGTGGGGAATGGTATCTCAACATGGTTTTGATTTGCATTTTCCTGATAAGCTGCTGTATTTTTAACACTGATGGTTCCCTAACCTTTCTCCGGGCTTCAAAATGCATTTAAACTTTTTTTTAATGTTTATTTTTTGAGAGAGAGAGAGCGAGACAGAGACAGAGCACTATGGAATGCAGGTGGCCCTAGATAGAAAAGATGAGGAAACAGATTCTCCCCCCAAGCCCCTGAAGAAAAGCTTGAGCTCAGCCCAGTGACACTGCCTTTGGACTTCTGGTCTCCCCAACTGTAGGAGAATAAGCTTGCGTTGTTTTAAGCCCCCAAGGCTGTAGTTCTTTGTTATAGCAGCTGCAGGAAACGAATACAGATTTCAGTACCTGGAACTGGGAGCTGCTGCACCAAACACGTAACAGGTGGCAGCGGCTTGGGGATTGGGTAATGGGGAGAAGTCTGAAGAATTATGAGGAGCATGACAGAAAAAGCCTAAACTGCCGTGAGAAATATTTATTGCCTTTGAATAGAAATATGGATG
Source organism: Suricata suricatta (assembly GCF_006229205.1). NCBI lineage: Eukaryota > Metazoa > Chordata > Mammalia > Carnivora > Herpestidae > Suricata > Suricata suricatta. Next base: position 140,631,679 of record NC_043702.1, read on the forward strand.
TTAATGATTCTGCTAGGGAGGACTGAGAAAAAATAAGGACCGTGATAGAAAAAAACCTATACTGTCTGAGGTCTAGAACACCTAACCAGACATAACGCAACCGCTGTAGAAACAAATGTTAAAGGTGCTGCTGGTGAGAGGCCAGAAGGAAAGGAAGAGCTTGTGACTGAAAAGGGGAGAAACGAGATCCTTGTGGCAGAGGGCTTGGCTAAATTGTGTCTATAGTTATATAGAAATTACAACTTGTAAGTAATGAACTTGGATATTTGGCTAAGGAGATTTCAAAGAAAAGTGCTGAAAGGGGGCTGGCTTCTTCCTGCTGCTTACAGTAAACCTTGGGAGAAAACAGATAAATTGAGAGAACTTTTAAGCAAAAAGGTGCCAGGTCTTCATGATTTAGAAAATCCTCAGCCTATCCAGATTGTAAATTATGCTAAAATTAGGTATTCAATGTCAAGAAAGCATGCTCTGGAGACAAAGCCAAGGGTGTAGCTAAACAACCTTTTGCCAATGCCTCAAAATGAACAAACTCAGTGACACAGAGGGCTCTCTGGAGAGACTAGACATATGACTCATGGGTCTCCCCTGCCATCTCAGTAAAAGCCAAGAACAGAGACGGAATTATGCAGGAAAAGCCTGTGGAGGAGCACGTTGTCTGAAGGAATGAATCCCCGTGACATACTGAGAAGACTCCCGACGTTTCTGAGAATATTTATATATAATCACTGCCAGGGAGAACTAGAGTTTTATTCCCAGGCCTTGAAACTTATAGGTTTTCCTCACTTGGGTTTCAAAATTGCATAGTCCCAGTGACTCCTCTCCTCCTTCCATTTTCTCACTTTTGGGGTAGAAATGTCTATAACTGCTATCCTATCCTCTTCCATCTCTGCATTTGGAGAGCAGGCAACTTGCTTGCTAGTTTCACAGGTCTGCAGATGGACGGGAATTTTAAGCCAAGATGGATCATAGCCAGAGTTTCACCCATACCTGATATAAATGATTTTAGATGAGGAGGTAATGATATTTAGATGATGTTTTGGACTTTGAGTTGATGCTACAATGTAAGGCTTTAAAGATCAGGGTAAGCCACTTTGATTTTATTCCAGGTATAAGGGAAACCCACAAAAGTAGGCATAAATTTAAAACCTGATTTTAAAACCTGATATATATTTAATACATATAAACCTGATTTGTATGTAATACACACACACTCACATATTTTTTAAGTTTGCTTATTTTAAGAGAGAGCCTGAGTGCAAGCAGGGGAGGGGCAGAGAGAGAGGGAGAGAGAGAATCCTGAGCAGGCTTCCTACTGTCAGCACAGAACCCAACGGGGGTGGCACTCGATCTCATGAACCACGAGACCATGACATGAGCCAAAATCAAGAGTCAGATACTCAACTGAGGGAGTCGCCTGGGAGTCCCTAACCCTGATTTACACTTAAAGCGATCATTGGTATATACTATAAGGAGATGAGACGGGAAGCAGGGAAACCTGTTAGAAAACTACGACAGTTGTGTAGATAAGAAAGAACCCCAGGCTACAACAGTAACAGCAGGATGGAAAACAGAGGATGGCTTTACAATCTATTTTGAATGTAGAAAAGGCAGAACTGGCTATTAAATAACAGGAACAGTTATTCCTAAGTTAGGACTTGAGCAACTGGACAGACTGCTTTTTATCAGCTGAGATGGGGAAAACGGAGGAGGGTTCCTGTGAGAAAATCAAGACTTGCATTTTCAACATGTCAAGCTGTTGTTCTGACAGACAACCAGACAGAAGTATCAAGTAAGTCGGGGATATAAGACCGGAGAGTTCAAGGACAGCTCAGAGCTGGAGGGATACATCTGTGCAGCATTTAGAAGAAAACTAAATAAAATCAGAGGGAAAAGATGGAGAAATGAAGCAAGCCCAGGACCAAACTCTGATACATTTTGGTATTTGAAGGTCTGACAGAAGAGAGTGGCCAGCAAAAGAGACAGACAGCCAAAGAGGTAAAAAGCAGCTGAATATGTCATCAAAGATGCCATTTTACCAGAATCACTGGCACTAATTACAACTATTTTACTTTATTTAACTTCTACTCTAGGTAAATCCAGCTTAAAATGCAAAAAAGCTTTAGCTCTGAGCATTAATTTTAAAATATTTAAATATTTAAGGAGTATCCATCTGCTGGAATAGGACACCATACTGAATGCTGAAGACATACAGAGATTCAGACACCTTTTTCATGACATAGATACCGTATTTTTTTTTTCATTTTAATCACAGATTTAAAATTCCACAGAAAAGCAGTAGGAAGTGAAAAGGCTGAACTATTATAATGGAGAGAAATCTCGGCAAGGCATTATCTGTAGAGGAATCAAGATAGCAATAAAGAGTAACAAGAAGAGCTATAATAAAAAGGTATGTTCAGATCATCATCTATCCCATCTGTTTTCTCCCCTTGAGCTTTATGTTCCCATTGTAGCCACACAAGACCCTCAGAGCCTTTATTTTCCTCCCTTCTAACTGCCTCTATTCCTGTCTTGATCCTCATTTCACCTAACTACAGCTTTAACAGGTTTTGATTCCAACTGCATTGTACCGTGTCTTCTGCTGTTCTGCCAAATAAATTCTGTGTTTTAAAAAGTTTTGGTGGGACAAGGTAATAACTGTAAAATCACTTACAACATCTGCAGTAATTCTGGGTTAATACATTATAGAAGAAGATTTTAAAATGTTGACCTAGAGGAAGAAAACAATGTATACGTTTGTCCCCCCTCTCTCATTTTAGATAAGAAGTACAAATCAACAACGATAATAGCATGAAAACCGTAATAAAAAATCTGAGATTCCAGGGAATGGACTTCAATTTTCTCCCTTGTGTGACCAGAAGAAAGGTATATAGATAAACTACGCTTTAATCAAGGAGGGAGACTGTATTTAAATGGACGGCAAACACAGGCAGTGACACATAAACTATAGTGCGACCAAGTCAATGACTTTCACACAAATTCCCCTAGGAAGGATTAGAAACTGTTTTCAACTCTAAACAAGCTGAGGCTTTCCGACCTGTTGAAGACTTACTGAAAGTATGCTCAATTTCCCTGGTGCGCCAGTAAGACTCATGTATCACAAATACTGACGCCGCCTCAAACCTCCTTAGGGTGAAATATCAGGGACAGAAGTGCTGCTAGTTGGCCAGACTCAGGAATGGCCAATTCAGTGTTCAAGAGAGATGTAAGAAAAATAAAGTCTCCCAAGCTCAAAACCAGAAAAGAGTCCTGGATTTACGAGGATGTCCTTCCCTGACCTCCCCGGGTTTATCTTTTCCTTTCTTCACACCATGTCACCATTTTGTGGTTACTCAAGTATGTGGGGCCTCCCAAGGTTCTCCTGATTCTTCCAAATCCAGAGAATACCTGGTTCCTCTCCTCCCACCTAATAACTCAATTACCTTTCCTGGGGCCACCTTGTCGAACCACCCAGTTGTCAGGTGGCTCCTTCTAAGGAAGCATAGACAGCTGTTGGTGTCAAAGGATGGTGTGGTCTTTGGACATGATCCCGATTTGAATTTCAACCAACTCCTCACATCTCTCTGATGGGGTACAGTAATAGAACAGAAGTCAATGGGAGATCAGCATGCACTCAGATTCCAGATTCTGAAAGGGAACAAAAATCAAACCCTCCATTCTTTGCCTCTTCACCATGTCTAACAACCAATATGCTAAGAAGCCAGGCTTTATCGGCCCAACAAAACTAAATATAACGTAACAACGCTCAGTAACTACATAATAAACAATAGGTACTTCATGAATGCTTAAGTCCAATAAAAATGATAAATATTAATATTTATTTTTTATTTTTTAAATGTTTTTATTTTTGAGAGAGAGACAGAGACAGAGTGTGAGGAGGCGAGGGGCAGAGAGCGAGGCAGACACAGAATCTGAAAAAGGCTTCAGGCTCTGAGTTTTCAGCACAGAGCCTGATGTGGGGCTCGAACCCACGAACCGTGAGATCATAACCTGAGCCAAAGTCGGACAGTTAATCGACTGAGCCACCCAGGTGCCCCAAATATTAAGATTTATTAAATTTTATACTTTCCAAGACCAAATTATCTGCCATCTTACTAAAATTTAACATAAACTGTGAAGTGTCCATTTTGTATCTGAATATCCATGCAGGTGACTGACTTACCTTTTCTAATACAGATAAGTTCATGTACTCCACAGGTTCTTTCTCCACCTGTTAAAAAAAAATTGTTAGAGGTTAAAAAGAGGACATAATGTGAGTGTGACTGTTACAAAGAATTGTTTTAAATTAGCGTCTAACCAATGACTTCAGGGAAAAGTTTCCTCATTTTCCTTAAACCCAACTATATGATAACTTCATATCTGGAATTTTCCTGAACCCATAAATAAAGATCTTATGAAGTCTTGGAATGAAGCAGTTCATTCAAGTGTGTTATTTTTAAATGGCAGTCTTCTCGAGAACAGATATCATATCACCATTTCCTAAGTACCTCCTCACACCATCTAGAAGGAAATACCATAGGACCAACTTGTGTATTTGAAGTTTAATATATGTGGATAAGTTACTCTGGAAGGGTCCACCTTATGAGGGCACTATTTATAATTTATCATATATATGGTATAAAATGAAATGTATTATTTCTCCATTCCTCAGCTACCTACACTTATAAATCTGTAAAAAGATAAATTTTTAAAATAGGATGATAAAAACAAATTTAACCAAAAGCTTACTTTGATTATAATTATAAAAAGTATTCTATCAGAAAAGTAATATTACTATATTCCTTCATTCTGAAACAGAATGCCCCTACTTTAAATGAATGTAAGCTAAATGAAATTTTGTAGTGTTCTATATATGTGTGACCTTATAATTATGCTGTGAATTATGTTTAAACTTTACATAATAGAAATATTAAATAATTTCTGAACTCATTACAAAAGATTATGAACAGTTAAGGTATAAGAAACAGAAATACCTTACAGCAGTAACATGAGAGGTAAAAACCACAATATCCACTAAAAAAAGTAGGTCATCTGAGAAGCAAGCTAAAAAACTAGAAAACAGTATTTCTATTGCTAAAGTAGGTTAGATCTACATTCTAACTTGGTTGTAACAATGCCATGTTTGTGATTATTATCAACACTACAGAGTAATCACCAGTTATCAGGAAAACAGACTTAGCAAGAAGAAATACCTACCTTATAGCTCTGATTATAAAATGCCTATTATTCAGCAAATCTCAGTGTAAATACATTGAGCCCTTACTAATTAGAATACTACCAATGAGCAACCACTGATCTCTTGCTGAAGGGCAAGAACAAGCTATAACTGTAAACTACATATCTTTTATATTGAAAAGACACTGATCAAAAACTAGAGGGAGAATGTTTACCAAATTATAGAAGAAGCGATTTTCAAGATATTTGGAAGAATCGTGCAACAACAATAAAATGACTATACCGATGCTATCACTGATGTTTTCATAGGCTACATAAAAATATTTTTACATGGTCATTAAGGCCTATTCTCCAGAATATAACACCTATAACTTAGTTTGCCTTATGTACTTAATTCATGTACATAAGACCGTATTTTTTAAAACCTGTATTTAAAATCAGACTTTTCAAGGCACCTTGTGGCTCAGTTAGTGAAGCATCCGACTTCACTCAGAACATGATCTCAGTTTGTGAGTCTGAGCCACACCTCAGCTCTCTGCTGTCAGCATTGAGCCCACTTCAGATCCTCCCTCTGTCCCCTTCTCTCTCTGTCCCTTATCCCTCTCAAAAATAAATTAACATTAAAAAAAACAGACCTTCCCCCATATTCAATGTAAATTGGTTAGGTTTTAGTATACACATCTAATCTCAAATATCAGTGCATACCTTGTCTGACTGCTAATAGTAACATAGAAAATTAGTAACAGTAACATAAAACTATTATAATCTAAGATTTTTCTCAAAACTATATAATGCCAATGAAAGCTAACTCCAACTTTTAAAAGTATTCGATTCATCTATAACAAATGAAAGAACTTTATAAATAAAAAGCTAAGTTAAATAATTACTATATTTTCAATTTACAGCTAATACATAATTGTCAAATTTGTCAAATTAGCACAAAAATCACATACTAGAAAAAGCAAGACTGTGCTCTACTCTTCCTGACATCTGTTCCAAAAATTATAACCAACAAGTGAGATCTCAATGGTGTACATGTGCAAATCAGGAGCAGTTACTATTAGTACTGAAATGGAAAGGAATCTTAAATTAAGGACAAATAAATGCCAGGCAATAAAGTAAACTTTGGTGGGGGTGGGGGGACCTCTCTTGAAAAGTACAAAAGAAACATAGAAAGCTAAATAAAGTTTACTATATTATCGGACAATGAAATCAACATCCCTTTTGCTTTCAATCCTTTGTGAGACCAGTAAGAGTGTTTAGGAAAAAATACACATTCTGTACGCTAAATGTGTATGTTTTAATATATATGTTTGGGAGTCAAAGGCGTAAATACTTTTTCAATCAGATATAGTGAACTTTGTACAAACTTCATGCCTTCTTTTAAAATCTCTAAAAATAAATCTCAAAAGTTTCCAAGTGAGTCAGATTTGTTAGCAAAAGGCAAGTCACTGTAGGCATATCTTGACTTCGATACGGTGGCAATTCAAAAAGTGGTTTACTGATTTTAAGAGCATAATGCATAAGGGGAATGATTTTTTTGAGATAGAGTTGATAGAAAATTGTAAGATATTTAAAGTACACCTCACGACAGTTTGATATATGTATATAATAAATATATCAAATACATAGAAGAATGATTAATTTTATTCAGGTATTATTGACATACAACACTGTGTAAGTTCAAGATGCACAAGTTGATTTGATATATTTATATATTGCAATGATTACCACCACAGCGTTAGCTAACACCTCTATCACATGATAAAATTATCAGTTGTTTGTTGTAGTCAGAATTAAGATCTAGTCTCTCAGCAATTTTTAAGTTTAGAACACAGTATTGCTGTCTGAAGCCACTATACTGTGCATTATGTCTCCAGGGCTTATTTATCTACAGGTTGCAAGTTTTTATCCTCAAACATCTTTCCAATTCCCCCACATCTCCCAGACCCTAGTAACCACAATTCCACACTGTTTTTACAAGTTCAGCTTTTTTAGATTCCACATTTAAGTGATACTATACACAATCTGTCTTTTTTTTTAATGTTTATTAATACTTGAGAGACAGTGTGAGTGGGGGAGGGGCAGAGAAAGAAGGAGACACAGAATCGGAGGCAGGCTCCAGGCTCTAAGTTGTCAGCACAGAGCACAATTCAGCGCTCGAACCCACGAACCATGAGATCATGACCTGAGCCGAAGTCAGATGCCCAACTAACTGAACCGCCCAGGTGCCCCTCTATTTGGCTTTTTGTGTCTATTTATTTCACTTATAATGCCCTCAATCAAGGTCCATCCATGTTGGCAGGATTTCCTTCTTTTAAGGTCTAAGTAATACTCCATTGTATATACATATACCACATTTTATCCATTCATCTGCTGATGGACACTTAGGGTGTTTCCTTATCTTGGCTATTGTGAATAATGCTGTAATAAATGTGGAAGCACAGATAACCTCTTCAGTACATTCTTTTTATTTCCTTTGGATATATACCCGGTTGTGGGACTGTTGGATCTCATGGTAGTTCTATTTTTAATTTTTTAAGGAACCTCCATGCTGTTTTCTGCAGTGGCTGAACCAATGTGGAGGAATGATTTAAGTAATAAACTAGTCAATCCCTTTAAAAGGAGATGTCTTCTACTAAAATGAATAATTATCCCCCAAATGAACTCTGATATAAATAAAAATTTTCACACATCAAATTTACTTCAAAGACATAACAATAATGAAGACTTGGAGAAGACCATAACTGAATGACAGAATATAAAAAGATCAGAAGTCAGAAATAAAGTTGTCTAGCTCAATCCAGATAAACAAACTGAAGCACTAAGCATTAAGCAAAGTTTCCGAGGGTCACTAGTTTACTGCCAGAAAAAATAATTAGTACACTACAGTTAGTATAGTAAGAAATTTGAATATTGATTTTTCCTCACATTTATGAATAAAATAAAAATTATGTACTTGTTTCCTAGTCTTTCAGGAAGAATTAATTAAATTACTAATTAAAATACAAGTTCAATTTCTCAAAACTATTCTTGGAGATAATACTAGCATTGCTCTTGAAATAATCATCTCAGCAACATGGAAATAAGAAATAGACAGAAAATGACAAGCTGAGTCAAAGTTACCATCTTTTCCCTCAGGCAAACCCATGTAGGAGCATAATATAAACTGGCAGAATCCTCTACAATCGGCATAAGTACATAGTGTAAGAGGAAATAGATGTGTATGAGCACACACACACATGCTGCAAATGTGCACGTGTGTGTGTTTGTTTATCAATGGACAAAGGATTGAGAGCGTGCCTGGGAACTGGCAATTTCTTTTTAAGTGGGGATGAGGGGGGTGATAGGGACTTATATAAAAGTATGTACTTTTCCATATGCCTACATAAGGAAAATATGTGGGGAATCTGGGTGGCTCAGTCAGTTAAGCATCTGACAGGATTTCCACTCTGGTCATGATCTCACCACTCAGGAGGTCAAGTCCTGCGTCAGGCTCTGTGCTGACAGCATGGAGCCTGCTTGGGATTCTCTCTGCCGCTGCTTCGCTTGTGCGCTCGCTCTCGCTCTCTCTCTCTCTCTCTCTCTCTCTCTCTCTAAGATAAACAAATAAACTTTAAAAATAACAGAAGGAAAATATGCAGTGACGCTCTAGTCCCATTAAAATATGGCCAGGTATACAAAAATGCAATTAAACCCGAAGATTTATTTAGTTTGTTGGAAATGGAGCTAGGAGTTCTTTCTGAAATTGACTTTATTTTGTCTACCAGGTCAATTTTGACCAATAACCTAAGCCACTACAATTTACAGGCAATATTAACTTCTTAAACACTGCAAGGCTATTTTAGAAGTACCTTAAATTCTACCTTATCTAAAGATCAGTCACCAAAATACATGCATTAAAGTAGTCAAAAATTAAATTAATGCATGGCTTACAATGATAAACTCTGTTAGAGTTAATTGTTAAAGATACCTATCCTATATAAAATAAACATGAAATGTTAAATATTTCCTATTAATGTTGCCAACCACCCACCGCCACCCCCACCAATTTAACTCATTTAGTCCACAGTCACTAATCTCTAGATACCTTTCAGTTTTGACTCTAATTAAGTTATTCAATGAATGACACCAATTTTGGTGCCTAATTGAAAGAATAGTGTTATGGAAAGACGAGGGTTTCTGAACTGAGCCTCATACCTGTGCCTGTAACCTTGTGCCTGTAAGAAAAAATAAAAATAACTAAATACATTTGTAAAGTAGTAATAATAGTTAATTCCAGGATGGACTATAGCTTTCCTGTGGTATTCTGGGCTATTAAAACTAGCTGCTGGAATGGTGAGGAGGGCAATGTTGACAAGGATTCTGAAACAAAGTTGATACTTGGTAGGGAAAAGATGTTAAAAAGATACCTTAACAAAACAGATGTCTGCTACAGTAGAGACAGAGAAAGGCGCCATGCATTTGCTGTCCATGACTGTGGTAAGGGATAGATGATGCCTGGCCCTCTGGCCAAAAAACATTAACTCTCTTTGCATTCCTCACAAGTACAAAATTCAAAGAAAGCTTAGACTTATGCCTGGAGATAGAAAAGATTCTGGATCTTTCTCTTCTACACCATTAGTGATCAGTTAATTTCAAACACTCTCCTGTGTAAATATTCCAAAATAAACATTAATCTCATAATTCTTATTTTTTTAGAAATTTTCTTAAAAACAACAACAAACTTTTGGGCCTCCAATCATCTGGGAGTTACCCTCCCAAATTGGAATTCTTTTATTTTTTTTATTGTTGCTATTCAATGACTAGAGTTAAAATAATCTAACTAAACCTTTTTTTTTTTTAAGTGTTTATTTATTTTGAGAGAGAGGTGGAGAGAGAGGGAAGAGAGAGAATCCCAGTCTCCGCACTGTCAGTGCAGAGCCCAACGCAGGCTCAACCCCACGAACCATGAGATCATGACCTGAGCTGAAATCAAGAGTCTGATGCTTAACCACTGAGCCACCCAGGCGCCCCTGAATAAGTCCTTTCTATATTTACTCTTACAAACCCTTTTTCTCTATGACATTCCAATACAAGAGCCTAAGTTTTGAGACACATACTTGCCATCATTCCAGAATCACACAGAACAGCCAAATGTATCTCTTTTCCTAACAATATCTTAGAGTACTTTATAATTTGCAAACCTTGCTAAGTACAGTATATATTGTGATCCGTATAAGCCCTATAAATTTATTTGATAATTTTTTTCCAGGAGGTACGTTTTATCTTCTCAAAGTAAATTTGTTCACAAACATAATCCATTTTTCATACTTCTGAGCCACTTTTACTTCAATTTTTAAGTTAATTATGTTTTTGACTGTTTAGAAGCTCAAACAGCTTCTAAAATACTGAATAAGTATATGCTCAAAAAAAAAAAAAAACAGATTCTACTAGGTCGCCTGGGTGGTTGAGTTGTTTGAGCCTCCGACTTTGGCTCAGGTCATCTCAGGGTTCCTGAGTTCACTTTGGATCCTGTCCCCCCCCCCACCCCCCACGTCCCTCCCCTGCTCACATGTGCATACTCACAGTCTCTCAAAAATAAATTTTAAAAACTCAAAAAAGGTTTTCTACTTAAATGAGAACACCTTTGTTTTGAATACTGCACCAGATCATTTGTTAAAATTACCAATATGCACTATTACAAGTTCAAAATACTGAAGATAATTTTTCATTACAGCCTTAAAACTGTGAAAGAAAATGTTCTGAATGCACATATGGACCTTAGAAGTTTGTTTTTAAATAAATTTCTAAATAAATAAATTCCTGATGACAACTTGCTGCACTGTCACTATTTCTTCCTTCTTAAAAAACAATGGTCAACCAAGGGTTCCAATTTTTTAGGTTTAAGACTTTACTACACATACATACGAAATACATATATAATCATCTTATTCAAAAGTCTAGAACGTTTCACAGACAGTCGTTTGTTGAATCTGACATTCTCCCCCACTGGGCTTTTCATGTTAGATATAAACTAGGTAGGACTTGGGAGTGGAGGAAAGAATGAAATCAGCTAAATGGAAATCAACTCTATGAAGAGACAGTTGGCTATGCCACTACACATATGCTATGGACAAACACTATAATCGCTTTAAAGAAACAATAACACAAGCAGCATTACTCAACAAATAAATAAGCCAGCATGTGGCTCTCTTGCTTTCTACACTGGCATGTGCTGTTGTGTCCTAATATTGCCTAAACCAAAGAAAAAAGGAAATCTTTCTTAATACAACTGTGTCTCTAGTGTCCCCTAGTTTTTTTCTGATTTGGTTTACTGAGTTAGGAGAGGAAACTTAAATAGATTGTAAATAACTCAAAAGTAATTACTGAGCAAGATCTTTGAACAAACATACCTCACATCTAAACATGTCCTAAATCTCTGCAAAACATCAAGAATTTTATTCCTGTCCAAACTCAAAATATCCCTTTTGGGAATATCATTGATTAAACTGAGTTATAAATCTTCCAAAAACAAACTGCTCAATAAACTGTCTGGCTCTGCCACAGAGTGTAGACAGGTGTGACTCTAATTCCATAATCCCAATGAGCTCTAACAACAACACGGAAAGCGGGAAAGGGGTGTGGTGTTCTCCCCCAGGACTTGTGGCATAACATGGTTGTATTGGGATTTCTTAATTCAATACTCCAAAAGTCCAAATTCTGCCTTGGAAATCTTAGAGTCACAACAAGTCTTCAAAAGCACCTCAGAATTGTACTGGTCATTTAAAAAATATATGTATGTGGAAGTCCCTTATGAATAAAAGGTACACACACACACACAGATTCTTTCTAATATAGTCTTCTTTTACAACTTTAAATGTTACCCAGAGAGGTAAAGTAGTTAAAGTTAATATATAACACATTAACAATAAAGATGAGTATTTTTACTTCCATTTTGATAATCCTACAGAAGTCAGAAAAATGTGGAGTGAATGGAGGAGGGCCATAGGTCAGATCATTAAAGGCCTGCTCTACCCGAGGTTTTAAATAATTTAAAAAGATAAACTAGCAACTGTTCAGAAAATGAGTTGGAAGAAACCCTAAACTAGTGCTAACAAGACCAGCTAGGAAACTAGTACAAGCCCCTTAGTGAGAGGGCATAAAGCATTAATGCTAAGCATCACAAATTCATTTGAGATGCAGACTTGGCAGGACTTAGTGATCAACAAGACATGAGGGGTGAATTAGAAGATTAGGTTGATTTCCAGATTTCTATCTCAGATGTCTCGTTACTTAAAAATGACACTCAGATGGTAAATTTGCATAGTGTGGGGACACAGAAACTGGATGTGGTGACTGTAATGACAACGTTAAGACATTTTGATTGTCTCAAACTAAATATTTTGGATTGTTGTGGAATACCCAAGATATCTAGCTACTATCTGAAAATATAAATTAGGAAAACTCTGTGTACTTTTATTAATAGTGCACTTTTATTCTTTTTAAGTTTATTTGAGAGAGAGAGAAAACATGAGCACAGAGTCTGACACAGGGCTCGAACCCACCAACTGTGAGATCATGATCTGAGCTGAAACCAAGAGTCAGATGCTTAACTGACTGAGCCACCCAAATGCCCCAACACTTCTATTTCTTTAAGTTTTTGTTTAAATTCCAGCTAGTTAACATACAGTGTAATATTAATTTCAGGTGTACAATTTAGTGATTCAACACTTCCACATATTACTCCGTTCTCATCACAAATGTTATAGTGCACTTAAAAAAATTTTTTTTAATGTTTTATTTATTTTTGAGACAGAGAGAGATACAGCATGAGCGGGGAAGGGCAGAAAGAGAGGGAGACACCAAATCAGAAGCATAATAGCACATTTTTAATATACTGCTCCAGAAAGCAGAACTAGAAGGAGTAGTAGATAGACAGAAGTTAATGAATGGCAGATTTTTGGTTAAATACATCTGGACAATCAATGCAATCAACACAGATAACTTACAGAATTCCATTATAACAATTTAAAAAATGTCTGTGGAGTATATACTATATATTCAGACACTGCAAAATTTAAGGAATAAAAAATAAAATAAAGAAGACCTTACCCTCTGGAATTGACAGGAAAGACAGATTATAAACAAGTGATTACAAAATTACTAGATGTGTGCAATTTCAGCAGTACATGGAGAGGATGAGAACAGGAATATAAGTGTAAAATACAGGGGCACCTGAGGGCTCAGTCAGTTGAGCATCTGACTTCAGCTCAGGTCATAATCTCATGGTCATGGTTCATGAGTTTGATCCCCGCATCAGGCTCTCTGCTGTCAGCACAGAGCCTGCTTCCAATCCTCTGTCCCCCACTCTCTCTGCCCCTCCCCTGCTCACTCACTCGCTCTCACTCGCTCTCTATTTCTCAAAAATAAATAAAAACATTTTTTAAAAAGAATGGAAACACAAAGAACATTAGGCAAAGTAGATGAAAAGAAGACTGAGAAGTAATTGAGAGAACATTTCCAAAAAACAGGAAATGGTTAACAATGCCAGACTGACAAGGCCAACACTACAGGAATTAATACACTGGATGACAACTACAGATCTTGACAGGCTACAACAGACCAAATGAAGCCCAACCTGGTTACCACCAGACCTCTACAGTAACATTAAGAATCTGTAAACTAGTCAGTATTTCAAAGCTTTTTCAAAATTGTACCTTAAGATAGGACTTCTTTCTCTTTTAATGTTTATTTAATCGAGAGAGAGAAAAAGAGAATGAGCAGGTGGGGCAGAGAGTGGGACACAGAATCTGAAGTAAACTCCAGGCTCCGAGCTGTCAGCACAGAGTGCGAAGTGGGGCTTGAACCCATGAATCATGAGATCCTAACCTGAGCTGAAGTCAGAGGCTTAGCCAACTGAGCCACCCAGGTGCCCCTAGGACTAACTTCATTACCTCTGACTGGAATTGTATTAGATTAGCGTGGTAACACCACCATCATATATTTGCCTGAGTCCTGACTAGCACTTATCATTCTGATAAAAGTAGGACATGAATAATGACGGTATGTAAAATATGGGTTTTATGTAGAGGAGGAAATAAAAGTAACACTTAGTACTTAAAAATCTATATTCAAGAGCTAAAATGTTGAGCCAGAGCTAATAAGAATATGCTTAACAGATACAAATGATCTGTTCTTTGATTCAAAACACTGGGTTGCTATGCAAGGGATTGAAGACACCTGATGTGAAAGACGTCCAGGTGAAAGAGACTCAATGGTTTTGGTTCATTTCAACCTCATCTTGAGCCAACATACAGTTCCAGAAAGGCTATGCTAATATTATGCTACATTAATAGGATTGTGTACAAGTTAAGAAATGACAGAACAGTTTTAAATGTATGATCCTCAGCAATACACCTGGAATGAAATGGTTCACTACCATATTTCAAACTTTAAAACACACAACTACACACCACCCAGAGGAAGAGTTGGTTATTCTGACTAGAAAATGGATAGAGTTGTCTTCAAATGGCAGAAGGGATGTCACGTACATAGGGAACAGAGGACTTTTAATTTATTGCTCCAACAGGCAGATCTGGGAGTAGTAGTCAGACAGAAGGTACTGAATGGCCAATTTTTGGTCAAATTCAAAGACCTCATGAACTATAAGAATTATACTTCCACTTGGCAGACATTGTTCAATGTCCACCGGCACATGAGTTCAATGAATCCCCACTGAATGCTTTTATACAAAAGACGATTCATCCTTTGTTGCTCACTTTGTATTATAATTACATGGCTAAGATTATCTGTCTCCCCAACTAGAACATGTGCTCCATGAGGGAAGGATGTGATCTTAGTCATATTCATGACCCCACAGAATCCAGCACCCAACACTGAGTACAGCTAGTGCTCTTTAAGTCTGCTGAATTAACAGGTGAATGAGGGGCCTGAATGTTTTAAGAACCACCTCACTGGGAAAAAGACTGAATGAGATACCCCCTTGGGCCCCTAAAATCCTAAGATGTCCCTAGTACAAAGTCATCATCGAGAGCTCAGTTTACTTCATAACACAGCATGGGAATGGTGTGTGTAAAGAATGTGCTCTGGTATGTAACAAACAGCACAGTTAGACTAACCTGACCCGACATCTTGATTTGAAACGCTAATACTAACTTTAGTCTTTCTACCAAACTAGAAAATATAGAATTCCCAATATTTGCATTAAGAAGATTTTAACAAATGTTTAAGTATTAAAAAACTGATGAGAGTATCTAAAGCACAGAAGAATCTCTAGAATTTCAAAAATCTCATTCTTTAAACATACTAGTAGTAGAAGGCAGAGCAAAATGCCATCAGTTAACATTAAAAAAAAAGGAATCGGTCACATTTAACTGTGCGGTGGGGAGGACTGAGAAAAAGAGGAAAAACTAAAATATATCAAGAAATTACAAGTTATAGGATCAGATCCAGATGCTATCTGGCTAATCTTCCTCACCTTCTGCATAAACCTTTTGAGCTTTACCACATCATTAAGAAATACTACCACAAACTGGCTGGCAAAATAAAGTACAAAACATTAACCAGTGAATTTGGTTGCTGGATTTTTAACCTCTAGTAAAGAGTATAATAAGAAAAAGAGTTTGGAAGTACCACACTGGGTAACAGGAATGTCAAAGATTATAAAGTAGATCTTTTCCCAGTGCTATTCATCATTTTAGCTAAAGTAGCTATCTGAAATGTGTGAATGTGTCTGAATGTGTGTCTTGCATATAATGGGTAATCAATCTCTTAAGTAAGCATAAACACACAGCTATAGTTATTTTGGAGAGCGCAAGATTGAGGAAAAGGAACCCTCAGAGGTGTACGCTACTGGTGATTGGTGCTCTGAAAAGTTTTACTTAGGAGGAACACACATAAAATTTGGGCTAATGATGAGACAGCTAAAGGTACCTTGAACATCTGTACAGATGATGTGAATCTGTACACACGCACGTGCACCCAGGTTAATTTCACAAACTACTTTCACTGTTTGAGTTAAGCTCCAAGTAAGACAGGCTGGAAGATGCTGCAGTCTTCACACAAACATCTTAGACGTGTGATACTAATTTTCACAATATCCTCCTTAAAAGCAAGGAAAATAGAGACACTTCCAAAAACATGGAACATGAAGAAAATACACTCTGATGGCAACTACCTCATCTGGCTAGGTGGTAAATACTAAGCATTTCGAAAAATACCAGTATTGTTGACACTGTAACACTTAGTGGACTGACATACACGCAGGATTCTAAGAGCGTGCGTTTGTTATTTCAGATGTATTTACTTTTCTTTCCCAGAGAAAAAGCAGTTTTGAGTGTTAGGGGGGAAAAAAGCACTTGAGGAAAATAACTTCATCCCAAATTTCAACAACAGCAAACAGAGGGGAATGGACGGAGAGTGCAGTCCAGCGTCAGCTACAGAACAGGGACTAAGAACGGTTAGGACTGGAACAGCAACACTGGACTTCCAGTCTGGCAGCAAAGCGGGTACTGCCGGGGGAGGGGGTGCGGGGTGGAGGGGGACGATGGAAGGGGGTACGCCCAGCGGCCCCTCGCTCCCCGAGCCCGTCTCCCGGGCTCGGCAGGGCCGCACCTGAGCCCCACTCGGCGCCGCCAGGCACGGCACCTGTCCGGCGCACCGGCTCCTCCCCACGCCGGCCCATCGGCGGAGGCCGACTGGACCGCCAGGGCCGGAGTAAGTCCGGCGGACCCGCGCCGCCGCTCCGCCCACCCGTCTCCCGAGACGCGGTCGGGACCCCTGCGCCT
>NC_043702.1:140648760-140682594 GCF_006229205.1 Suricata suricatta
CGGAGGGGAGACGCGGGCGGGGCGGAGCGAAGGAGGGGCGCCTAGAGCGCCCGACTGCTGGCCGCCGGAGAAATGGAACCTTCCCGGGGCACCGCCGCCGCCGCCGGCACGTGACGCCACCCCGCCCCCACCCCGCCGCCCCCACAGCGCCTCGCGCCGGGATTCAAAATAGGTGCCCAGTCCGAGGAGCCCCAGCGCCCGCGCCGGAGACCGACCCGAGGCGCACTGAGCATGTGCGGGCGGCTCCGACCCGCTTGGCCCTGGGCTTCCCCGGGCGCAGAACCACGGCGGAGGCGTCCGCGTCCCGGGTGCTGGCAGCATCCGTAGTCGGGGGAGTAGGGAGAGGATGTGGTCAGGACCATGGACAGGTCTTCTCGCTTGAAAACTTGGGCTCAGGGATTCCCACCCGGTGACTCCTTGTTTAGGTAATCTGAAGGTCTGTTTTGATTTTTGCTTTGCTTTGCCTGAATCAGCTAAGTACTCGCCTCAGATCTCTCCTGTGGGGTGAAGTGACAGCTAGCTGGCAAAAAGCAAACAGGAGAAAGGCATCCTAAGGACAGCAGCTTCCGTTGCAGACACACACACACACACACACACACACACACACACAAATTACTTATTCCTGATAAAGCTTGCCACTACCCTGAGCTTGGTTTCCGCTTTGAAAATATGAGTTGAAATTTATCTTCACATTATAAACACACATTGAGGCCATACAAAAAGTGGGGATCAGACAGGCAGTTTTGACAAAGGGCTTGAAAAGCATGTCACATGCAGCTTTTTTAAAAATTTAAAAACCTGTGAGTATTATGAAGAGTTACAGGCCAATCTAGAACACAGCAACACTTAGCCCCTTCATTTTTTACCCTAAGGTACTTGAACCGCTCAACCATTTACCCAACTCGCGACTTCATTTGGTACTCTGAGAATCTGAACAATCAACCACATTGAGGAAAAGGGAGTTACTGATTCCACCATGCAGAGAAAATGCTAACTCCTGGTGCAAAATTGCTATATTGGGGACTGACACAAAGAAGAAAAGATTTTGCACTTATGTAAGTGAGGTTGGACTATAAATCTAGAGCAGAAACTGTCTTTCATTGCTTTTATATAATCCCTCCCTCAGTCACAGCTTATGTTCAATAGACGTTCATTCTTTACCATTTTCATTAGTTCAGTGAATATTTACTGAACCAGGCAATGTGTGCTAAAAGCTGGCTACAAACAAGAAGTGTTATTTGAGAAACAAACAAATTGTGGTCAGAAAATATTTAAATGTCTATATTTCAGAAGACTCTGTGTATGTGTGTATATGTGTGTGTGTGTATATACCATAGATTATCAATAAAATGCAGGTAAAATATAGTGCCAAAGATATTTTCTCCAAGTAACCTCCTGTAAAAAGATCTCGAACTCCAAAGCATGAGTTTGAACTTGAAACTGACAGTTCTGAGTCTATGGTTTCTGACTGCCTCTGAGTAATCCAATCGTTCAACCCTTTTTAGAATTTCATATGGAAAGCCAGAAAAACCTAATTATTATTTCATCAACAACACACAAGTTACTGTATATATGACCAAGTTGTATGAGCTTCCCCACCTAGATTAATATCACCATTGTTTGCTCAAGAAATTAATTTGTTTATGTATGGTGCACTTGAGGTTTAAATTTGTTAAACTGGGGAATTTAGGCCAAGGCTACTCGAAACTGGTGACATTTCTCCCCAGATTAGAATACAGAATTCCCTCTGCCAACATTACCTTAAACAAAACAAAACAAAGCGAAGCAAACAAAACAAAACAAAGCTGTGCTTTCCAAATTTCTAATTGTAAATTTTTTTGAGACCAGACATGGACCATATCATATGGCTTACCTTAACTTTCCAACATTTCGTATAGCTGCTAAGTTTGCTGATCAGCCACTTAGAATTGAGATTTATCTTCTTATTTATATAATCCTATTTCTGAAGTATGCTATGGGTTGGATACTTTTAATGTGATACTTATAATTACGTTATAATTTGTATGTTTTACATTTTTGGGTGCCTGGATGGCTCAGTCAGTAGAGCATATGACTTGGTCACATTGGGTGAAGAGTTTATATAAAGAAATAAAGAAATAAAATATTTACAAAAAATAAATAAATGTTTTACATTTTATTAATTACCCATCCTACCTACTGACATTTTTTTCTAATTTTGACCTTATACCTCTAAACTATAGTCTAACACCTTTATGCACTAGGGAATATTCAAGAACTGCTTCCTTTTAAATTCTTCATTCTTCTGAAACTGAACCACTTGTTTACACCCTACACAAAAATAAACTCAAAATGGATAAAAGGCCTAAATGTGACACAGGAAACCATCAAAACCCTAGAGAAGAAAACAGGCAACAACCTTTTTTACCTCAGCTGCAACAATTTCTTGCTCAACATGTCTCTGAAAGCAAGGGTAATAAAAGCAAAAAGGAACTATTGGGAACTCATCAAGGTAAAAATCTTCTGCTTTGCAAAGGAAACAATCAACAAAACTAAAAGGCAACCGATGGAGTGGGAGAAGATATTTACAAATGAATGACATCTCGGATAAAGGGTTAGTATCCAAAATCTATAAAGAACTTACCAAACTCAGCCTCTAAAGAACAAATAATCCAGTGAAGAAATGGACAGAAGACATGAATAGACACTTTTCCAAAGAAGACATCCAGATGGCCAACAGACACATGAAAAGATGTTTAACATCACTCGTCATCAGGGAAATACAAATCAAAACCACCCAATTTTCCTCACCATGTGTTGTGGAGACAGGGGTTGCTATGGGAAAATAAAAATAAAAGCCAATGTAATTCTCTTTCTTGTGATTAAGAAACATAAATGTGTTCTTGGTATTTTAAGGTTCAACTTAAAATTTCACAGAAATATTATTTAAAATTATAGTTGAATTTCAGCAGGGCAACAAAGCTTAAATATCAGGTGGTGTGGCTAAAACATTAGTCAAATGAATCATGTGGAAAGGCCAACTCAAAGGGAAAGTGAAAAGTTATTTCACCTGCATTAGCTAAGTAGCATTCATGTGCCAGCCAAAAAAACCTACCACCGTTGGAGCACCTGGGTGACTCGGTCTGTTAAGCAACCATTCCAGCTCACATCATGATCTCACAGTTTATGGGTTTGAGCCTCATGTTGGCTCTGTGCTGACAGCTCAGAGCCTGAAGCCTGCGTTAGATTCTCCCCCTCCCCTGCTCACACTCTGTCTCTCTTTCTCAAAAATAAACGTTAAAAAAAAAATAACCTACCACAATTTACAGCAATAATATCTTGATGGAAAAGTATATTCCAATTTATAAAAGTTCCCAGATCACTTTTAAGAAACAAATGATTTTTAATTTTTTAAAGATTTTTTAAAGTTTATTTATTTTTGAGAGAGAGAAAGAAAGCACAAGCTGGGGAGGGACAGTGTGAGGGGGAGAGAGAGAATCCCAGGCAGGCTTCATGCTTCAGCACAGACACCTATGCGGGGCTTGAACCCAGGAACTATGAGCTCATGACCTGAGCTGAAATCAAGAGTCAGAAACTTAACCAACTGAGCCACCCAGGCACCCCAAGAAATAATTTTTTTAAGTTTATTTATTTAGAGAGAGAAAGAGACAGAGCCAGCAGAGGAAGGGGAAGGGGAGTCATTGTCATTTTTTGGGAGGGAATGTAATAACTTCCAGGGTGTCAAAAACTACGAAGTCCAATTTTCCCCACCCAACTTCCTTGGTCAAAATTAACTATGGGAAACGAAGTGTCTTATGTGGGCTCAGGTAAAACTTATTCAGTGCTTATGTTAGACCCTAAATTACCAACCATTGTTTTCACTTGCCCAGTTCCATTCTGGTAATCCTAGGAATGTAACTCAACAAACCTGTTTCTTAAGATTCCGTTAAAACAATCCCACCTGGAAAAGGCAAAGTCAACAGGTAAAAATCATCTAGTCACTGCCCCATGGTATCTTACATCATAACTAGCTACCACCAAATACTGTAAGATGGTGATTGGTTACTCTGGCTTATATAAACCCTGAGCTTCTGCTCAGCAGGGCGCTCTTCTGAGGAATTACTCCTACTCGGGAGGAGCCGTAAAATAAACATCTAATAACCAACTCCATTTGTGCTCCTGGATTCCATTCTTGGTGAATCACACTGGGAAATAGGGTCCAACATTTTGGAGGAAGGAAGCTGAAGGAAGCGCTATGCTGACAACAGAGAGCCAGACGTGGGGCTTGAACTCACAAACCATAAGATCATGACCTGAACCGAAGTTGGATGCTTAAGCAACTAAGCCACCCAGATGCCCTAAGAAATAAGTGAGTTTTAAAGTTGGACTCTTCCGTTTTTCAATTTATTTTTTATTTTATTTATATATATTTTTTTGGTCATGAAAGAAGAAAGGAATTTATTTCCATGAGGCCAACACCAGGAAAATTCGGGCTAGGTTCTCAAAAACTGTCTCCAAAGTGCTGACAATCCTTCCAAGTTTAAGTCAGGATGATGTGGGACAGATGTCAGTGGATACATGCAAGTGGGCCATGAAGGTCAGGCCGTCATGGTCATACAGTCAGTCATGGGGGTCTTGCTGGCCCAGGGCAGTCCTTGATCTTGAAGGGGTAGTTTTGGCTCCCACAGGGGACACTATACCTTCAGAGTCTCCCACTTGGGTTCAGAGAGGAGTGATGTGAAATGTTGGGGTCTGGGAGCAAATGGTCAAGAAAGAATTCTTAAGACATCTTCTGTACAGAAAAGGTGGTTTTATCAAAGCATGGGGACAGGACCTGTGGGCAGAAAGCTTAAGCTATTCAACTGAAAAAGACTAAAGTCACTAAAAAAAATAATAATAATACTTTCTAGGAATATATAGTTCCATATATAAAAATGGAGACTTTAAACAGAGAACTTCCCTCAAAATCAACAACATAAATAAATATAAATAAGTAAATAAAAATGGAGACTTAGCAAGTACCTATACAAAAAATTACATTTTGGAAAATTTAGTAGGTATTAAATTATGTCACCCAGGAATTTTGAATCTTTGAGACATTTTTAAACTTTAAGCTTTAGTAGCGGTTCCAATTATCCAAGATATAGCTGGATGTAAGGATCTAGTGAGAAATCTAGTTAACACTACTAATATTGAATTTCTTTCATGAACCAAAATGTCATGGAAACAGTTATAATATTAGTTATTTGTTCTGGCAACTTTGCCAATGAAAGCAACTCAACTTGAAGTAGCTTAAGGAAAATGGAAAGTTAATTATAAAGACAGAAGTATGGAAATAGGAAGCTGGGATTCAGTATCAGCTGGATGTGGGAACCTGAATGCTATCACTATACTTTCTGCCTCTTTTCTCTACCTCTTTCTGCATGTTGGCTTCATTTTCCTTGCTCACCACAGGATAACTTTATCTTTATGGTGGGAGACATGACCCCCGACAAATTGCCAGCTCTATAGCTCATGGATCCTGCCAACATTCTGGGCTCCAAGTCTATATATCTCAAAAACAAGGTGGGGTGTCATTGGCTCTACTTAAATAAAGGATTCTGCCCCCAGACAAATCAGGAGGCCAGGTACAAAAATTGACCCAGGTTGGGTCACAGGCATACCTCTGACATAAAAATCTCTGTGGCCATAATGACAGGGTCATAGAAGAATAACAGCAGCCCCCATGAGACCCACATGGATGAAGGGGTGGGAGGTAGATCATTCCCAAGGGTACTCTACCTCGCCACATTTCCCTGAGGTTCCCTTAGAACAGAGCTGTTCAGAAGAACTGTCTATGACAATGAACACTTTCTATATTTGTTCTGTGCTGTGCACTATGGTGGCTGCTAGCCACAGGCGGTTAGTGCCTCCCGTATTGGACAGCACACCTTAGTGCCACAGGAACGACATGATGCTGTTCTGGGAGGGAATGCCAAATAAGATTATCTAATGGGCACCTGGTCTCTGATAGGAGGAGACCAGTAATTTCCCATGTGTGCATACTCTACCTTATCACTTCGTATGGTAAGAAATGTATCCATTGGGCTGTGTGGAAGTAATCAAAGATTGAGATGAGAAGAAAAAGATTAAAAAAAAAAACAAATCAGAATAGTTATTTTTACTCTTTCATTGCCTCCAGCAATTATTTTTCTAAGATTTGCCCCCTACCCCACTATAGGCAGTATAGTAACAGCTAAGAGAAAAACTAAACATGGAACATTCTAGAATTATTTAAATTCACTTAGACCAAATGGTAGTTTTCCCTCTTGCCACCCCAAGTTTTCGAGATACCAGAAGCTCTATCAGAGAAATGAAAGTAGAGAGCAAATCACACAGACATGAATTATTACCCTATACTTTCCTTCCATTATATCTTCTAAGACTTTCATGCAGGCTGAAGGGCCACCTACACTTCTCTTCCTTTTCCTCTCTAAATATAGCGTGCTCCTGTATAATCTCTGTCATAATTTCCTTTCGATCAGTGAAGGTATTGCTATTGGCTAAATGCATGGAGCAGTACCCTCTGGTTTGTTGAGACAGCTACAACTCAGTATGATATTGGCCTATCAGCATGGGGGACCGAACAGAAATTCCAGTCATAAAGACTATTCTAACACAAAATGTCCAACAAATACATCCTTACAGTAGCTAAACTTTATTCCCAACGAAGACATATATTATTTTGTTCTAAGTAGGAGTACTTGACTATATTTAAAACCTTTTTTCACAGCTGGATGTTCCCATGATGACAAGTGACAGTTATGTAACAATTTTCACTCAAAGGTCAGAAAATACGCCACAAACCTTTTAAATGCCATAAATAAGTCACACACCAGTAAATACAGACACCCCTCATGTAGAAGGCAGGAAGCGACTCATAGAAGTCCTCAAGAATATACAAATGTCAGAAGGAAATTGAATACTAAAGAAAATCAATTAGTAATCTGAGTTAGATAAGAAAATCATCTTCTGCTGGAAAAAGTCATTTAAATCTCCTTAACTTATATAAGTATAAATGTGTGGACCTGATACAGAGAAGGTCACTAAGAGCTCAAATTCATCAAATACAAGAATGCCAAAGACAATTCTTTGTATAAAAGTAGATACTTAATTAATTTTTGATGAGTGAATAAATAAGTGGTAAGAAGCTTAGGTGTCATAGATCCTTTGTATTAGTCATTTTTAAACTTTAATGTGTATATCTTCATAATAATCTGATAAAATAGCCATTGATGATTATAATAAAGAGAAATTTAAAAGAATTCTTTGAAAGACCTGAAGAACTTTTTATCTATCATAGTGTTTCTTTCTTCTGTTAAAAACTTTTTTTTAACATTTATTTCTTTTTGAGAGAGAGAGACAGAGAACAAGCAGGGGAGGGGCAGAGAGAGAGACACACAGAATTTGAAGCAGGTTCCAGGCTCTGAGCTGTCAGCACAGAGCCGAACACGGGGCTTGAACCCACAAACTGTGAGATCATGACCTGAGTTGAAGTCAGATGCTTAACCGACTGAGCCACTCAGGTGCCCCAGATATGTTTCCTTCTACTTATCATCTTCCCAATTACTTTTTCCCCAGTATGGACTTTCTCTTTGCTTCAGTGTATACTGTTATGAATGAAAGAGGAAATTTCCACGAAGCTTAACATGGTATGACACGCCATGTTTGCAGGTGTTTTTTTATTTTAAGGTGGAACAATTTATTTTACATGATATGCTAAAAGTGAATTATGAGACTCTAAGCACAATCGTTTCAATCACTACCATAACATTTTCCTTTCATGAAGATGCTCACTAAATTAAAAAAAAAACACAAAATCTGATTTAAAAAACACTTGCTTTGTAACTCCCTAAGCAACCAATTTCTTTCTCCTAAAACAATATGCACAAATATTTTAACTTTCAATAGAAAAAGTTATATAAAAATAATATAGACATAGCAATTAGGGTACTTACTACTTCTACTACTTTCTGTCTAATGCTTTTTATTGTTTTAATTTACATGGAGAGAAAGATGCACTTTTTCAGATACTAAGCCCCATCCATCTTTTTCTCTCTATTCAGACTCCTCCCCCAACCAAAATACACTTGGTTGAGTTTATTCCTATATCACTAAATATTCATTCAATTTAACTCCAGAGGTAGAACTTGTACCTAGGGTACAATCAGAAAACTCTAAAGAAATTTAACATCTGCCAAGGAAGAGGTAAGGCTCATAGTGTTGATACCCCAAAATAAAATCCTTGGTATTTCAATACACTAGCTATCTATGTTATTCAACCTAGTCCTTTATTTAAAACTATAAATAAAGGGGTACCTGGGTGGCTCAGCTTAAGAGCTGACTTCAGCTCAGGTCATGATCTCACGGTTCATGGGTTCAAACCACACGTCAGGCTCTGTGCAGACAGCTCAGAGCCTGGAGCTTGCTTCAGATTCTGTCTGTCTCTCTCTCTCTGCCTCTCCCCCACTCATGCTCTGTCTCTCTCTCTGTCTCTCTCTCTGTCTCTCTGTCTCTCTCTCTCTCTCTCTCTATCTCTCAAAAATAAAAAAATAAATAAATAATTTAAAAATATATGAATAGAGAGGCAAAGATCTCTAGACTTTGGAAAGAACCTAAGCGAACAACTGCATGAATGATCCCAAGAGAAACACAAAGTTTCAGAAAGATATTATAAGCCATTATAAGTAAAGGCTGCTATTGAAAGAATAAATATATAGAGAGAAATCCAAGAACAAGGAAGACTTACTGAAATTTAAAAATATGATTGTTGAAACAAAAATTCATTAAAAGGGATGAAAATGGCATCAGGACTTTGGAAAACAGTTTGGCAGTTTCATAAAAAGTTAAACACACACCTACCATATGATCTAGTCATTCGTCTCCTAGATACTTGTCCAGGAGAAAGGAAAGCATATGTCCATGCAAAGATTTGTACATAAGTATTTATAGCAGCTTTATTTGCCAAAAACTGAAACAACCAAAAAGTTCATCAAGAGGTGAATGGATAGATAAGCTATGGCATAACCATACAATGGAATAATACTTAGCAATTAAAAAGAAATGAACTATGGATACATACAACATCGTGGGTGAATCTAAAATAATTATGCTAAGTAAAATATAAAAAATACATACTGTATACTCTCATTTATATAAGTCTAAAATATGCAAATGACGTAATCTATAGTGACATAAATCAAATAAGTGGCTGCCTGGGAAAAAGACAGTCTAGGGAGGGCAGGAGGGAGAGATTACAAAGAGTCAGAAGGAAGCTTTGGTGGTGATGAGTATGTATGTCCTTTATCTTGATGGTTTCGCGGGTATAAACATATGTCAAAATGTACCAAATCATATGGGGCACCTGAGTGACTCAGCTGGTTAAGCGTCTGACTCTTGGTTTAGGCTCAAGTTATGATTTCAGTTTGTGGGTTTGAGCTCCAAGTCAGGCTCCACACTGTCAGTTCGAAGTCTGATTGGGATTCTCCCTCTCTCTCTCTCTCTCTCTCTCTCTCTCTCTCTCTCTGTTCCTGCCCCACTCTCTCTCTCTCTCTCTTTCTCAATAAATAAACTTTAAAAAAAACTTACCAAATCATACATTTTAAATATTTGCAATTTATAATTCGTTAAAGATGCTTCACAAAGCTATTGGAACAAAGAAATCAACAGAATATAAAGAAAACAAGAGCTAGAAGGAAAAAAAATCAAATTAATGGAAAATCTGAGAAAAAAATTAAATAGATTAGGGGTGCCTGGGTGGCTCAGCCACTTGAGCATCCAACTCTTGATTTCAGCTCAGGTCACGATCCCAGGGTCATGGGACCAAGCCCCGGCATTAAATTCTGCACTGAGTGTGGAGCCTGTTTAAGATTCTTTCTCTCTCTCCCTGTGCCCCTCTCCCCCATGCTCTCTCTCTCTCTCTCCCTCTCTAAAATTAAAAAAAAAAATTAAATCATAGACCAACTCTGGAAGTCTAACATTTAGCTGATAAGAATTCAGAGTGAAATAAAGGAGAATATGAAGTACAGATAGTTAAAGAAACAATGGAAAGATATTTCTGAGATCTAAAGGAAGCCTCTGGACTTTAAATGGAAAGAACCCTTCAAAAGCTATAAAAGCTCTTGAATGAATAAAAACCAGTATCTAGATGCATCCCACTGAATTTCAGAAGAGAAAGGATAATGAAGATTCTTAAAGCTTCCAGAGATGGAAAAAAGGTAAATCAAAACAAAAAGTCAACTCCCCAAAAGTGAGATTCAAAGTG
This sequence comes from Suricata suricatta, assembly GCF_006229205.1. Classification (NCBI taxonomy): domain Eukaryota; kingdom Metazoa; phylum Chordata; class Mammalia; order Carnivora; family Herpestidae; genus Suricata; species Suricata suricatta. The sequence continues at coordinate 140,659,043 of NC_043702.1, forward strand.
GCATCAGAAATCCCAACAACAAAGTGGGTGTTAGGAAAGGATGGAACAATGCCTGAAGATTATTGAGGGAAAAATGATCATGAAACTTGAATTCTATGTCAAATCAAACTCAATCAAGAATGAGGGCAGGGGCACCTGGGTGGCTCAGTCAGGTGAGGGTCTGACTTGATTTTGGCTCAGGTCATGATCCCAGGTCATGGAACTGGGCCCTGCATTGGTCTCTGCACTGAGCATGGAGCCTGCTTAAGATTCACTCCCTCTCTTTTCCTCCTCCTCTCTCGCTGTCCCTCCCCTGCCTGTACTCACCTCTCTCTCTCTCAAAAACAAAACAAAAAAAAAGAATGAGGACAAAATTAAGTCATTTAAGAAAAGCATGAATTCAAAAAATTTACTGTCAAGCACATTTAATTTAAAAAGTTTTTTTAACTTGATGATATAGCCTAATAAAATGAGAACAGATTCCAAGGAAAAGGAAGCTAGGGATCTAAGAAACAATGAAACTAACCTACGAAAACAATGGAAAGAAATCATAGGATGACAGTTGGGCAGCAAGCCTAGAAAGTAACACATTCAAATTAGAAAAGAAAGTCTAAAGAACATGTTCAGGAAGAAAATTATTTCTGTTCAGTAACAAATATACTACAAAGCTGAATGATCTTATTATTATCATGAAAAGGGCATATATTTCTTCTCTCATTGGAAAAAGGGCAACTAGATATTCTAGGGGGGAATCCATATGGTCTACACATGAGCCAAATTAAATATGGCATGATTTTGAGTTGTTGTTTCAGACAAGAAAATCCATTTGATCTAGACATTTGAAATATTCTCTTTGGGTCAGCACTAATTTAGCAATATAATACATTTTCCAATTTAGGATTCTAATCATACAATTTGGATCACAGTAAATAATATTTATTTAATCATAATATTATAAATATGTGTTCTAAGATGTTAGAAAAAGTACGGAATCCTTAGTGTACAGAAGAAAATGTAAATATTGTCGATCTTGACAATAACAAAAAAAGAATACAGCCATCAGAGAGGCTAATAAAGTGAAGCAAAGTGATGAGAGATGAAAGTTTAGGGATGGTAATTTCTCTTCTCTTACATAATAAAGAATTTGAAGTTAGTTTTAAAATTGGTGGAAGATAAGGAGAAGTTTTACATATTTTTAATTGATATAAATGAATAATAGAATGTATATATATCATATTGCTCATATTATATCATATTGTCCATATAAATATATCATGTTGTTCTCATGTAATATACCTTATTTTATACATATGGCAAAGCATTGAATATATATTTAGGAGGAGAGGGAAAAGGGAGAAGTGGTGGGAAATAGTATGTATAAACTAAATTCCTCTGCTTTCATAACCTGGAATCAACAGGTGGTGTCTAAACTTAGAAATCAAAAAACAGAATTATAAGTATATTCTGTAGGATCATGGTGATAATTGCAAGAATCAAAAACATAAACATATAAAAGAAGCTCTTGGGAATATGCAAGGTACATGGGAAGTTCAAATTGGAAAATATGTGTTTTTATTTTGTTTTATGCCATTCTGTACATGAGTATGTTTTACTTTTTTTAAAAACAAAAACATGAGTTAAGTGGGTCCACTTCCGCTGCCCCCAATATAAGATCCATACCTATAATATGCTTGACAGTCTGGTTCCAAATGACCTTTTCAATCTTGTTTCTCCTGAAAGTGCACTGCTCATCTGCTCCTTCGTGCGTGTCTGTTGCCCATGACTACCTTTCTGTCCTAAGATGGAAGACAATGATCTGCTTTGCTGGGGAAATTTCTATTCAGCATTTATGAATAAGATCAGCAAGAAATCATTAAAAAGAAGAAGAAAAAAATAAATTTGACTACATAAAAATTTAAAACCTCTGTACAGAAGAAAGACACTGTAAACAAAGTTTGATGACAAATACGAATTGGGAAAAGAAAGATTTGCAGCGTATATGACAATGGATAGAGCATGGACTCTAGAACCAAAATGCCTACAAGCAACTGACTCCACCACTTACCAGCTGCAAGGTCTTGGGCAAGTTATTTAACTTTCATGTGCCTCACAGTTTCTTTATCTGTAAAATGAGAATAATAATAGTACCAACTTTATAGGATTTTTGAAGAATAAATTAATGAGTACATGTAAAGTATTTAGAACTGCACTTGACATATATGTCATTTAAATTTTAGATTTTAGCATACTTTTTAAGATTTTGCAGAGCACTTAAAATAAGAAAACAGTATCTTAGCACCTATTAGGAAAGGGGTTATATAGATAAGGAGGGTCAAAAGAAGAAATACTAATGGGCATTAAGTATGTGAATTTGCTCAGGTTTACCACGTATAAAAGCAATGAAATTAAAACAAGGGAGATGTCCTTTAAATATCAGATTGGCAAAGACATACATGATTGATAGTGCTGATTTTGGGCAAGGGTATGGACAATTGGGCGTGATCTCAAATGTGGGGATGGGAGAGGGATAAATTGATAGAATGTTTCTGGAGACCAATGTGGCAATATTCATCAAAATTAAAGATATGTAGTTTATTTTTGACCCAGTCATTCTAATTTTATGAAATCCTGCTAAATAAGTAAGTTGGTATGACTATCTTTTTTGTTTGTTTGTTTATAACCGAAAACAAGTAGAAATAACCTAAATGACCATCAACAAGAGTCAGCTAAGTAAATTAGGATTCATCGCCATAAGAGAATACCATGCATTTTTGAAAAATGGATGAAGTGGAGCCACAATGATTGACATACAGCAATAGCCACAATGTATCAGGTATACCTGCGAATTTTCTGTTGTCTGGTAGGCAATTTATCTGCAACATTTCATTTACTTCTCAGCACAACTTTGTGAGTTACATCATGTTATTAGATCAGCATTATAAAGAAGGAAACAAATTCAAAGCCATTTGGTGACTTAGCAAGCTCACAACTCAAACCTAGGCCCACTGACTCTGAAACTCCATTCTTAATGTCAAGGCCATAATGCAAATAGATTATAAGCCAGTTCATACTCTGTGATCTCATTTGTTATATATAATAAATATGTAATGTGATTTTATGTGTCAGATTGGGCCATGGAGTCCCAGATATTTGGTCAAACATTATTGTGAGTGTGTCTGTGGGAGGTTTTCCAGATGAGATTAATATTTGAATTGGTAGACTAAGTAAAGCCTTATCCAAACAGCTGAAGACCTGAATAGAACTGAGTAAGAGGGAACTCTTCTTGCCTGACAGCCTTGAGCTGGGATGTCTGTCTTTTCTGGCCTTTGAAGGTAAACTGAAACATCGGCTCTCCTTGGGTCTCCAGAAAGCCAACTGCAAAACAAAACAAAACAAAAAGGCCATAATCTGGGAATTTATAACCATGTGAGCCAATTCTTGTTTTTTTTATTTATAGTTTATTGTCAGGTTGGTTTCCATATAACATCCAGTGCTCTTCCCCACAAGTGTCCTCCTCCATGTCCATCACCCCTTTTCCTTTCCCCCCCTCTTCAGCCCTCAGTTTGTGCTCAGTGTTCAAGAGTCTCTCATGATTTGCCTCCCTCCCATTCCCTAAGAGCTAATTCTTTATAATCTCTCACTCTCTCCCCATCCATACAAAGAAAATATATATGTATGTATAAACATGTATCATATGTATATATACATATATATACATATAAAAAGGAGGTGTGTGTGTGTGAGTACATGTATTAGGGAGGATATATATATATATATATATTCATGTATTAAGCAGAACCCTTGTGTATGTGCAATAATACATTTTAAGGAACATTGGATGGACTTATACCAAACTGTTAACAGCTGTTTCCTCTGGAGGGCCAGAGCATGGAATAGGCTTTCACTTTACATTTTATCATTCTGTGGTCTTTGAATTTTTCACAACTAGTAAGAATGGCATTTAAGATTAAAAGTATATAATTAGATTCTGAAAATAAAGCTTCAAATGGCTCCTTCCCCTCTCCATGATTCCTTCCAACCCTCTCTCCCCCAGTTAGAGCTAAGAACTTCCCTGGCATTTTTGCTTTTACATATATTAGAAAATTTAGAGTATATCTTTGCCATTGAATAGGGCCTAGACTGAGTGCTAAATGCTTATCCTGTTTCATTCATCTTCCTGGTACCCTTTCACTGAGAAAGCTAAAATGGGGAATTCCTCAAATAGATTTGGTTTTAGCTGGACAGGGTAAGCTAACCTGAAGGAGGAGGTATGCGTTCAAGCCTCTTTGCCTGTGTTCGCCTTCTCTTTGTTTTCCTGGAAAGGATTTTACTGCTCTCTGTTAGGGACTATTTCCTTTTGATCTAGCCTCCTTTCTGTCTGAGGCTTAGTTATATAATCACAGCTGAAGTTCTTTTTTTCCCCAAATTTCCCATGGAGAGCTTTTCTTTTGATGCTGGCCATTGGGAAGTCACTTAATGTTCTGAGCTCTGTCTCTGCAGAATGGGAGAATCTAGATCAAGGGGACAATTTTAAAGAAAAGTTTGGACAATGATAGGAAGGATTCACAGCCCAAAGGAAACTCATGAGTATAAACACTTCCAATTGTCCAAACTGAGGACAAGGTTTGGATTTATACATTCCTCATCTCTCTCCTTACTATCATGAGAAGATTTGGGAAAAATCCCAGTCTTGTATTCTGAACTTTCTCACTCTGACTATATACCATATAATGAAATACTATCATTTTCCTTTGTGCCTCTTAAATAAGAGTATATATTTGTGTAGTTCTTTGTGCAGAATATAAAGCACTACCTGTAAAACTTTGTTTTGTAGTTAAAATGCCCAACACCTGAACTAAGCCACCTGATCTATGTTCTTGGATTATCCAAAGCAATAAACTAGAGAGGGGACTGGGTAAGAACCCTGTCCAGAATACTACACTATTTGTGCTGCACTTGTACAAACCTGAGAGTGACTGCCTCCTTAAATTTTGCACCCTGGACGTTTTGCTTACCTCATTCTTAGTCCTGCCCCAGGATCCTACCATCTCCAGCTTCCCCAGGTCACAGCAGGAGGAGAGGACCCCAGTAGTGATACATTTTTCCCACTCCAAGTGCCAAACCCACAGTGGCTCCTCATTAGTAAAAATGTAATTAATGAGAAGTCCTCAATAAAATCTTCCAGTAAATGAAAGAAAACAGAACAGAGAAGCCCTGTGTCAGGAGGAGCACAAGTGGAAAGGACTCGAGTTTCCATTGACAGTAAGTTTAATTTTCACGTAAGGGCACCGACTAAAATTTTTTTTAACATTTATTTATTTTTGAGAGACAGAGCGCTAGTGAGAGTGGGGAAGAGAGAGAGGGAAACACAGAATCTGAAGCAGGCTCCAGATCTGAGCTGTCGGCACAGAGCCCAACACAGGGCTTGAACTCACGAACTGTGAGATCATGACCTGAGCCAAAGTCCGTCCCTTACCCGACTGAGCCACCCAGGCACCCCCACCTACTAAAATTCTTAATGTGATTTTAGGCTGCAATTTTAGATGTTTATTATCTATCACAAAGAAAGCAATAATCCCACTCTCCTCTGCCCTAGTAAGAAAATACCTGGAGTGAATTCAGCAGCAAGACATTTCTAATTATATTCTACAAGGAAAGGTTAAAAAGCTGATAATGTTTAGTCTGAAAAAGAAATGACTCAGGGACTCCATGATAATTGTTTTCAAACATTTGAATGGTTGCCAGATGAAAAGGGACCAGGCTTCCTCTGTATGGTCACAAGAAGTAGAGCCAAAAGCAGTGTGTGACAGCTGCACAGAAACAGATCTTGGCTTGTTATAAGCCCTGGTGCCCAGATTATTATTGTTACAAATAATCCTCTTGGTTTACTGTGCAGAATAATTGGATTTCTTACCACAGTAAACCAGATTGTAATCATACCCCACATGTAAGCTCTATTGGAACAGAATTATGCTAACAGGCCTAGTCAACAAAAACATTAGATGGATGGCTGATCTGGGAAGCTGCCATCCCTCCTTTCTCCTATAGTTTTCCCCTCTGACTCACTTGGTTGTTTTGGGTTTTTTTTCTTTTCACCCTGTGTTGGTGGAGGCCCTTGGGATAGTTGGAATGGTGAAGTTTTCCCAGGTGGGCTTTCTTCTTGCTGCAATACTCTTCCTGGAACTTATTCCATGTTCTCTCCATCCCTCCTTTTCCCACAGTCCAGATCCCCAGAAGCTTTATTTTATCCCAGATACCTGATTTCAAATCCCTAAGGACCATATGTTGATCTTATCACATGGACCAGAACTTAGACCTTGCACTACCCCTTTCCTTCCTCTCTCACTTCCTCTGACTCTCTTTTTCTCCCTCTCTTCTCCCTTCTCTTCTTTTATATTTTTGTTTTAATCCCCAAATATTCACCTCTAGTCTCCTAAGGTCAAGAAGCTAGAATGGTAAGGTGCCTGGATGGGTCAGCTGGTAAAATGTCCAACTCTTGGTTTCAACTCAAGTCATGATCTCACAACTCATGGGTTTGGGTCCAGCATCAGCCTCTGTGCTGATGGAACAGAGCCTGCTTCAGATTTTCTGTCTCCTTCTCTCTCTCCCCCTCCCCTGCTCTCTGTATCTCTGAAAAAATAAATAAATAAACATTAAAAAAGAAGAGACCACAATGGAGAACAATTCATACTCATATAGAGACTTTCCATCTCTGAGACTCTACAATTTTAAGACATGCTTGGGGTGGAAAGGAACATGATGTGCTTGAAGGATGGTGGTAATTGCAAGATATAAGAGTTGAATCAGGGAATAGTAAGAGTTGTACTAGAGATTCTGAACTCTGACTGAGGATTTGAGACTCCTCTGAAATCTTTCATGGCCTTTAGTAAGAAAGTCATATGTTCAAAGTGATGTTCTAGTCAGAAATTCATAAGGTGGAGTATAGGAGTAGTTGAGGAAGGTTGATAATAAAGGCAGAAACTCATGAGAAGATACTTGGGTAGTCCAGGAATAAGATCATGGAAGTATGGACAATGGTAGCAGCTGTGGGAATAAAAAGAAAGAGTTGGGCTGAAGAGGCATGTTAGAAGAATTTTGACAATACTTAAATACTTTATGTATTAGATGTTATTGTTTTATCTGTCCACAAAAATGTCCCTCCTCCCCCACCCCTCCCCCACTCCCTCCTTTTCCTCCTCGTCCTCCTCCTTCTTCTTCTTCTTTGAGGAGCTGCCCATCTCCCACTCCAACCACATGATCCTGGAGATGACTGAGGTGCAACCATGAGAATGCCCCTCGTAGACCTCCTACTGCAGGAACACAACTGACTAAGGGTCCCGGCTGCTGTGTTTCATAATCCATCTCCATGTTTGCATGGAGGCCAAACTTCCTACATGCTGCTCTTGCCACAGAGACAAGGGACTCTGTTTTCAGCCAGCTTTGGCTCAAGAACTACCTAATAGTTTTGCTGAACCTTCTACAAACTGCACAGCAATCTAGGCCCTCTCTCTCTCCCTCACTCAGGGTCAGACTGCATCATGGTCTTAAGGCTTCCCAGTCATTTCCAGCTCCCTGGCATACAGGCACCTCCCCAAATAAAATCCTTATACATTTAATCCCACTTGGGCATCTGCTTCTTCAGAGGGCATGGACTAATAAAACCGCTAATCCTAAACAGAGTACAGCATCCCACAAACCCCAGTGGTTGGTCCATGGAATAGGCCTATGACCCAAGTGCTGGACCAATAAGAATGCCTTCCTGAGACTGGCTAAATTTTAACTGGAGGCCAAACTCAGTTTTTCCTTGTGCACTCTGAGCTGTTGGTGTGTGACATTTGTCTCTACTGGTTCTCAGCCTTGAGGAAAATACCCAGAAAGTATAGTTATTGTCCAGATAGAAACCACATTCTGACTGCACCAGTTTGCTAGTTCTAGTTCCAAAGGTTCCTAGACCTAGTCCACTTCTTGCAACTCTTTCTTTGATTTTGGGAACTACCCTTGGATCCCACGGAAAATTCCCTTATTTCTTTCAGCTAATTGGAAACTCCATTGCCTGCAACCAAATGAGTCCTAACTAATATGTATAGTGACAAAACAGATTAAGTATAGGAAAAAGCAGAATTAGTTCTGAAGTTATAAATACAAGAGACCAGAAATATGGGAATTAGAAACATTTTATGGGAAATGATTCAGCTATGACAGGATACCAAAATCAAAATGTACTATAGATTAGTGAGGTTAGTAAGATTGGAACCTTAGGGAGAGGTCTTAGACAATAGATATAGACACTGCACAGACTTGTTACTTGATAGTGGAATGTAAAATCAGTCTACTAAGGTAATACATTGGGTTTTACTGTAATGAGATGATCATTTGCTCTATTTTTATTTTGTATCCTTAAACATCACCTATATGGAATTGTTACTAACATATATATCCTTCATTAGTGTAATTTGGTAATTAGTTCAAATTAACTGTTTTTTTTAATTTGCTATAACAAAGGTTAAATAAGGTTAAAGTGAAAATAATGGTTAAACAACACAGAAGCTAGCATGTACTATAAATATTTTGTGTGTGGAGGGTGCACAACAAAATTACAATTGCTTTAAGTAATAATTTCATCTATTCAAGAGAATGTGAATGAAGAACAGAAAAAAATCCTAATGATGTGTCCTCACAATTGTTAAAAAAAAAAACTACGAAAAAGAAGAAATTGAATGCTAAGTCATTCTAAAGCTAAGTCAACATGGATTAACTTTTTAAAATTTTTCCTCCACAGATACCTTTTCTGAGTCACTTGCCTCGTAAAATGTAAGTCCAATGTCACTGTTACAACATTGATACATTTGAGGACACAGAGAATTTAAAACGATATGACTTCTCTTTAAGAGATAAGAAACCTCTTTCCCAGAAAATTGATTAGGCCAGTAGGTGATGAGGTGGTTGTGATAATTATGATACCGTGCCATGTCCTCATTGATCTAGATTCTCAATTTGAATTTTTTACTAAGAACTTTTGGCAGCAACCACATAACTCTTGCCAAGAATTTACTCTGGTGGCCATCCAAACTAGTGAGTTAAGCGAAACATTCCCCAATAAGGTATTAAATACCTAAATCTTTCTTTTATGTATCTGCCTCAATAAATTCATATGTTTTCATGTCTCCTGAAATAAAATCAGATTTTTTTTGTAACAAGCATAAAAAGGCTTTTTCTACAGGTGTTTCTCAAAGTGTGGTCCTTAATACTACATGAGTACCATCTAGGATTGGTCAAGTATACAAATTCCTGTGCTCCATCTCATATCAAATGAATCAGAACAGTTGGAGTTAGGACCTGATGATACACATCCATAAAAAGCAGCCCCTCCAAGGGACACCTGGGTGGCTCAGTTGGTTAAGTAGCCAACTTCAGCTCAGGTCATGATCTCGCAGTTTGTGAGTTCGAGCCCCACGTTGGGCTCTGTGCTGACAGCTCAGAGCCTGGAGCCTGCTTCAAATTCTGGTCTCCTTCTCTCTTTGCCCTTCCCCTGCTCACGCTCTATCTCTCTGTCTTTCAAAAATAAATAAACATTAAAAAAAATTTTTTTTAAGCAACCCCTCCAAGGTACTGTCATATAAAACAAAGCTTTACTCTGCAAAGACTGGTCTGAAAGGAGTATTTCCCCTTCTATAGATTATTTTAAATTCGGTAATCTAACACATGCTGAAGTGTTTCAAGTAAAAAAATAAAAGTATTGAAGAATACTTTCTCAGTACCTCAAGAAGAAACACCAGAGAAACAAACCTTTTGGGAAACAAATCTTCCTGCTTATGATACATGTCCCATCTCTGAGCACAGTCTTCCCCATTATCTATAGTAAGACCCTGGGAGACAGGTTTAGTATAATCAAATATGGTATAGAAAGTGTAGGCTACTTACCCTTTGGTTCTAATTGATTGAGCAGGGGTAATACTAACTGAGATGGACCAATCAATCCCAGTCAACCTCTTTCTGTAATTTGAACTGAGAGAGCAAAAGAACATCATAGTTGGGGCATATCACCTTAAGGTCTAGCATGAAGTTCACTAACGTCTAGCATCCAGCATCCCCAGAGCTGTTCTCAGTCTTAACTTAGGCCTGAAGTAAAGAAGGTATTTCAACACTGAAACTATAACAGGATAAAAAGAAGCAATTAGAGTATACAAAAAAGATTTTGAAACTAAAAATAATATAAAATTAAAATTCAATATAACAGCTGGAAGATATAGTTGAAGACATCTCCCAGAAAGGTGAGGAAAATGACCAATATATAGAAAATAGGAAAAGAAGGGGAACCTGGGTGGCCCAGTTGGTTGAGCATCCAACTCTTGGTTTTGGCTCAGGTCATGATCTCACAGTTCATTAGATCGAGCTCCGTACTTCGGTGTGGAGCCTGCGTGGGATCTCTCTCTCTATCTCTCTCTCAACAAATAAATAAATAAACTTAAAAAATAGATAATAGAAAAAGAAGATAAGGTGACACAGAAGTCCCAGGGTTGCAGAAAAACAGAAATCATCAAAGAAAAAAAATCTAGAAAATGTTCTATATTTGAAGAACAAGATTTTTCAGATTGAAAGGCTACTCTGAGTGCCTAGTCAAGTGAGTGTCTTGTACACCAGAACACATCTCAGCAATTTTTAGAATACTGGGATGGCAAGAAGATCAGAAATCAGATGTGTCACAAGGATGAATATGGAGCAATCTGATTACATAATAGTTGCTCAATAAACTATAAACTAGAAAGCAATAAAGAAATGCCTTCAGAACACTGCAGGAAAATTAATTCCTAAGCTTCTATATCCAATCAAGTTAAAAAATAAAGTAAAAGGGTAGAATAAATACAGTTTTAGACGTCTATGCTCTCAAAAAAATCTCATCTCCATATGCACCCTTTCTCAAAAATTTACTTGAGAACATTTTCCAACATAGTAATTGAAGAAGCCAAAAAAAAGGGGGGGGGATATGTAGATGATAGGACACAGGAGCTTGAACATGTAAGAGAAACTCTTAGAATCCCAGAAGGATGATAAAGGAAGAGCCAGGGAGACATCTGGACACCACACATAGAAGGCAATGTGTTCTAATGGGCCAGGTCAGAAGGCTCCAAGAGAGAGACTTCCTCATGAAGGTGAATGTGATAGAACACTTAATGTGCCTCAACATCTTGGGATGGTACATAGATACATAGGCTTGAATTAGTGGTGGGCGCACAGAGACTTAAAAGCTTAAAAAAAAAGATAATGATCAACTTCAATTTGTAGGAAAACAAATGTAATCATAGTTTCTACAACGCTTACCTCTAACTAGCAATCCCTTGGTCATCACACGTAAACATTGAATATTGATCTAACCAAAGTATAATCTAACACTTTGGGAGCATAGGAACTATGGAAAGTGTGCAGATGAGTGGTAAGAGTAGGGGATGGAAAGAGAGCTAAATCCTAATCTTCTGTAGTGGAGTAGATCAGGACTAAAACAGAAAAATTAAGTAGCAACAATACAACCATGAGATTTGGAGACATGTAGAAAGATACCAAAATAATCAGGTAAACAAAGGGAAACAAATGCCTATTAGAAGGAAAAAATTGAGGTGCCTGGGTGGCTCAGTTAGTTAAGCACCCAACTGTTGGTTCTGACTCAGGTCATGATCTCCTGGTTCATGGGTTCCAGCCCCACGTCATGTTCCTGCTGACAGTGCGGAGCCTGCTTGGGATTCTCTCCTCCTCTCTTTGCCTCTCCCCTACTAGCTCTCTCTCTCTTTCTCTCTCTCAAAATAAATAAATAAACATTTTTTAAAAGAGGGATAAAAAGAAGGAAGAAATTGTGGGAGAGGGCCAGGAGGTTGCTCTTTTTTATTATAAACCTTGTAGGACTGTTTTGCTGTTTAAATATGTGCACATATAACTTTGATTTCTTTTTTTATAAAAACCTTTTTAAGTTTATTTATTTATTTATTTATTTATTTATTTATTTATTTATTTAGAGAGAGAGAATGTGCAGGAGAGGGGCAGAGAGAGAGAATCCCAAGCAGGCTCTGCACCAGCAGCTCTGAGCCCAATGCAGGGCTTGAACTCATAAACCGTGAGATCCTGACCCAAGCCAAAACCAAGAGTTGGATGCTTAAATGACTGAGCCACCCAGGTGCCCCTAATTCTTTTTTAAAAAGAGGATTTATTAACTTGAATCATAGACATTCACAAGCTGGGAAGGTCTCACAATTGGTGTGTCAGTGTAGGCCATCTGGGAAGCAAATGTCGAGATAGAATCAGAAGTGCAAGAGCTTCACTGAGGCTAATGCCTATGAAAGAGAATGGAGAAAGGGAATAGGAGTACGTATGGAAAGCCTCAGACCATACCTCAGAACCGGGCAATTCTGACCTCTGTTAAAGAAGAGGGGCAGGATGGGGGACTGGGTAGAAAGAGCTTCAGACAACTCTGACAAAGTTCTAGTCAGTTCAATAGTGGGTTCCAGAGCAATTACTGCCTCTTGGAAAAATCTCTCTCTGAGCAGAAATAGTCAAACCCAGTTGCCCCACCATATTCAGTCTTCAGCTTTATCTCTTCACAAGGAGAGCATTTCCTTGCCTTGAACACTGCAACATGTCCTTCAGTATCTCTATGGTTCATATAGGCTTTCTTCCAGTAGAGAAAAGTTTAGCAGGAAGTCAATGAGATAAGCTACAGCACCCATCTCTACAATAGATTGTAGGGTTGCAACTGGTACTCATTATTTTCTTCTTCCACTATCCATTCTAAATTTTACTCACATTTAGCTATCACATCTGGAGCTCTTGGCAGATTACTGGGTGGTGTGGCCAATCCACATTTCTGAGGGGTCTGAGCCCCTGACTGCTTCATCAGGTCAAAATTGCTGCACTTCTCCATTCACAGTCACAACTGGTCAATAGGGCACCAAGAAGCATGCACAAAGATCCCCTGCATTCTATAGATCTCTCTCTCTGCCTTTATTGTATAACGAGAGACTTACTTCCTCCTGATAACCAGAGCCAATTACCCTCGACAAAATGGTGACACTTTTCTCTCTAGCTGATTGCTAGACACAGGAGTCCAAAGTGTCCAGTGGCAGTTTTAAGTTATAGTTCAATAGGACCCCAGCAATAGTGCTTCCACTTTGAGGATCAAAACCTATAAACTGTAGGGAGCAGAATTATGGAGACAGGAATCACAAAGTCCCCCAATGGGTCTTTAGAAATTATGGTAAGTGGGGCCACTCACACTTCCACTCCATGGTTCCCAGGCCTGATTCAGTGTAAGTACATATAGTGCATCTTATAGTACATATACTCCATCCTTCCAAAGTATGTTCCCAAGCTGGTACTCAGATGTAACTTTGGCAGGTCATTCAGTGCTCTGTCAGCCCTGTTGCTGCTGGATGGTGTGATAAGTGAAATGACCAGTAGATCCAGTGGTCACGGGTCCCCCTCCTGTAGTCCCTTTGCTGTGAAGTTGCTCCCCTGGTCAGATGATGAAGGTGACTCCCAGTGACGTGGATACTGTGAGTGATTCCATGCTTATGAATTGGGCACTCCATAATGAATGTCACAATGACCCTGGCTGAGGCTCGACAGGCAAAAAAAAAAAAAAAAAAAAGAAAAAAGGCAAATTCATACCTGGAATAAATTTCTTCTCCTGTGAGAATGAATCCAGTGTAGTATGCTTCAAACTGGGTGGCCAATTGGTCTCTCAAAGAAGAGTGCCATATTGTGAACTCAGTATCACTCTCTATTGCTGGCAGGATGGACATTCAGAAGCAGGGGTAGTTAGATAGGCCTTGATAAGTAGGACTCCATGTTCTTGAGTTCATGCATAACTTCTATCTCTGACACCACTATCACTTTGTTCATGTGCGCATTGTGCCAGTCCTAGGGTTCCTGATGATAAAGGCTGACTAGGGTCAACTGGCCAAGTCCCTTTGTCTACTGAGTTGTTCAGTGCTTGTTCCATGCTGAATGCATGCTGATGGGCCTGCCTTTGCCACCACTGTAACAGGAGGGTCACAGTGACACTTTAGGTTTCCAGGTCAATTTCTATCTCCAATAATCCCCCTCAAATATCTGGGCATTCTCCTTTCTCTGAGTAAATGCCTGAAGGTCCTTTTGGGAAGGACTAGAAGAATCTTTACCATATATTTTTTCTGGGCACCTATTCACATTTTCAGTCAATATATTTGGGGTCTGAGAATTGGCATAGGCCAAATTGGCTTAGGAATTAAGTAAGGGGTCACAACTTCTTACTGGGGCAACTGCCCTCAGCCTTCTGCTCACCCATTCTTGCTTTCTCCTGATTGGTTTCCCTTGTCAGTTTCCCACTTATTTTGTCCCTAGGGATGCTCTGTTCACTTAATCATCTCCATAGCTCTCTTGTTGATTAAGTCTCCTTAGCAGTTTCTCCATATTTTTCGGTCATTACCGTAACTGTTTTCCCTGGCTGTTGGCAGCTAAGGCTCCGGGCCTTACAGAATCCCATCATCACCTCATTCTGTGACTACATCATCTACCATCAGCTCTTGCCTACAGAAAAGAGCCAATTCTTGTCTTGGTGATACTGGTGCCTGGTCTCATTAGCACACTCCTGATGGTTGGGGAACTGATGTGACTTTAGGCCCTCCTATAGAACATAATCTTCTGGTGGGTCTTATGACTTTGCATAATATATATTTTCCATTATGACCACTTTCATGAGCCTTTAAGCCCCTTCTTAAAGCCTAGTGATTAACCTAGCAACCAGGAGAGGAAGAAAAAATAACTCTGTGTGTGTAGCCCCTATGCTAGTCACTAAATGCTGGAATGGGCCACTTTAGCTGGCCAGCCACTTCTCAACTCTCTTTATGAGCCTCCTTTTACTTTTTTTTAAAAATGTTTATTCATTTTTGAAAGAGAGAGCAAGTGAGCAGGGGAGGGGCAGATAGAGAGGGAGACACAAAATCCAAAGCAAGCCCCAGGCTCTGAGCTGTCAGCACAGAGCCCGATGCAGGGCTTGAACCTACAAACTGCGAGATCATGACCTGAACCGAAGTCAGGTGCTTAACTGACTGAGCCACCCAGGCACCCCTGAGTTTCCTTTTTCTGATAATTTTTCTAAACTATTATTTCTAAAAGTTATCATAAATTTACTTTACATCCTATACATTGTATAAAACAATTTCCTAAAATACCTATGATGAGGGATACCTGGGTGGCTCAGTCAGTTAAGCATCCAAGGTTAAGTGTCCAGCTTTGGCTTGGGTCATGATCTCCCATTCCATGAGTTCAAGCCCCAAGTCAGGCTCCATGCTGACCACTCAGAGCCTGGAGCTTGATTTGGATTCTGTGTCTCCCTCTCTCTCTGTTCCTCTCCACCTCCTCGCACTTTCTCGCTCTCTCAAAAATAAATAAACGTTTTTTAAAAACCCACCCTGATGATAAGAAGGGAGTGAGTATTTGGGGGCTAAGTCATCATCATTGCAATATACATCATAAAGGTATGTTCCCTGTTGATAAGAATTTTTCCAATTACCTGTTGTTATCATACACCGCAACTGAAAACGTTAAGATACTCTTCTTTGAAGAGCATCTTTATCTTCTTTCCTTAGCAATTTATACTATGGCAGCAAGAAGAACAAACAAAAGTACATCAGTGCCAAGTATTCCTTCCCTCTCTTCCTCATTTCACTAACATCCACAGCTCTCCAGCAAATATGCATATAAATAAAAGACCTACATATAAGATGTTTTGCCATGGAAATAATGAACCAAAACTACCCTACTATGTAGTCACAGGGAATTTGGACAATCTGTCTTCCAAATGTGTGCAGTTGTATTCTAGGACAAGGATAAAATACTAGAAAAGCTTCACGTCATACTCATTGGCCCTATATTACACATCCCCAAATTCTACTTTGCTTTCTAGTGCAACAGTCTCACTAATGACAATCAGAGTTATCATGGGACCTTATCCCTCTAGTCAGTAATAGTCCTTAGTCCGTCAAAGTATAATAACAGCTATATTTATCAAACACCTATCATATACTACATCATTTAACCCCCAACACCAAATAGGTATTATTATATCCATATCCTTATATATTATACCCATATAGAGAGGGAGGGGACTGGCTGCTATAGCCTGCAAACACAAGCACACTATTTGTTTGTTTAATTCAACTTTCCTCTTCCATTGTATATATGATTCTGGAAAGTCTCCTCCAACCTACAACAGAGTGAGGAGTCATATAAATACATACACACACGTACACCAATACACATAAAAATATTATGAGAGGGTCTTAAACATAGTTCAAGGAATCAACAGCTGAAATCATTATTGCACTATATGTTAACTAGCTTGGATTTAAATAACATTTTTAAAAAATTTTAAAAAGAATATGATAAGGAAGAGAAAATACATTTTTAGTATTGTACTGTGTTTATTGAAAAAAATCCACATCTATGTAAGGGGTCCCAGACAATCCAATCCCATGTTGGTCAAAGGTCAACTATATTTTATAGTCTAAACAGTTATCCTATAAAATGAACTGTAGACTATAACCCATTTTTAAGTAAAAAAAAAAGGAATCAGCATCATTCAAACAAGTTACAAGTTATGTTCCACTCAACAGCTAGGCTTAGTTGCTATGTAGCATTTTAACAAGTAATCCTATTGATTTAATTAGGTTGCTATGGAGCCTATTAACAAGTAATCTTATTGGGGCACCTGGGTGGCTGAGTCCATTAAGCATCAGATTCTTGGTTTCAGCTCAGGTCATGATCTCACAACTCGTGAGCACAGAGTCCTGTGTTGGGCTCAGTGCTGACAGCATGGAACCTGTTTGGGATTCCATCTGCCTCTCTTTCTGCCCCTCCCTGCTCTCTCTCTGTCTCAAAAATAAATAAATAAACTTTCAGAAAAATAAGTAATCATATTAATCTTATGTTTGTATATAAATTTAGTTTTCACTGGGCTAAAATATGAAACTGTGATTCATGTTTTCTTTTTTTAAAATTTTTTAACGTTTATTCATTTTTGAGAGACAGAGACAGAATGTGAGTGGGGGAGGAGCAGAGAGAGAGAGAAGGAGACACAGAATCCGAAGCAGGCTCCAGGCTGAGCTGTCAGGACAGATCCTGATGCGGGGCTCAAACTCACAAACTGTGAGATCATGACCTGAGCCAAAGTCAGACGCTTAACTGATTGAGCTACCCAGGAGCCCCTGAAGCTGTGATTCAAATATGAAACTTTGGGTCATGTTGCTAAAACATGAAACTATGCTAATATGTGTTCAGTCTTTGTTACTCTTAAAATACAGCTGCCCTCCACACCTTTCTAAATGTTAATGAAGACCCTGAACAGTAGAAAAATTGAAAAATTACTTCACCGGCCCCATGGCTCTGCCTGGGGTCCTTGTCACTCTTTTCTTCCTCCCCCTTGTTCCCACAAAGGCACTCGGATGAAAGGTTAACATGAAGAGAAAACAGAAAAGAATGGAAAAGAGGAAAATCAAGAAACTATTACCAGGAGGAGATATACAATCGAATTTAAAATGGAAAGCTAAAAAAAAAAAAAAAGGATTAAAATGGAAAGCTGCAGGGCATTAGTATAAAGCATATGTAAAATATATCCAAATAAAATACAGATTTTATAAAAATATGCAGACTAGACTGTTTCCTTTTTTTAAGATTTTATTTTTAAGTAGTCTGTACACCCAACATGGAGCTCAAACTTACAACCTTGAGGTCCAGAGTCGTATGCTCCACTGACTGAGCCAGCCAGGCTACACTGTTTTATAGCGCTATTTTAGGGCCTTGCGGAAGACTCCACTAATTGCATATCAGATTAAAGCATTGAATTTATCATTATATCTAGGATTTAACTGAGACTTCGTCCCAGCAAGGCCTTCATTTTAAGTAATATTTCAAATATTTTTTCATCCTGAATTTGTTCAAATACGATCTCCTTTTAGCCAGCTCTTTAGTTACTATAAGCTTTTATCTCTCTGAGATGGAATGTAGGGTGATATTTTAAATAAACCAAAAAAAGCCAATTTTCTTGTGTGAAAAACGTCTCAAGGAGGCTTTATTTATTGCTTGAGTATCGGCCGTATGCTTAATTGGAGAATTTCTTATCCTCTTTGTATGCATTTTCTTTCATTAAAAAGTCATTGGATATTGTTTCAAAACTGTAGGACATAATCTTAATGGCATTATGAACACTGACATTTATTTGCAGTCCGCGAATAGCGTTTTGAAAAACTTACAGAGAGACTTTTCACAATACATAATGTTGTGAGGGATGACTATGTTGTTCATTAGCATTTTTAGGGTTTTAATAATTTAAAATGATTCCTTCTCACCAGAAGTTAATGTTTTTCTGTATAATGTGAATTGAAAACAAATAGCAATTTCATACATTGTTTTCCCTCATATTTATAGAACCATCAGCAGCTGAAAAGAAATAAAGGATGCGCTGCTTTGCAGAGCTGATTTGGAATTTGCATCTTGGATTGACCCCAGGGTGTCAAGGTGATCTGACTAGTTAGCGCTGAAAAGTCAGTGAAAATACAAGACAATAGAAATACCCCTGGTGTTTCCTGGCCTGTGACTATCCACACTCTCTATGCATTGGGTTATTTTTTAGGAATTGTAATTCTATATGCCCTGCTTCTGTTTCCCTTTGGGTTTATGGCAATGTAGTTATGAACTGTCCCAGCAGCTGTAGTTTTTTCTCATTATTTGCCCTCTACCTCTCCAAGCTCAATCGTGGGGCCCACCTGAATTTCTGCAGACCCAAATGTCCATCAACCAATTAATAGGTAAAGAAGATGTGGTGTATATACATGACAATGGAATAATACTCAACCATCCAAAAGAATGACATCTTGCCATTTGCAATGATGTGGATGGAGATACAATTATACTAAGCAAAATAAGTCAGTCAGAGAAAGACAAATACTATATGATTTCACTCATATGTGGAATTTAAGGAAATAACAAATGATCACAGGGGGAAAAAAGAGAGAGGAAAACCAAGAAACAGCTTCTTAACAATAAAGAACAAATTGATGATTACCAGAGACGAGGTAGGTGGGGGAGATGGATAAAACAGGTGATGGGAATAAAGGGGTGACCTTGCTGTAATGAGCACTAGGTGTTGTATGTGTCACATCACTGAATTGTACACCTGAAATTACTATTATGTCAACCAGTATGTTAAGTAACTGCAATTTAAACAAAAACTAAAAATACCCAAAAAATGCAATGACTAGATGTGTTGATTCCTATGGAGGATGAAGGAAAGGGAGAAATAATTAAATAGGCACCTTATTCAAATGGAAATACCATTGTCTCCTCATCAAAACCTGTTAGTGGCTTTGCACCCACCTGAGGAGATAACTCCAGTCATCACAGAGATATGTTTTAAGCCAATGCTGAGGTACTGCTTTAAATACACTTACCCATCAACTATTCACTCAATAACCTACTTTTGCTACATGTAGTTGAGGTTGTGGTCAATGTGATGTAATATACAAGCACACTTCTGGTGGCGTGGTAAACTAACATAGCCCTCTTAAAAAGCAATATGGAATGGGGGCGCCTATGTGGCTCAGTCAGTTAAGCATCTGACTTCAGCTCAGGTCATGATCTGACTGTTTGTGAGTTCGAGCTCCGTGTCGGGCTCTGTGCTGAGGGCTCAGAGCCTGGAGCCTGCTTCAGATTCTGTGTCTCCCTCTCTCTCTGCCCCTCCCCTGCTCACACTCTTGTCTCTCAAAAATAAATAAACATTTTAAAAAATTGAAAAGCAATATGGAATAGTTATCGGAGATGAGTTAAATGCTTACTGCGTTTGACTTACCACTTTAAAGCTGAAATTCACAGGAAGAAGTTATATACGTACAGGACACCTCTACCACCACAGACCATCTTAGGCACAGTTGCTTCTATGCCATGAAGTGTCCTTTGGCAATGAAACTGGTTTGACCCAGTGCTCTTGTCCTTATGTTTTGCTGAGTCCTGCAAATGAACCAGTGGGCATTTTGGTAAAAAGGAGTAACACGGCTAATCTCCAGCAGAAGGCACCTTTCCTCCCACTCCTTGTCTATGTGGCTAATAAGAGCCTTATCATTTATAAGTGTATTGGTTCTCGCAGCTGAATTATGTGCTCTTCCAGAAACATCACGAAGGATCTGCTATTTAAAAGTTCCCTGAGGGGCACCTGAATGGCTCAGTCGGTTAAGTGTCCGACTTCGGCTCAGGTCATGATCTCACGGTTTGTGGGTTCGAGCCTCTCATCGAGCTCTGTGCTGACAGCTCAGAGCCTGGAGCCTGTCTTCGGATTCTGTGCCTTCCTCTCTCTGACCCTCCCCTGCTCACAATGTCTCTCTCTCTCAAAAATAAAACATTAAAAATAAAATTTTTTAAAAAAAGACCCTGAATGATTCTGGCTCCAGGCCCATAACTCTCTAGTGCTAGGTATGCTCTCGGCTCTTTCCTTCCATTTGCCCTGCTGTGTTTCCTTCCGCTTCTGCCTCACAGCTCAGCACAGGGCAGCCACCACCCTTCAAGTCTGCGGTTTTTGGCATGGCCAGAATTCAGATCTCCATCCTGATCCGCTGATCCACTGCAACCGCTCTTTGAGCTGTGGCTTGCCAACCCCTGTTGACACTTAGGCTAAAGGGGTAGAAAAGGATGCAGCGATCATTTGTGACGACCAAAGTAATGCACTGAAAAATGTGTTCTGTCATGAAATTTTAATAAAATATTACTCAAATTATACTGATGATACAGTTGAAATCTGGAAAACCTACTTCCCTTTGTGCCCTTGCCTCAAATTCACATCCTCCATGTTGGGTACCTTCTCCATGAAGGCTTCCTTACAGCGCGGGAGGGGTATTATCTCTAAGTTCCCTCAGCGTGTGCAGTATTGCACAGGCCTTCATGATAGCAGCTCTTCTTTTGAAATAATGGTACATAGTGTTTTTATTCCTCTCTACACTAAGGAATCTCAAGGTAGCATAGGAGAGGCAGACCATTACCTCTACCCTCTCAGGGTCTCTGGCTGGGCCTAAGAATTAAGTTGATATAGGCACAGATTACCAGGAGAAAAGCAGACAACTTTTACTTTATATTTTTACGTGCACATGAGAATCTTCACAGGAGTATGAAGACCAAAAAGCAGTTAGGCCTATGTGTTTACGTGCTAGATTGAACAAAGAATAGTCCTTATGGAAGAGTAACAGAAATATGTGGGGAGGCCACATGAAGATGTTGGCAAGGTCTCTTCATACAGATTTCTCTTGGCCTTGACTCCCTACCTCTGGTGACAAGATTGTCCTTTTCCTCCTGTTACAGGGAAGGTGCCTTCCACATGGGCGTCTGATTTCCTGCTTTGGGGAGGAAGAGGGGGAAGTCAGAGTTCTCTTCCTGTGTCTGTTGTTTTTTGAAGAGCCTCTAGCTCTATATAATCCACATACCAAAGCAGCACATTCTGCTTCTCTCAGTGGCATATATTTAAGTACTAAAGTATTTGCCGAATGTTTGTTGAATGAATTTATCTCTCTGTGCAACTCTACCACTCAGCTTCCATGCTAGTAGAGAGGAGAGGGGGCTTGGGCTGCTGTAAAATAACTGACAGTTCTGAAATCCAAAATCCCTGATTCGAAAGGCTTTGCATACTCAGCAATGCAGTTGCACACTTACCTGACACAGCTAGACTGCTAAGAAGAATTTAGAGGAAGACGTCAACAGTTTCAGACTCCCTGCAGGGTGGCTTAGCTGGTCACAGAAAATAGGAAACCTGTTGTAGTGAACTTTGCTTTGCCAGAATGCCTTTACACCAGACCCCCACCCCTCACCCCTCCACCCTGCCCCCACCCCCGCCCTGGGTCAAATGTCTTACTGTCTGAAGCTGTAGGTTCACAGCTTCACTGCATTAAAATGGCAGGTAATTGGGGCGCCTGGGTGGCTCAGTTGGTTAAACTACCGGCTTCGGCTCAGATCATGATGTTACAGTTCGTGGGTTCAAGCCCCACGTCGGGCTCTGTGCTGACAGCTAGCTTGGAGCCTGGAGCCTGTTTCAGATTCTGAATCTCCCTCTCTCTCTGACCCTCCCCTGCTTGCACTGTCTCTCTCTTCTCTCAAAAATAAATAAAATACATTAAAAAATAAATTTTAAATAATGACAGGCAATTACTTATATCCTATGTGCCTTGATACCAGTGTACGCCTAGGAGGCGCCGGGAATGAGCTTGCTTACCTGGAGGGCCTTGAATGCCACCCTCAGGAATTTGTTTTTGTTTGGTTTTTCTTTTTTCTTTCTTGATCACCAGGCAGGCATCTCTTGTCTGTCTGCTTTGGTGTCTTTTTTATTGATCAAGCAATTACATGACATCAGAAAATAGGAATTGCTTACAGTGACTAATTCTTTGTCATAAGATGCTTTAATCATCGAAAGTGTACAGAAACAAGTTTTGCAGAGGTATTTTTTTAGAACCATCCCATTCATTCTTGGCGTCAGTTCCCCAGATTAAGAAAGTAACAAACCTATCTTATTTTGTACAGGTTGGGTTTTTTCCAATAATCATGACTTTGTTTTTAATTAGCAAGTTACAACCAAGTCGTGTAATGTACTTACAGTGAGGTTGAGTAAATCTTATAACCAAGAATATAACAGGACGTTTTTAGTAAAAAAAACAAAACAAAACAGGATAACATACGTATTATTTAAGTTCGTAATGCTAAGGTTAAAACACAGGTTAAGTTGTATACAGACGGGCTAGGAGTTAGTTTGTTTGGCTCGTTAACTACAGGAGAAAAAATGCTTGTTAACAAGTTGCTTGAGAAAGCCCTTTTTTTTCCTTTCTTTTTTCCCTGTTGCACAAGCATAAAGATTTTATAGGTGAAATTTTCCCACACATAAAACAACAGTGTAGACACAGTACAGTTAATATAACATTTATTACACAACACTGGCAACTTCGATTGGTCTCATAAAATTTGTGCCTAAGTGGATTATCAGTTGTATTATCTTCAGGGTTTTATATTGGCATATCTAACAATCTTATTTCTAGGAGGTTCTCTGCCATACCTGGGATCGTTTCATAGCTCTTAACCAGTAATTTGTCTTTAACTTAAATTCAAATAATCAACTGCAACTATTTCTGTCATTTCAGTATTTTAGCCTACGTTCTTTATTTAGGCCTGTAATGCTACCAAATACAGAAACTGTAATATAACTGACTTTATTTTATTTTATTTTTTCTGTCCTTGATGGAATGTATTAAATAAGCAAACACCCCAACAAGGAAAACAAGTACTACAATGTAAAAATATTAAGAAAAGAAAACCCTCTCACATGCACAAATGAAAGATTGCACACAAAGAACTCACATCTTTTCAAGCTTCAATAGTAAATATTCTGCTACTATATATTAAATACTGCATGGTTTGCCCAAGCTAAGATGAAACCACATCATGAATCAATTAGCATTTTGCATTTTCTTTCATTATCTACTCAAAGTCATGCCTACTGCACCTCTAAACATTTCATTAAATCCAAT
>NC_043702.1:140682694-140714105 GCF_006229205.1 Suricata suricatta
TTTCTCTATCTCTTGGGTAAATCCCTAGCAGGGCTGTTGCTGGGTCATAAGGGAGTTCTATGGATAGTTTTTTGAGGAACCTCCACACTGTTTACCAGAGTGGCTGCACCAGTTTACATTCCCACCAACAGTGTAGGAGCCACCCTCAGGAATTTGAGTTTGAGGAGCCAGTTAAGGTGTGAGAGCAAGAAAGCCACATGATTCGTGGCTTAATGAGGATCCTTGGACAGCATTGTGAAGGGCGTGGGGAGCAGGGATAGGTCATGTAGGAAGGGGTGAGGAAAACACATGAGAAGGAAATCTCTGAACGGAAGGAGAACGCATTTGTTTGAGGCAGAAAGGGAAAAATGAAGAGCTGGTGCTCAATGCAGTAAAAACCTCCTCGAACTTAACTGTTTAGTTGGTTAATCTTCAGAGCTTTGCAACCTTTTTCTGCAGTCTCCTGCAAACTTATTTTTTTACAACCCTTTTCTGTAACCATACAGTAAGCAGTCTAGGCTTTGCAGGTCATGCAGTGTGTCAAAACCTCTCAACTCTGCTGTTGCAGCTGGAAGGCAGCCGTACAGACTTGCAACGACTGAGCATAGCTAGGTTCCCATAAAACTCTGTTTATAAAAAACAAAAACTAGTTGGTGACCAAGGGCAGCAAACTGAAGCAAGGCCAGAGAAGCTGAGAGTTCATTTTAGAACTCTCAGTTTAGAACCCACCATTTCTCAGGGAAGAGGGAGACGAGCAGAGGCCCATGAGGTTTTCCTCTTTGGGAGAGCAGTTTGGGTTGAGACAGATGCAGTGGGGACTTCGAGTGAGCAGCTGAAGTCAGGGCTGTGAGGGCTCTTTAGCTGGTGAGACGGTTGCCTCCGCAGTGCAGTTGAGAAGTTGAGAGGCATCTGCTCTGGAGAGGAAGCGAAAGAAGACAAAAAGCAAGTCCCTGGGACCAGGTATGACCACTGGCCATAAGGATCTCCATTACACCTCGTGAACTGACTCTGTTTTTCTCGATCTCTTTTCTGTTTTTTGAGAACTCGGCAAGGACATGGCAGGTCCTACAGTCCACATTTCTCCCTCCTGTTCATGTTTGCAGAGTTCCCAGTAGGCACAATTCATGGTTCAACGTGCCGGAGATGAAGAGTAAACAAATCTTGGGAGAGAGGGAGTGACTCCTGCTCTCCGGCACCTACATTCCAGCTGGGGAGACAAACAACAGAGAGGCCAATAATAATAATAATAATAATTCTGCACACTGGTACGTGCCATGAAGAAAGTAAATCAGGGTAATAGGACAGGTCTGAAGGAGGCATGTTTGAGCTGGTGGTCAGGGGAGGCCTCTCTGAGAAGACAACGGCTGAGTCAACATCTGAGACAACATGTGAAGACCCGAGGCAAGGCCATTCTGGGCTGAGGGAACAGGTGCAGTGGCTCTGAGGTGGGAATAAAGGTGGAGAGCTGGAGAGCCAGCGTGGTCAGGATGCAGCAGGCACTGCGGGAGGGTGGGAAATGGGTTCGGGGAAATAGGAAACACGAAGATGCCACAGCCAGGGCACTGGCCAAGGCACTGGGAGACTATGTTCTCCTCTGGGCTCTGCCACTGATTTCCTGTGGGACCTTAGGACAATCAGCCTGGGTCTCAGTTTCTGGTTTGCAAAATGAAAGGCTTGGACAAGACCATATGCATTCAGGCCTGCCACGGGCACTTAATGCTGTTTGTTTAAAAGGAGGATCTTTGGGGTGTCTGAGTGGCTCAGTCGGTTAAGCATCCGACTTGATTTCAGCTCAGGTCATGCTCTCACAGATCATGAGATCGAACCCCACATGGGGCTCCAAGGGCAAAGCCTGCTTGGGATTCTCACTCTTCTCTCTCTGCCCCTCCCCTTCACACATGTGCTCTCTCTCAAAATAAATAAATAAACTTAAAAAAAATAAAAGAAGGATCTTTAAAGTTCTTTCTTGCCTTTGCTCATGCCTAGTGCTGCTCAGAGCCTACCCTGTATAACAGTATTTCCCCCTCTCGTTTAGGACTCCCTAGCTGGGCTGTTCTCCTTGTAAACACAGCATAAAACTCTCCCCACCTCCCCAGGCCTCCTTATGTGCAACACCTTCCTTTCTGTTTTCTACCTGTTCCTGTTCTCATCTATTCTGAGAGCTCCAGATTAAATCCCATTTTGCTCATAAAGCCTCCTTTGACCACCCATTCTCATTAAATCCAAGACAGTTTATGCCTCTTCATTTATGTGTAATCACCTGCCTCATTGTTTTCCTTGGTACACATTTCAATCTTCCCAATGTAATTCTAACCTCTTAAGGGTGGTGTTATTTGTTGGGATTTTCCAGAGAAACAGAACCAGTAGGATATGTGTGAGTAGATATAGATATAGACATAGATATGGAAAGAGATTTATTTTAAAGAATTAACTTATGCACTTTGGGGGTCTGGCAAATCTAAACTCTGGGGGCAATGTGGCAGGCTGAAAATCCACAGAAGAGTCGATGTTGCGGTCTCTCTCTCTGTCTCTCTCTTCAGTCTTGAGTCTGAAGGTATCCTGGAAATGCAACTTTCTCTTCCTTAGGCTACTTCAATTTGTTCTCTTAAGGCCTTCAACTGATTAGATGCAACCCACCCCCATTACAGAGAGTAATCTGCCTTTCTCAATTACTCCTGACTTAAATGTTAATCACATCTAAAAAATACTT
This sequence comes from Suricata suricatta, assembly GCF_006229205.1. NCBI lineage: Eukaryota > Metazoa > Chordata > Mammalia > Carnivora > Herpestidae > Suricata > Suricata suricatta. Next base: position 140,685,384 of record NC_043702.1, read on the forward strand.
TTGCTTTCAGCAACATTTCAGACCAGCCTTGCCTGAACAACTAGGCACCAAAGCCTGGCTAGGCTGACACATAAAATTAATCATCACAGGAGGGGATGAAGCTTAATGAGTCTTTGTAGCCTTCACTGAGCTTAGCACAAATGTATTGTATGCAGTAAGCATCTGATAAAGACTTCACTAAAAGGTCTCTGATTAGTGCTGTATATCCATTCATTCAGCAAACACTATATTTAATGAGCATCTACTTTGTACCAAATGCTGCTGTAAGGGCTGGGGAAATAGCAATGAGCTAAACTAATAATAATGAAATCTGATTCTTTTTCATTCATATGTTTATACGTCTTATAGACCCAGTCTGAGAGTGTTTTTGTTTGTAGTTTTTGTTGTTGTTGTTTTGCTTTGTTTTGAATTGGCTGGTGCTGTAAAGTTATAACAAGTATAATTCCTTGGTACATCTAGTCATCAAAGCTATCAGAATAGGATTCTAAAAACCCTCACACCTATAGATGTAAGGTAACTGCTTATTTGTGTTAGAATATGTGCAGACAAAATTCAAAAAATGCCTTCTTAATATTCTTGCCTCCTGGTTATTCATTCCACCACTAATCTAGGTGGTCCTGAGAAAGAATTTTGTAGATATAATTAAAATCTCAAATCAGCTGACCTTGAAATACGAAGGTTATCCAGGTAGGTCTGACCCAATAGATGAACCCTTTAAAAGCAGAGAGTTTTCTCTAATTAGTTGCAAAAGAGGAAATCAGAGATTCAAAGCCTAAAGAGGATTTTTGACACACGTTTGCTGGCTTGAAGAAGGAAAGGTCCATGTGTCGAGGATGTGGAAAACATGAAGGTGCCGGAGTCCAGCTCCAGCAGGTCCAGGATTCCCTGAAGGATGGACAGTGTCACTGAAAGAGGGGGCGATGAGAGAGCCATGAGATTCTTTCTGATCACCAGGCAGGCATCTCTGCACTGACTGAGAGTCAGCTTTATTTATCCTTAAAATGTATGGGCACAGCACAGAAGTGGCATTTGCCTTAGACAATGATTTCTGATGACAAATTTCTTTGGTATGTAAAAATTTCCCAGAACATAGATTGGTAGAAGACTCATGCATAATCTTTATCAATAGTGATTGATGTAGGTAATTTAGATGTTTATCATATGGGGAAGGAAGGCATCTTCAGCATTCAAATACAAGACAATGTTTTTAGCATAGTAAAGGCAAAAGTTAGTTCTTTGTGAGCAGAGGTCAATAGCCTGTTTTCTTGAAGGGAGGAAAAACAAGTTTCTCAGGAAATGCAATATTTGCTCCAATAAACACAAAAGAAGAAATTTCTATAAATTCCTTCACAAGGTGCAATCTGCATATTTTAGGGCCAGAATAAAGTGACAAGTCATTCCTGATACCAATCAGCAAGATGCCTTGTGGGAGGGAAGGTCAGTGCTCAAGCAAATATAATTGAGTGGGGGTGGATATTGGTCATCTGATGGCAGGAGGCTGTGCAAACCCGCCTTAACCTCACAAGGAGTTTTCTCAACTTAGTGAGTTCAGAAATGTCTCCCAACATCAAGGAAGTAAGAACTTCCTCTTACCAATAGCCAGCAAGGAAATTGGACCTCAGTCCTGCAACCATGGGAACCAAATTCTGCCAACAACCTACATGAGCTTAGAAGCGCATTCTTCCCCAGTTCCCCAAACAACAGCCAAATGGTCAACCCTTGATTTTGGCCTTGTCAGGTAAAGGAAAACCCTGTAAAGCTCACACAGACTTCATACAGAAATATGAGCTAATAATTGGATTGTTGCTTTAAGTGGCCACTTGTGGTAATATGTTATGGAGCAATAGAAGACTAATACAGAGTAAACAGCTGAAGAGTGATATGCCTTAAGACCTTGGTTCTTTTTAAGTGGTTGAGAAAGTAAAACTCTTTCTCCTTTCAATAATTTTTGACATATTTGCATAAAAGAATAATGTTTTTGTTATGTGGTCAGTAGTATGTATCTGAAAATACTGCAAATCTGAGACTTATCTATTCTGTTTTAGGTGAAAAAAGGTCTGTGGTAAAGTATGAAGCTATTATGCTGAAAGCAAAATAAATTAATGAGGATCCATAGCCATATCCACTTTCATTTGTGTAAAATATTTAGTATCATCTTTATCACATGTTATGAGGATAAGTGATAATATGGTCAAACTCCTGGTGTTAAACACCCCAAGGACTAACGAACTTATATGAAGGAAATGAATAATTTGTTAATGCTTTGGAAATGAGGGCTTCAGGCAAGCAAAACTGAGTTTCTTGTTCTTAATAAATGTAGATGGATGTGCTTCATGATAATTTAATAGGCCTGGAATAAACTCCCACTTTGCATCTGGCAAGTTTCTCCCTTCTTTATTTATTAGATTTTCCCTCTAGATTCACTCATCTCCCAAAACCTCTCAGAACCAACAACATGCCCTGAAGGCAATCCAGGCCCAAATACTAACTTCTGAATATAAATAGAATTTGGGAGCAGGAAGGGTGTCAGAAATGGTCTGGATCAAAACACCCACTATTCAGATGAGGAAATTGAGGCCCAGAAGAAGGCTCTGTCCAAATCACAGGACCTTGTTGGTGGGAGTGGGACTAAAACTTTATTTTTAAGATGGCAAATGGAAACATAAGGAAAGCTGCCTAGACTAACTGTTGTCAGAAGTAACTTGGTTCATGTGGATGAGCTATTTCTCACAAAATTAGAATAAGCAGTTTTTAGTTTTAAATTCTGGGTCCTTAAACAAAAATTACCAAGAGTCACCATCCTCCTAGTCTTCATCAACTGTAAAATGAATCAGATTTCCAGTAACAAGCCATCTTCTGTAGGTTGTTAGATAGTATTTATGTGTATGGCTTAAAATCACCAAAGAGGCAGGCAGGTCAGCTGACCTATGAAAATAAGTTTAGCTTTGATATAGAACAAAGAAGCAGAAAGCTAGGCAGAAAGCCCCTGACCTAGTAAGGGAGCCAGTAGTTCTGCCCCTAAAATGACCATCTTTCTATACACATAGGAACCACTAGACAAAAGGAAACAAAAATATCAACTTTGTTAGTGGCTTGCCAAGGGCCCAATAATCTTCACATTACGGGGATCTATGCACAACTTAGAAGAGAGAAAGCTGCAAAGAACTGATGCCAAAGTGGGGACCTCTCACTTCCACTGGCGTCTGGGCTTTGGGATAAGCCATCCCATGGGGTGAGGTGGGGGCTTGGGTCTGAAGGGCACCCACTAAGCAAACTGCTATGAGGTTGAGCACTGTCAATTACACACATCATCGTGAGCAGGGTAAACCCAGCTCTCTGCACTGCTTACCAAGGGAGGTGCAGTGGGCTCCGCTCTACCCAGAAGGAAGATAGATGTGGAAGCCTACGCCAGGTGATCTGCTGTCACCTATGCCAGGGGACCTGCTGGGTCTATTCCTGCTTTTGAAGCTTGAAGCTAATAAGCCTTCTCCCTATGAAAAGTCAGGAATAAATCATTTTTTCCTCTCTGGGGAGGAAGCAGTAGAGAGTAAAGACTCGGACAGTTGGTGGACATCACCTCCTCTAGAAATAGGTGGGAACGCACAGAGAGTAATAGGAACTCTCCTTCCAACAACCACAACAAAATGGTGTTTTCTCTTTAGACAGGGTTTGAAACCAACATTGTTTGGGTATTTCAGAGAACTCTGAACACAGAAGGACTAATGATAGAACTCTGGGAAACGGATAGGGCAGATCATTGTTCTGCAACTTGACCTAGTATTTAGGAAACCTCACCAGCAGAACCTGAGCAGGAGGAAGGTGTGGTATGTGGAGGAGGACCCCACTATTCACAGGTGGTGTGCCCCTTGGAAGCTACCACCCTCTTTAAATCTGAGGATAAGATGCCGATCAGCTATCTTCCTTTGAGAGCTGTTTCAGGAGTCATACCAATACTAGGCACCCGACAAATGCCATTATTAATGGCTCTTGATTTTTCTCTAGGTATGGATATTAAGAATACTAGAATTAGTATTAGAGTATTAAGTATTAGAATTAGAATTAGTATTATTATAATTCATAGAATGAATACTAGAATAAAGGGGGAAAAACATTCAAGCTAACTGGGGAAGAAAACGTCCTGGCTAAAGAATGAAACTGTCCATTCCTCTGTCCAGATTTTAAAACAAAGACTCTTAGTTGGGACCTGGAGCTTCCTCTATCCATATGCACACGTAGGTGCAAGAGTGTCGCTGCTCTAAGTTTCCTCTAATTGCTTTAATGCTAAATACTAAACATACTAAAGTATTCAGCATGTGCCAGGACCTCTGGTAAATATAGTATGGATATTATTTTGTTTCTACCAGGAACCTGGCACATAGTGAAACTCAGGAAAATAGTTATTGATGAAATGAATAAATGCTCTGCATCATAACATTATAAAGTATGTTTTATCTCTATTTTGCAAATGAGAAAATGAAGTTAGATATGCAAAATAACTTGTCCAAAGTCACACAACTATCAAGCATCAGAGTTAGGATTGGAAATGAGTCCTGTATGATTTCAAAACCCTACCATGCACACATGCACACACACACACATGCCCATGCCCACACACCCGTGAGGCTGTTCATGTGACACAAACTCCTGACTTATACATGCTCCTCTTATGAATCTCTGTTGTCATAGGGACTCTCTTTCATGCTGCTATGGTATGTTTCTTTTTTCTTTTTTTTTAACCACTGTCAAATTTAGTTTGATAGATAAATAAATAGGGGTTCTATAAGGGATAAATCGACAGTTAATGTCATTTATGTGGCCTGTATATACCAGATAAATATTTATTGTACTAGGCCCCATGTAAGATACAAAGATAAATCAATCTGTACATACTGGGTCTTTAAGGAGCCTCTAGTTTAGTGAAGGAAATAAACTATATAGATATTTATGATGCAAGGCAGAAAGATATAAATGCCATACATAGACATAAATAAAGTGTTATGGGAGTTCAGAGTAGAGACAGATTGAATACCAGTTAACCTGGAAGATGAGATTTGACTTCATGAAGGAAGTTAGATGAAATAGGTCTTGAAGGATGGGTTGAAATAGAATGTGTTTGGATTTAGGAAGGGAGGTGAAAGCAGGAGCAAAGAGCAGAGGTGGGAAAGCACAGGGTGTATATGAGAAACTGCATTTTAGTTTGAAAAGGGACAGAAGCAAAATGTAGAATGAAGATTAGGAAGATAGGCAGGGGGCCAGATAGTGGGGAGGAGCCAGAGAGGATGGCATTTAATGGCAGGCCAAGAAGTTTAGATTCTGTGCTGGGGAACAGTGACAGATTTAAAACAGAAAGTGACTTGATCCTTATGCCAGATACTGTTTTAGGACAGGAATGTGACAGTGATGTGTACAAGGATTGGTCTGGGGAGAGCCTGGAGCCAGCACGTCCAATGAGGAAGCTCTCACAGCGTAGTAGGTGGGCAGTACTGAAGGCTGCCATGAATGGGGTGGTAGCAGGAGGGCCAAGATGGTGGGGTTGAATGGACAGGCACACTGGGTGCGGCGGGGGGACAGGAAGAAGATCCAGGAGGCAGTGTGGTGAAGGGGGGAGAGCACTGAGTCCATACTTGAAACGTGAGACAAGGGTCAGCTCTGCACCAGCTCACAACCCTCTAAGGTCTGTGGTATTATCCCCATTTTACAATCAAGGAAACTAGACTCAGAATAATCTGCCCAAGGTCACACCCCAGACCTTCATGGGCTTCAGTTTCCTCAACTATGATATCAGAGTGGTGGTCACGTCTGAGGACCCTTTCAGTGCTCACCTCGAATGAATGAATATGGAACTCTTTGACCCTGAAAGAGCTAACAGAGCTAGATTCAGCAAACCTGATGACGAATTCAGTGTTGGAGAAGGGGGAGAGTTGCTAGGAGGTGTTCTTTCAAGAGGACACACATTTCTACACTGGGGTGATTGGATGGATGGCGAGGTCACGAACAGAAATGAGAATAGCAAAGGCACATGTTTGGAGGGAAACCTGAGTTCAGATTTGAATAAGTTGAGTTCGAGGGGCTGGAAGGACATGTCGGTGTAGATGCACTAGTGGGAGATCGCATAAACACCTGTCCAGACACCCCTTCATTTTCTGAGTCCTACCCTTTCTTCTTTTCTTTGTGTTCTGTGCTTTCCCTCCCTTCCTCCCTCCTTCTTTCCTTTCTTGCTTCTTTTTCTCTTCTAATGTTTTCATCCTTTCCCTCTTTTTTTTCCCACAACTGAGTTAAAAACATTTGAAACTTTTTAAACTGAAAAACTATAAAAATATAAGTGAGGGGCGCCTGGGTGGCTTAGTTGGTTAAGCGTCTGTCTTCCAGCTTCAGCTCAGGTCATGGTCTCATGGTTCGTGGGTTCAAGCCCCGCATCGAACTCTGTGCTGACAGCAACTCAGAGCCTGGAGCCTGCTTCAGATTCTGTATCTCCCTCTCTCTCTGACCCTCCCCTGCTCGTGCTGTCTCTCTCTGTCTCTCAAAAATAAATAAAAATCATTAAAAATTTTTAAAAAATATATAAGTGAATATTATTTATATTCTTTTTTCTCTGTAACAGTGGTTCTTGAATGGGGGCATTTTTCCTCCCAGGAAAATGGGCAATGACTGAAGACATTTTGGGTTGTCACAACCGGAAGGAGGCATCTAGGGGGAAGAGACCAGGAATGCCGCTGTCCAACAGCACACACAACAGCCCCAGGCAAATGTCAGTAGTGCCACTGGAGAAAAACTGCTCTGTGCCTTAGGTTTCGGCAATATCACTGCAGCATTGCTGGGTTCTACCGGAAGCTTTAAAGTTTATTTATTTATTTAAAAAGAGAGAGAGAGGGAGAGACAGAATCCCAAGCAGGATTCATGCTGTCAGTGCAGAGCCCGACACAGGGCTCCATCTCATGAGCCATGAGATCATGACCTGAGCTGAAACCAAGAGTTGGATGCTCAACCGACCAAACTACCCAAGGGCTCTGGGCTCTACCAGTAGCTTTAGTTTAAGGCAGGGAGGACTGACTTGTTCAGTCAGAAGTCAGAGCTTTGTAGATGGAGGCATATAGAGATTTTTTAGTGGATTGTTTTTCAAATGCAGAAATGATAACTAACATATATTGAGCACTTCCTAGGTGCTAAGCATTTTTCTAAGTATTTTATATTTATTAACACTATTCTGCCCCCCAACCATCCTTTGAGCCAGGAACTGATCAGTTTACACAGCAAATACACAGCCAAGCCAGGAAACAAGTGCGGACAGCTCACTCCTAAGCCTGCTCTTAAACACATCACCTTGGGGGCGCCTGGGTGGCTCAGTCGGTTAAGTCTCCGGCTTCAGCTCAGGTCATGATCTCATGGTTCGTGGGATTCAAGCCCTGTGTTAGGCTCTGTGCTGACAGCTAGCTCAGAGCCTGGAACCTACTTTGGAGTCTGTGTCTCCCTCTCTCTCTGACCCTCCCCTGCTGGCGTTTTTTCTCTCTCTCTCTCAAAAAATAAAAATAAATAAATAAATAAATAAATAAATAAATAAATGTCTCTCATAAACACCTCACCATGTTGCTCAGTATGACAAAGATGGCACACTTAAGATGTTTGGCCTATTTCTATAACTATTTTCCCATATAATCTAGAGGCCTGGATTATAAAGCGCCATACTTTCTCATTAAGCCTTGTTTTTCCTAAGCTACTCATGATTTTATCAGGACTAGATGGGCTATATACTTCTATGCTCCAAAAATAGAGATGTTTCTATTTGCAAAACTAACTAATTGACTGATAACAGATCTAATTTGGTCTCATTAGTAAGGTAACTGCTTTGTGCCTCAGTTTCCTCATCTGTAGAGGGAGGCAATAACTGCATCATAGGATTTTTACGAGGGCTAACTGAGGTGATATGAGTCGTCAATATATGGTCAGTAAATGGATTGCCAGTCTGAAGATTTGCTACTGGTCCAAGGGGAGACAAGTACAGCAATTAAGAATAAGCATTTATAGCCATTTGCTGGAGTCATTTAAAAAAATTTTTTTTTCTGTTTTTTTATTTTTGAGAGACAGAGACAGCACGAGCAGGGGAGGGGCAGAGAGAGAGGGAGACATAGAATCCGAAGCAGGCTCCAGGCTCTGAGCTAGCTGTCAGCACAGAGCCCAACACGGGGCTCGAACCCATGAACCATGAGATCATGACCTGAGCCGAAGTCAGATGCTTAACTGACTAAGCCACCCAGGTGCCCCTGGAGTAATATGTTTTAAATAGTTTATTACCAAGTTAAATCTAATAGTAAAAAAAACAAATAAAAAACAAATGATCAAAACAAATCTGACCTTGAATTTTGCATTTTTTAAAACCTTAACTTTTTTAGTAATTACTTTTATTGAATTTTACTAATACATTTGCCCATGACAGATAAGAAATTAAAAATCACACTGACTCATTATCACAGACACCATAATGGGAAACACTGAATTAACATGTATGAAACACTTAGAAAAAGCACCTTAGTAAATGCTTAATAAATGTTAGCTAATAGCAATAACAGTGCAGTAGTCTAACAAAATGAGCTATCTATCCCAAAGATGTATGTTCCTGAGATTTATCTTCCACATCATTTTAAGTTCATGCTCAATTCTATTAGATTTCTTTCCTACAGCGTGAGCCATTAAGGGAAGTGCTACTGTGCCTCTTACTCATTCATCATATATTATCAGACACTAAATTTTTTAACAGCCAGTGTCTGCCATTGGTCCCAAAGGAAGTATAACCAACATAGTCCGTGGCCATTCTGTTTGCCACAAAAGGTGACATAGTTGTACAGCATGCCCCAGATGCCGAGAGATCAGTCCCCGTGACTCATCATCAGGGAGGCACTGAAAAGAACCAGAGCTGAACCGTAGTTAAAGTGGCCCAGAGTTTACTCAGGATTGTTACAAAAAGGCAAAAGAGACCTCAGCACAGAACTGGATTCCATTCCAAATACAGCACAGGCAAGTGGGTGTTTAGGAGCAGGGTCCGGCTGGGTGGATAGAAAATTACCCACAGGAGCACCAGGACCTGGGGGATTCTAGCTCAATGACCTAACAGGCTTCCTGTTGAAGAAAGGCCACGGGTGATCAGACATCACCTGGGCGACGGTAGAGAATGAGGGTTCAGATTGGATATCCAGGGTCAGGGGCTCTTGCTAAAACGGAATGTCACAAGGAAGTGTACGGATGGGCCTCGGGAGAAGGCCCAGGAGCCTGACTAAAGTTTGGTCAACAAAGAATCTTTGTGAAAGGAGGACTACCCACTCAACCCTTCCTTCCCCATCCTTCTATGTGCCAGTGGCCCTTTCCTCAGGAATTACACTATAGGCAGCAGTACATCACTCCATGTGTCCCTCGGTCTCCTTCAAGACCTGACACGCCTCTCCCTGACACCCCTGATGGCCTGTGAGTTGGCATTTAGTGGATAAGTGAAAGCAGGAGGAAAAGTAAAGAGAAAATCTGCTCCACAGAAGTCGTCCAGCACATCCAGAGCGTGCTCTGACTCCCAGAATTGCACTTTCCTTCTGCCCTACTCTGTGCAGCCTCTTGTCTCTTTCCTCTCTTGAACCATCAGGCTCCCATTGCCTGCTCTTCTGAAACCTGAGAGGTTTTTCAAGGTCCCAACTCCAGCCAGCCTCATTGTTCTTCCAAATCAATGCTCTATTCCCTCTGACTTAAGAATCTCTGGGGAGAATGTCCTGATGCCCGTGAGGATAACCAAAGGCATGATGAGGCATTGGGATCACAACACAAGGGCCTAGAAGGATTTTCCTAAGAAGACTCAGTTGGCTCACCAGGCCAGGTACCAAACTGCAACTTCCTGTGGAGCAGTATGTTGTGTGGGTCCTTTCCTCCAAGAGCTTTTCATCTTGACTGGGAGTCAGAGCCCTTGGAGAGCTAGGACACAGGGCTCACACATTTCCTCTTTATTGAAGCTCCAAGGGAGGGCCCTTTGCCTGCTTAATCATTCACATCATAATAAAACCTCTTTGCCCCAGAGGAACACGACTAGATTTCTTTTGTTAAAATCTCATTAAAGACTGCCTCAGCCTACAATAATTTGTTAATAGATGGCAGTGCTATTTGGCTGCTAGTGGGCTTTCATTCATTTCTTCTCAGGTCTCATAATTGTTGCCTTATCTCCAAGGCATTTGGTTGTCACTGGAGTGTAAAAGATGCTATAGCCACGCAGACCACTTGGTGAGCACCCCACATTAAGTGTGAGGAAAGAGCTGTCTCATTACTTTCCTCCCTTCCTTTTTTTTTTTTTTAACTTTTTAAGATTCTATTCAGATGAAAAATATGGTGCTTCTTATCAAGCCAGGCCAAATTCCCAGGTACTTTCCCTGCAAGGGGTTTGACCTAAGCCTCTCTGCTCCTGGTCTTTCCCTCCAGTTGTGTTGCCACAGAAACCACTCTCTCTCTGCTCCTCCCCCAGCCACGATCTCTCTCTCTCTTTCCCTCCCTCTGTCTCTCTCAAAAATAAATACACATTTAAAAATTGTTTTTTAAATGTAGAAAGTGACTCAGGAACATTGGGGTCAACGAGCGGCAGAGAGCATCCCAGGAATAAGGGATAAAAGCATGAAGAAGTGAGGTTGGCCTGGAACCTGCCAATGGGGGTAGTGGGATGACGCAAGGAGGGTCTTCAGCAGAGATAAAGTTGGAGCGTTAAGCTGAGACACTTTGTGGGCAACCTCACAGGCCATCCTAAGATGCTCAGAGTGTATGATGAGGATTTTTTTTTTAAGTTTGTTTGTCTGTTTAAGTAATCTCTATACCCAACATGGGGCTTAAACTCATGACCCCAAGATCGAGAGCTGCACAGTCTTCTGACTGAGCTGGGGAGGTGCCCCCTATATGCTGAGGATTTTAAGCAGAAGGATAACATCATATCTGCCTCCTGGCAACCATTCTGTGGTAACATTAGTTGGGGGGAAAGGACATCTCTTACTATTGGAGCAATGCAGAGAAAGATACTGAGGGTCTAAAGTGGAGTTGGAATGCAGAGCAATAGCAGAGAAGATGAGGGGTCAGGAACAGAGATGTTAAGAAGGTAAAAGATTTTGCTGGTAGGTAAGAGAGCATGGAGATGAGGGAGGAGAAGCTGTCTGGGGAGGTCCCCAGGTTTGGGGTTTAAGTGATTGTGTGGCTGATGACGTCATTACAGACAATTCAGGTGGAAGAGCAGACTCTGGGGCAAGTCCTCATGGATTCTGTTTTGAACGTGAGCAGTGGGTCCTGAGAGAGAGCACCCAAGTGAGTCCGGTTAGTGTGTAGTTGGATATGGAGGTTTCATGCTCAGAAAGAGCTGGTTCCAGAGATGAAGACATGGAAGGTTCCAGTTAAAGATGGCCAATGAAGTGGGACCATGTGATGACCTAAGAAGAAAAAGGGGCCAAGAACTGAGCAGTAACAGGGAGGATAAGCGAGGACAGCAACCAGGAGAACTGAGCAAAATTCCAGGACCGTGGTGTTTACCCCGTGTTTGTAACATCTTTGCATCATGTCTGTTTCTTCCTGGTGACAACTGGCCTCTGGGTTTGTCTCTGAGGATAACAAAGGAGAGTGTCTGAGGAGCTACTAACCTGCTCAGAACTGAGTCTTGAGGAGAAAAGGGGTATGAGAAGTTGAATAGGTATGAGGGACATCTGGGAAAGCTGGTCTCTGAAGGGGCATCTGGGAAATGACAGAAGGGGAACCAAGTCTGCTGGAGATGGGTTGAGGGAAGTGCTTGGCTGGCGGTGGACCCCTGTGTTTTCTGACCTGGTGGTCTGAACTGAAGGAGCTGCCTTATCATCTTCTAGGGAATTTGGATAATTTCATGAGATCATACAAAACGGACGGCCACACATGCCCAATTGCTGCCAAGGGGGACTCCCTTCTGTGGTAGACATGGCTTGATGTGCTCATGGAGGAATGGGGAATCTCAACCTCCCTTCCTTCAGGACTGCCTCTGGACCCCTGTGTTGGCAAAGAAGAGATGGGTTTGTCTCACCTAAGAACCTTCCCTTCATTTCCCCCTTTTCCTTCCCAGCTGGAGAGAAATCTACCATGAAGACACTTTGAAGCCTAGCACATTGGCTTTGTGGAGACCTGATGTAAGGCTACATGAGATGTACCTTAGAAAGTGTCCTAGACATGTAAGCTCCCTAATGACAGAGATTGGGACTTCTACTTATTAAATTTTACTTTGCAAGAGTATGAAATCGGCAAAATCTGTCTTCAAATACACATTTTCTTAACTTTTCTGGAACGACTAATTATCCTCTCTCTGCCATGCCTATAACATCTTTCCTCTCCACCACATCCTCCCCTAGTCTTCCAGTTTTTCACCCTCCCTTCCATCAAAACTCATTTACAAGAAAGAGTTTCAAATCCTTCCTGATTCAAATCATTCTGATAATGCTTCCCAGAGCCGCCATATACTGTTGCACAGGCTGGCACTGTACAATTCTAAGAGGCCTAATGTGTAATATTTCCTAGTGATATTTTTCACTGGGCAAAGGCAAATCTCCAGCCAAGGAATGAGCCTGAAATGGCAGGATTTTAGTCATCAGAGAAGCAGATAAGAGATGTCTGAGAAGGACTAACGGAACCTTCCCCCAGCGCCTGCAATCACGTAGGTAGCTACTTCTCCCAGTGACTTAGACAGGTTCTTCTTGCTCCCAGTGTAACCTTACATGCAATTAAAGTCAATCCTATGTCACCATTAAAAAAAAAAAACCAGTTGACATTATGTTGAAAGATGGCATGTGTCAGCCATTTGCCCTGGGTTGCCCTCTCTGCAGACCTACAGCTTTTCCCCTCGACTGAGGTTAACTTGCCCGTAGAGATTTTATATAAGGCAGAGTCATTTGTGCTCATTGTGCTTGTGGGGTTTTTCTACTTCTCAAGTAAATACTTTTGGTGAAATAGGTCCAGCTCCTTGGAATACAAATCCTTAGCCCGAGGTTGCTTGAGTGGAAATTTTTAACAAGCAGCTCCCTTGGCTACAGAGCCATGCAAAATGTGATTTCCTTAATGCATGTGCTCCCACAGAAGCTAATAAATGGACATTACTCTGGTATGGACACATCCTATTACTCAGCTTGATCCTAATATCACTGGCAAAAACCCCATTTGCTGCTCTAGCAAACAGCTGAATTCATTATGTCCAGCTACATGAATAATCCCCAGACAAATTCTTGTTGACACAGACAGAGTGCTGGTCTCGGAGGGACGGCAGGGCTGCCAGGCAGAACAGCCAGTGTTGCCATGGTCCCCCTCCTGCTCCCATAGTATCCCGCTAATCAGAAGTCACCACTTGCTGCTGGTAGGGTGATGTACGGCAGACTCATGACATCTCGTTATTTCTGAGACAATGAAAAAAAGGATACCGGGAAGGAAGGAAGGATCTCTAGGTGTAGGAGGGAGGAGGGGATGGTGATACATGGCAGGAGGGGTGGGTGGCTGCATTAACCACACCTGCTGCCACCGGTGGAGCTGAAAAATAGGTCATCATTATGCAGCCACTTGCCCTTGATAATCCTTGACTCTGGGGCTGAATGGGCTCAACTGAAGGACGTTTGGTCTTCTCCCTGCCTTGGGGCTGAATCATCCCCACCCACATCCATGACATCCTGGGCCGGGAAGACTTTCCTGGAAAAAGAACTGTGTAGTCACCCTATCCCTCGTTCTGGGTAGGCATGACCCCATAGAACAAATTTAGGGAGGTTTCCTGGATTTGAAGAATGACAACCTTTCATAAAGACAGTACCCGTCAAACTCTGAGAATTCCAGTGGCCTGCCCTGTGGAGCATGAGGTGACCTGGCAGGCAGTGCCCTTGGTAATCCCTTGTTGGCCTGAAGCTACCTCCATTTTCCCAATTCCCAAACTGGTCAGAAGGTAGATAAAATCATCCTACCAACCCACATATGCACACATCTGATTGTACTTTCCATTGTATTCAAGGAAGGATTCATTGTTAAGAGTGTTCACTCTTACAAAATGTTATTGGTCCGGCTGGTTATGTTCCCTATTGGTTCTCAGCAAAGTTATTTTCCTCCCCAGTTGTCCTTGAGCTCCAGGCAAATAGTTCACTAACTCTTCGTTGAAACTTCCATGAAACTCTTTCTAAACCAAATATTTCAACCTGATGTAATTTTCTCCTCCTTTGTACCCCTATAGCATTTGTATCCTATTGTCACTCCACTCATTCATTCTCATTCATTCATGTATTCATTCAAGTATTTATGGAACACCTACTACATGTAGATGAGGCACTGTTTGCAGCAGTGAGGACAGTTAGAAACAAGGTAAGTACAGTCCTGATCTCATGGAGCTTACAGTCCAGCAAGGGAAGCTATCCAGTAAAACAAGTCACACTATTGTTGCTGAGAGGAGGGTGAAAGATTTTTACAGTGGAAGAAATAAAAGTTATAATCTCTCCGAATTCTCTGATTTGGCCTTGGCTGTAACTATAGGTCACAAAGATGTTTCACAAGCCTTGGTGAAAAGAATATCTTAATGAACAGTATCCTTCTGCTGTTCAAAGTGCTTTCCTGAGGCTGCCAATCTCCAAAATTGTTTTATGATCCCAAATTCCCTACTTCTACTTTTCCAACCAGAATCTTTATTCTTATATGGCAGCTGCTCAACAGCTGCTTAAGGTACGAGATAGAAAGCAATTTTATACTAATGTGTGAATGATTAATTCACACATAATCCTCACAGTGTTTTTGACTTTTTGTAAGAGGATCTTTACTAACTCTAAATATCTAGATTTTTTGGTCATTAGTATAAATTGGAAAAAAGAAGGCAATATGGGAAATTTCTACTAGGTTGTGAGCTGTACATTGCTTGAGGGCAGACACCATCTCATTTCTGGGTCCTCAGCTACCCAGCCCAATCAATTGGGTACCTAATCAACATGCATTTAATTGAGAAGAATTCAACTGAGAAACAGCTGGACCAATAACAGGGAGGAGATTCAAGGAGGGTTGACAGGAGAAGGAAGGCTAGGAGGCGGAAGGAGGGGAAAGAGAAGAAGGGAAGAAAGTGAAGAAAGGGGAAAAGGGGGGAAAGAGAGAAAGGGAGAAAAAAGGTAAGAGGAAAGAGGGAGAAGGAGGGAAGAAGAGAGCAAGGAAATCAGAATGAGAGAGAAAGAGAACTAAACACAGCTGCAACTGTGGTAAAGTTTCTGATTTCTTTTGCAGTCAAGACCCTCAGAGAAACTGTGGCAAAGAGGAATTTATTCCAAAGGAAAGGGGGGAAATGCTGCTGTTTCAGAGTGCCAACAAGAGAATGGAGCCAGGAGATGTTGAGCCCTAAGGAAAGATATTGATCAAAGCCATAAATTTCTACTTTCCAGCACAGCAGAAATGACTCATGACAGATGACTGGCTTCCATCAATTAGCCTCCCTGAGGGACCCCTGTACCCAGAGGAATGGGGCCATGATAATCTAACAATCACAGGAACTCAGGGACTAACCCTATTAGAGTTATAAAGATTGATCTCTGTAGATTCAATGTAATTAACAAGGCTGCATTCATCCATAGAAGGCTGCAGTGGAATTTTCCACTGAAACCAAACTGAAATGGAAACTTGAGAGAAAAGTGGAGGTCAGAAGGCAAGGAACCAGGACCACCAACTTCCTGTTGGATCTCGGGAAATAAGAGAAGAATCTTTTTTAGATGCTAAAGCAGCAGAGCCTGGCTACAGAGAACCCAGGAGACCAGATGTTCTAGAATTCAAAGAGAAATGGACTCAGGCACTCTGAGCAATGGAATCCTAGAGCAAGATCAGCCTAAGAACCAAAGGGAATTGGCATTATTTTTGCCAAGATATACCTTAGGGAGTATAATCTATATACTCTGTGATTGGCCTGCTCTAGACAAGTATCTTAGAAATGGTTCTGCTCAGTCCACAGCCAATTAAATTGTAAGCATTTAGATGCTTGTTTCCATCTGTACCAACAATGAAACCATGTTGTCTGGATTTAGAGTCAAACAGAATCCTGACCTTACCACTCACTGGGGTTATGCATGACCTAGGTCAGGCTGCTTAAGCTCTCCAATCCTCCATCTCCTTTTCTGCAAAGTAGAAAACACTTTCTCTCTCTCTCTCCCTCTCTGCTATTTCATGAGTGTTTTCTGTTGCCACACACTACGCACTCTACACATTCGATCTTCTGTACTCTTCACCAGGACCCCAGGAGTAGTATTGTTATTGCCTTTTTACTTTGTTAAAAATTTTAAATGTTTATTCATTTTTGAGAGACAGAGAGAAGACAGAGTGTGAGCAGGGGAAGAGCAGAGAGAGAGTTAGACACAGAATCCAAAGCAGGTTCCCTGCTCTGAGCTGTCAGCACAGAGCCTGCCATGGGGCCAATCCATGAACTGTGAAATCATGACCTGAGCTGAAGTCAAACACTTGACCAGGCTATCCATTATTGCCCTTATTTTTAGGAGCTCAATTGGTTGAGCCTCTGGCTTTGACTCAGACCATGATCTCATGGTTCATGTGATGTTCAAGCCCTGCATCAGGCACTGTGCTGTTAAGTAAGAGCCTAGAGCCTGCTTTGGATTCTGTGTCTCCCTCTCTCTCTGCCCCTCCCCCAACTCATACTCTGTCTCTCTGTCTCTCTCCCTCTCTCTCAAAAAAATGAATAAATGTTTAAAAAATTATTTATTTTCCTTGAGAGTAGGGGAGAGGCAGAGAGAGAGGGAGAGAGAGAATCCCAAGCAGGCTCCTCCCAAAGCCCAACATGAGGTTCGATGCCCTGAATCACGTGATCATGACTAGTGCTGAAATCAAGAGTCTCATGCTCAACTGACTAAGCCACCCAGCCTAAGATGAGGCTTAGACATATTGCCACAGCTTGTTCAAGGTCACTCAGCTAGGACGTGATATGGATGGAACTGACACTTATCTAAGTACAGAGACCACAGTCTCAAACTGGGAGGCATTGCCCCTCCAACTGTCCTAGAACCAAGGGGCTGAATGAAGATGAAGAACTTCCATGCTTCTGTCCGAATCTGATGGAAGGAGCATCCTCCTTCCCCATCACAGCAAGATCTGCAAAAGGAAAGCCCTCCTCTGCTTATTTTTCAGTTAACAAAAGGCAAAGGAGCTTTTTCTGGTTTTGGTCTTGGTTTTGTCTTGGTGGCACTTAATGATTACGAACCTACAAACCAGGAAACACAAATCTCAGTCCCCGGGTGTCCAACAATGAGCAGACTTATTATAAGGAACTACCATTTGTCAGGTTTCCTTGGTATTCTCCATGGGGCAAGGGCATTGCCAAAACACAGTCCTTGTTTCTGTGGACTGTCAGCGGCTGCAACCTTGGAATTCAACCTCTCTGGCTTATTAGAACAACAAATTACCCAACATAAGAACCGCAGAATGCATTCAGATGGAAAATGGTCTCTTTTTTATGAAGTGATTTAATTAGGAGCCATTTTCCCATCAGCTCAGTTGTCGGAGCACTGCTGGGGCAGTCCTTGAGAAGAGCATTTGGCCTCTGCCTTACTGGCTCCCTTCTTTCTGCTACTGCCTCTTGGAAAGGGAGAAAATGGACACCATGCAAGGAAAAAACAGTGGACACGGGGGAAAGGAGACAGATCAGGCCTGAGGGTCATTTTTTAAGGTCTTCTGAGATTCCACCCACCATCTCAGGCTGTGATTCTTCAGTTTGCAGCCTGAGTCTCCAGTGCAAGGATTTTTAAAATCTTTTGCTTCGTGTACTTCTCCCTCCTGCTCCTTGCTCCTAGCCATGACCTCCTGCAGCCCCAGTGGCTGAGAAAACAAAATGAATTTCAAAGGCATCCTTGCTGGAAGCTTATAACTCTGAAGGACATTTGCAGTGGAGAGCTAGCAGGAGGCTGAATCCAGCTGGGGCTGTCCTATCCAGGGGCTGAAAAGTTTCTAAAATTGTACTGGAAATCTAACTATGTATATATTTTTTAAAAGCCTAGGTCCCATTCTAGACCAACTTGATTTTGACATTTTTGTTGCATTCCTATTTTTAGCACTCAGATATACAGAATTTTGATCTGTATGGTTGATATGTCATTCTACACCATGCATATGAGCTTCAATCCCCACTCCTAGATTCAGGAATATGAGGGCAAGGGTCCCCCAGGCACCAACGGGAATTTCCCCCCAATTTTCCTAGAAGGAAGGGGACAAGGAAGACGTTTAGGATTAGCGTTGGAATATATGGCAAAAATGTGTATCATGTTGAGGGGTTTGGAATCCTGTGAGTTTAGGTTGGAAAGAATTCATGCAGAAAGTGAATTTTGAACATGGTTTGAAAATATTTGACAGATCTGTGACTCCCTTTATGCATATTTAAAATTTTTTGCCCAAGAAAACCAAATAAATAGCCACAAATCCCTTCTACTCACCTGTGAAAAGTGGCACAGAAATGTGATCTTTTAAAGGGAAATATTTGTTCACAGTGTGGTAAGGAAGCCCATTTGGTGTATGGTTGTGACAGCATGTGAGTAATACTGTCCCCTAAAGCAGTGTTTACCAAAAACTGAGCTGAGCCTGGGACCTTTGAAGTCAATGGGGTGGGTCATGGCCAGTACTTTTAAAGACAAAGTAATTGGATAGAAAGGAACAGAAAACACCAGATCATAATTGTAGGTATGCTCTTAGACACACACTGAGTCACAACGTAACATGCAATCCTCACTGTGGGTCCTAGAGTTCTAACTTTGGCATTGGAAGACCTCAGTTCAATTTTAGTTTTTCCCTGAACTATGTAATCTTAAGCAAGTGCCTAATGTCCCTTCTTTAACCTTTCCTTTCACAGCATCTATAAAACAAAGGAGTCTGATAAAATTCTAAGCTTCTGTGATTCCATAAAATATAAAAAATATAAATTTACTCTTGCAAAAATGCACTACATCCCAAAGTCAACTAGAAATGGGTGAAGCGTGTTTTGAATGAACTCCATTGTTGCTCTCCCAATCCACGTGGCTATTCTAGATTTGACTAAGATATGCTTTTTGATCTACTAGCCACATTGGCAGAGGAACTTCAAGTTTGCCACATGTTTATAGAAAGAATATATCAAGTCATGGTGACATTTTAGAAATAAGTATGTCAAACACCAAAATCTGGGCACAGTAGCTTGCTTGTGGTCAAAGTATCTCCTCTACCAAAGACTTCATCTTCCTGAGAAAAGAAATAAAACCAGAAGTACAAAGCTTTGTGAAGCTGAGGGGTGTGCCTTGTGCACACAGCTCTTCCACATTTCCCGTGCACATGGAACGTCACATGCCTCATTCCAGAACCAGAAGCTCTCTTCACAAGTTCTGCACCATAGGCTACTCCTTGCTTCTTTGCACTGGAACAAAGGTCTGGCTTTTACCACAGCTGGAACCCCCTCGGTCCTCAACTGTCACAGCATTACTGCCAGACCAGCCCCAGTCTGAGTCAGAACTTGCCTGAGAGGTCATGGCCATCACTTCTCACAGGAATGCACTTGAGATGACTCACCCAGTGTTCTGTATATCCTATACATGTTACCCTGCAATGTCCTTGAACCTGGTCCTCTCTTGCATCTGAAATTGGGATGTAATGGAACCTGATTTAAGTCTTGATAATTGATTATGGCACAAGTATAGCAGTTAGTGTAATGTTTTGTAATGATGTAATTACTGCATGCCTCTTTTATTACACTGTGGATAGTGTGGTATATGGTTTAGTCATGTGGATTGTTAAATTTTCCAACAGTAAGAACACCACCTGGCACATTCTAGGCTCTCAATAGATGTTGAAATTAAATTTATCACTGGAGAAGAAAGAAGAAAAGATGTTATCTAAAATAACAAGTAGGGGCACCTGGGTGGCTCAGCCGGCTGAGCGTCTGACTTCAGCTCAGGTCATGATCTCACAGCTCATGGGTTCAAGCCCCGTGTCGGGCTATGTGCTGACAGCTCAGAGCCTGGAGCCTGCTTTGGATTCTGTGTCTCCCTCTCTCTCTGCCTCTCCCCCGCTTGCACTCTGTTACTTTCTCTCTCAAAAATAAAATAAATAATTAAAAAATTAAAATAAAATAAAATAACAACTAAACTGTTGGTGTATTATATTTGGGATTTCATAGTTAAATGTATTGTATGTGTGCTATCAAAGAAATTCACTCTAACCAAAGGAAATTATTGAGACTTTACAGGACTTTGAAGATCAAGACCCGGGGTTCACACACAACGGTTCGTGGGCCAAACTCAGTCCACCACCTGTTTTTATAAGTCGAGTTTATTTGGATCACGGTAACACATTTTCTGTGCTGCTTTCATGCTACAAGTGTAGAGCTGAGTAGTTGTGACAGAGACCATATGACCCGCAGAGCCTAAAAGATGGACTCTCTGGCCCTCTCCCGAAGAGGGTGGCTGACTCCTGGCCAGGACAGAGCACTGCTCTGATTTTACACATAAGGAAAGTGAGGCCCGGAAGAAGAAGTGATTTGCCCAGGCTCGTTAACAGTATAGCTGAGAGGGCGAGAGGGTCCTCTCCACGGGCCTGTTCTCTTCTTGAATATCCCATTCGTTCTCTGCCTGAATAACAAAAGCTCTCTTTGAAGATCTGATTCAGAAGAGCCAGGAACCTGCCCCATGTGCTCCTCTGCTTTGCCATGTAAATATCTGTGAGCTTCCTGTCTGAGCTGACTGCTAACATCCTGGTTTTCCACGCGTGTCCATGCGAAGGAGTGATGGGGTCTCAGCCCAGCCCTAAACTTTGTTCCCCTTGCATTTGGGCGTCCTTGGCCTACGTTTCGAGAATCATGACACAGGCCTCCTGAGCAGCCTTTCCTGTGAGCCTCCAGGAATGAGTTCACTTAAGAACAAAGGGTAGAGCTGCACAAATCTGAGTTCATGTGAAAGGAATGCAGAAAGGCAGGGTGGGGGGGGTCCCCTCCAGGCACTAAGGATGCAGGCCTGAATCCTAGAGAGGAAGAGCTGCAATGAGGAAAGAATGAAATCTAGGTTGAGTTTTGGTAGGGGTACGGAGGGCATTAAGACAGCATAGCGGATCTGAGGGCCTGCTGCTGGTGGCTTTGGCACAAAGCAGGGGGTCCGTGGTTGTTCCAGGAGGCTGCACAAGCATCTGTGACCTTTATAACAGAACTCAGCCCAGCAAGCTGGGGCACGCCTGGAGAGACATGACAGATGCTAGAGATAACCCAGACGATTCTATGTACCCCCATGCAGTGCTCCTTTGGGGAGAACCAGTGGAGAGAGCTCTGAGGAGGCTGAGGGCCCGCAGGAGCAAAGGAGGCTGAAGAATAGAAACACCGTTTTGTTTTGCTTTTCCTCTTTATCCCTGGCTGGTGCAGCAGGTAGCAATGATAGTCACAAGTGCAAATTCTGTCCTTGGCTCCGCCAGTTCGACAGTGCCATGGAGGAGAGTCTGGGTTCATCCTGAGCCATACCCTCAGAGGTGGACAGTTTAGCCTCCAAAGCTCTATTGCTGAGTTTATTATCCCTGGTTCAATGGGGCAGGGATATGCTCCAAGTCATTCAACAAGCAACTCCCTCCCTGTCAGATACTGCGGGCCTATAAATATAGTCAGTGTAATGGAAGATTTGGGCACCCCCAACCTAAACTTGAGTGGGGCCCAGAGAAATGGCTTTTGGCCTGCGAGGGAAAAAACAAAAAGAAAACAAGCACTTGCTTAACAACTGCGATTTGCATTCATGCTAGGAAATACTGGCTTATAAATCTAGGGCTTAAAATAAGGCAGCCAGAGAGAGTTCGGTGACTTCGTTCCACGTAGGTGGTTACTGCCATGCAACTGAAGAACACGGAGGAAGGGTTGAAAAGGGCAAGAGAGGGCGGGGAGAGAAAGTAAGCAGGGTGTATAGTTGGGGTTAGGTAACATCTTCTGGAAACCATTTGCTGAGCTTACACGTGATCATGTGTGTGATTTATTTATTGGCAAATGGTGTCTCCCAAAGAGTGAAGCTGTGTGTTAAGAAAAAAGTCATTCCAAAAAAAGAAAAAGAAAAAGAAAAACTATCCAAAACTTGGATATAATACCAAAATATTCTGTGTGCCATTTGATGTCGTGCCATCCCATTGTCTAACGAGCCCACGTAAGGGATCTCCCTGTGCTCCAGGGGAGGAACTGAGATTTACTGATTACTTCCTCTCTCTCCCTCTGTCTCTCTTTTACATAAATGTTTATTAATTTTTGAGGAAGACAGTGTGAATGGGGGACGGGCAGGACGGAGGATCCGAAGCGGGCTCTGTGCTGACAGTAGAAAGCCCAAGGTGGGGCTTGAACTCAGGAATCCTGAGACCATTGACCTGAGCCACCCAGGCATCCCAAGCTTTCCTAATTACTAATAATGAAGGCCCCAGCTCTGCAAACCTAGATGTTACCTTGAAAACACCTCGAAGTTGCAGATGATGTTTACTCAGTAGACGTGCAAATGAATTCTATCAGATAGTAAACTAACCCCAAAGGGCCTGATCTTATCATTGCATGGGATGTTAACCAGTTTTATGTAATTTTGCAAACCTCCCTTCCCATCCTTTCTTTCAGTGATCATATGAAACAGACTCCTGCATTCTCCCTTGATTTGGCTTTTGCATCCTGCTGGTTCCCTCACTAATGAATGAAATACATCTTTGACTATATATCTATGTGAGAAGCATGTTTATAACATTTTATAGACATCCTTCTCCCAAAATTTGCTGTGGGCTTCTCTGTCTGCAGTTAGCCACCTTATTTTCCATGCATCATGACAAATTGGGTGTATCTGGGTTTCATTTCTCGGCTGGCACACTAGACAAAGTCTCTTTCAAAAAATGAACGTTCTTGTCATTTCTACTTCAAAGCCAATTCAGTTCAGCAAGTTGCCTGCTGTCCTTCTGCACCCGGCATTGTGCTGGTTACTCCATGAATTACAGAAAAAAGGCCACAGCCTCTGTCCTTACATATCTTGTAGGCCAACTGGGAAGATGAATTGCATGCATTTTTTAATAATAGTCATCTGTGTTGAGACATTGCCATCGTAGGCTCAGACTGGCTAGAGTATTTGAGTTTATTGTAGGACCTCGAAGGGAAGGTAGCAAGAGAGAAGACTGGCTGTAACAAATTTCTGCCTCTCTTGGTGCTCACCCAAACTAATCGGTCTGGGAGATTGATTTCCCCTCCAGCCAGCATCTTGTTCAGCATTTCTGCTCATCATGCTTCTGGCATTGCTTCCTCAGAGGACTGTCCATCATTCCTAAACTCTCGCTGCTCCCCCTTGAAAAGTCAGCAGATGGATGGTGGGGATGCAGAATGGAAATTCAGAAAATATGCTTGGTTCACCGCTCATGGCTTCCTTCTCACTACCTTGTTTTCGCACATCAGAGAGAATCATCAGGCAGTATGGCTGTGAACCATGAGGAGTGTGTGGGTGTGCGTGCGTGCACATGCACGTGTGTGTATATGTGGGCATGTGTGTGCACATGCACGTGGAGGGGGAGCACCTGGAATAAAATGAAGAAGATTCCTGGGATGAGTTCGAGAGGAGACAGCTCCAAAGAGGCTGTCCTCTTAACCTCTAAACCCTTATATGCCCATCTTTGAGGAATATGTGGGAGAATGATGCTGACTTTACAGTCTCTTCAAGGTCAGGAACAAAGGTCAGCGGGTACAGCGTTACTACAAAGAGAGAAGGAGGAAGGGGAGGGTTTTGGCACCCACGTGTTCATTTGGGTAAGAGGCTAAGAACTGGGTGGAGTAGAGTAGGGAGGAGGTGCAGGCAAATCTGACCATGCTTCTGTGAAGCGACTTCACAAATGAAACCCAGCAGGGATCGCCCAGCTGCTTCAGATCCAGATAAGATTTGTTTGAACTATCTGGATTATCCAAAAGCTAGACTCCTCTCCCAAATTTCTGTGAGTGACCAGCAGGTCTATGTGGCACCAACATTCTGTCCCTGCTGAGTTCTTGTTCTCTGCCCTATCTTCTAGCTGAAACCACCCTGGCTCGAAACCAAGCATGGAAGAACTTGGGCCCCGTTCCACAAAACGGCCATTCAAACACGGAGATGAATGAGATTTATGTGCAGTGACATGAACCACTTAAAACTGAGTAGTAGAAATGGTGTTGGGGAAACTGGGCAGCTACATGCAAAAGAATGAAACCGGACCACTATCTTATTCCATACACAAAAGAAACTCAAAATGGATTAAAGACCTAAATGTGAGACCTGAAACCATAAAAAGAGGAGAGCAGAGGCAGAAACTTCTTTGACATGGGCCATAGCATCTTCTTGCTAGATATGTCTCCTGAGGCAAGAGAAACAAGAGCGAAAATAAGCTATTGAAACTTCATCAAAATAAAAAGCTTCTGTGCAGTGAAAAAAAATCAACAAAACTAAAAGACAACCTATGGAATGGGAGAAGATATTTTCAAATGACATAACCAATAAAGGGTTAGTATCCAACATATATTAAGAACTGATACAACTCAACACCCAAAAACAAATAATCCAATTAAAAGATAGGCAGAAGACATGAACAGACGTTTCTCCAACAAAGACAAACAGATGGCCAACAGACATGTGAAAATATATTCATCATCACTTAATGTTAGGGAAATACAAATCAAAACTACAATGAGATATCACCCCACACCTGATAGAATATGGTTAAAATCAACAAGAGAAACAGTGGGGCGCCTGGGTGGCTCAGTCAGTTAAGCCTCCGACTTTGGCTCAGGTCATATCTCATGTTCGTGGGTTCGAGCCCTGCGTCAGGCTCTGTGCTGACAGCTAGCTCAGAACCTGGAGCCTGTTTCCGGTTTTGTGTCTTCTTCTCTCTCTGCCCCTCCCCCTTTCATGCTCTGTCTCTCTCTGTATCAAAAATAAATAAAACATTAAAAAAAAAACAAGAGAAACAGCTATTGATGAGGATGTAGAGAAAAAGGAATAGTACTAGTGCACTGTTGGTAGGAATGCAAACTGGTACAGCCACTGTGAAAAACATTATGGAGGTGCCTCAAGAGGTTAAAAATAGAACTACCTTACGGTCCAGCAATCATACTACTGGGCATTTGCCCAAAGAATACAAGAATACTAATTCAAATAGATACATGCATTATCAACAATAGCCAAATTATGGAAAGAGCCCAAGTGTCCATCCACTGATGAATGGATAAAGAAGGTGTGTGTGTGTGTGTGTGTGTGTGTCTATCTGTATCTATATGCATGCAGTGAAATATTACTCAGCCTTAAAAAAAGAATGAAATCTTGCCATTTGCAATGATGTGGAAGGAACTAGAAAGAATTATGCTAAGTGAAATAAATCAGTCAGGGAAAGACAAATACCATATGATTTTACCCATATGTGGAATTTAAGAAACAAAATAAGGAAGTGAAGGGGAGAAATGAGGGAAAGAAACAAAGCAAGAAATAAACTCTTAACTATAGAGAATAAACTAATAGTTACAAGAAGGGAGGTGAGTGGGGGGGATGGGTGAAATAGGTGATGGGAATTCAGGGGTGCGTGTGCCAGGTTGAGTGCAGGGGGGTGTATGGAAGTGAGTTACTGTACTGGACACCTGAAACGAATATAACACTGTATGTTAATTGACTGGAATTAAAATTAAAAAAACTAAAAATTTAAAAAGTTAACAAAATAAAATAAAACTGAGTAGTATATGTTCCTTCTCTTAAAAGTCCTTTGGCCAGTCTGCCTCATTGCTCTACTACCCCCCAAATCCCACGTTGTTTTATGCAAAGGCAGGTGGTATAGCACTTAGGAGCATGAGCATCAACCCTAGAGTTCATGTTCCAGCCTAATCCTCATCAGCTGTAACCCTCAGCTCAGCCCCCTCACCCCCTGCACCTTGTTCTTCTCATCTGTAAAATGGAGATAATAAGCCACCCACCTCGCGAAGGAGTTGTGGGCATAAAAGAAGATATACGAGCCAATGAGCACATTGAAAGGTGTTCGCCACTATTAGTCATTAAGGAATTGCGAATCAAAACTGTGATAAGATACCACCACACACCTACTAGCACGGCCAGCACAAACATTTCAGATAATAATAAGTGATGGTAAGCATGTAAAGAAATCAGAGCCCTCTGATTGCGTTCATCAGAAATGTAAAATGGTGCAGCTGTTTTGAAAAACAATCTGGCAGTTCCTCACATGGCTAAATACAGTTACCCTATGACTCAGCAACTCCATTCCAGGACAAAGGAAAACATACGTCCACATAAAAACTTGCACCTAAGTATTCACAGCAGCACTATCCATCGCAGCCGAAAGGTAGACACAGGCCAAATGCCTACCAACTGGCAAAAGAGAAGGCTGTATGTCCATGTCATCGAATATTATTCCTCCACAAAATGGAACAAAGTACTGATCATTGCTATGATGTGAAAGAGTCTTGTAAACATTGTAACCCGAAAGAAGCCAGTCACTAAAGACCACACGCTATATGAACTTGTGCGTATGAAATGTCCAGAATAAGGCAATCTATAGAAAGAACACTGATAGTGGTTAGGTCTGAGGGCCGGGGGGAGGGTAGGGAGTGGACAGCTAAAGGAAATGGGTTTCTTTTTGAAGTCATGACAATGTTCTAATATTGACTGTGATGACATTTGCACATACTCTAAAAACAACTACTTGTATACTTTAAATGAGCAAATTGTAGGATAGATAAATTATATCTCAATAAAGCTGTGTTTTTAAAAAATGCACAGAAGATTTATAACAATGCCTAGCACCTAGGAAAAAGTTCAAGTTCCTATGAGGAACAGGTGGCACATTTATTTATTTATTTATTTATTTATTTATTTTAATAAGGTCTTTAATATTTATTTATTTTTTAGAGACAGAAATAGAGCATGAGCAAGGGAGGGGCAAATAGAGAGAGAGAGACACACAGAATCCGAAGCAGGCTCCAGGCTCTGAGTGGTCAGCACAGAGCCTGACGCGGGTTCAAACCCATGAACCGCGAGACCATGATCTGAGCTGAAGTCGGATGCTCTACCTACTGAGCCCCAGATGGCACATTTAAGTGAGTTTTAAGGAGAGATTAATAAAAGGTGTCTATTCCCAAAAATGTCGACAGGGTTAGGGGAAACTAGCAAAGTGGAATGACTCATGGGCAAGGGAAGGGAATCCAGAGAGTGGGCTGAGAAGGAGAGGGTGCGCTAGAGAAAGCAGCCACTGCCTGCAGGGAGCAGGGAGGACCCAGGAGAATAGATGCCTCCCAGAGACCACTATCCATCTACTGGGACTCCCCACCACCAGAACCCACACGAAACACTGAGCCGCCCACTGAGGAGCCCAAAGAGGTAGTCCGTTCACGGTAGCCCCCAGGGCAGTGGCAATTATGCTGTGGACCAGCTGAGCCCTCTTTGTTGCGTTCCCTCCTAACTACCCCATCCTACAGCCAATCTTCTAGGGACAGCTTTTCCTACTAAATGATCTAACCAGGTAGCTTCTTTTCTTTTGTTTTTTGAAGTTTATTTATTTATTTTGAGAGAGAGAAAGGGAGAATGAGAGTGCATAAACAGGGGAGAAGCAGAGAGGGAGGGAGAGAGAATTCCTAACAGGCTCTGTACTGTCAGCACAGAGCTGGGTGCGGGGCTTGATCCACTGAACTGCAAATTCATGACCGGAGCGGGACTCAAGAGCTGAGTGGTTAACTAACTCAGCCACCCAGGCACCCCTAATGAGGGTCACTTAAATGTGCCATCTGGGGCTCTTCTTAAAGATTATTTGCTCACTAAGAGATGTGGGTATTTTCTTGTTACCAAATATTTGCGGCCTTTGGCAAAGGTGCCCCACAAAAGTTTCCTTCGGGTAGCTGGAGAAGGAAAACTCAGACATCAGAATGTTTCTCCCAGGCTCTCCCCAGAAGGGCTGACTTACGGGGTGGCACCCTTGCTTTGCAGCCCCAATGTAGGAAGGAACTAGTGTGTGTTGAAAAGAGACAGAGTCTCAATTTCACTTTCTAGTAACCATACCCACAGCTGCCTCCCCAAAACTGTTCCCTCTGGAGGTGTGGCACCCTGCTGATAAATTGGTGAATCCATCTTTGAGTTAAGGTCTGAGCAGAAAGGGAGTGTGGCAACCTGTTATGGGGTGAAGGGTGGCTCCCACCCCTGAATCCATATGTTGAATTCCTGACCGCTGGTACTTAGAACGTAATTAATTTGGAGGTAGGGCCTTTCAAGACTAATGAAAGTAAAATGACCTATAATGAGTTTTGTCTTTGTCAGAAGAGGATATTAGGACAGAGACAGAGAGGAAAAACCCCTGAAGACAAGACAGAAGGTGGCTGCCAAGGAGAGAGGCCTCAGATGGAACCAGCCCCATGGATACCTTCATCTTGGATTTTTCGCTTCTGGAACTGAAAACAGATTTCTGTTTAAGTGACCTAGGCTGTGAGGCTTGGTTACAGCAGCCCCAGCTTGGTGGTGTGGTGGCGATGGCAGCAGTGGTGTGCGTGTGGCGGCGGCGGTGTGCATGTGGTGGTGGTGGTGTGCGTGTGGTGGTGGTGGTGTGCGTGTGGCAGCGGCGGCGGTGGTGGTGGTGGTGTGTGTGCAGTGGTGGTGTGTGGTGTGTGTGTGTGGTGTGTGTGTGCGTGTGTGTGCGTGTGTGTGGTGTGTGGTGTGTGTGTGTGTGTGTGGTGTGTGTGTGTGTGTGTGTGTGTGTGTG
>NC_043702.1:140714205-140821660 GCF_006229205.1 Suricata suricatta
GGTGGTGGTGTGTGTGGTGGTGTGTGTGTGGTGGTGTGTGTGTGTGGTGTGGGTGTGTGTGGTGTGGGTGTGTGTGGTGGTGTGTGTGTGTGTGTGTGTGGTGGGGTGTGTGTGGTGGTGTGTGTGTGTGTGGTGATGATGGTGCTGGTGGTGGTGGTGATGGTGCTGGTGGCGGCGTGTGTGGTATTGGCGGTGGTGCTGGTGGCGGCGTGTGTGGTATTGGCGGTGGTGCTGGTGGCGGCGTGTGTGGTATTGGCGGTGGTGCTGGTGGCGGCGGAGGCAGCGGTGTCTGTGAGGGGCCGGGCGGGGAGTCTTCGCAATACCCTTCCCAGTCTGGAAGAAATAAGCCCCCAGAATTCTTCCCCTTTTGCCTGTACTCCTCCCACCCTGGCCTCTGCGTCCTCCACCTGCAGGATAAGCCAACAAAGTTCTCTTCCTCGAAAAGGTTACTTCACCTCTGCCCCAAAGCTCCCCAAGGAAGGGGGACATAAACGACCCATTAACGTCTTGGCGGGAATTTGCAGAAACATTTATAGCAATAAAAACAGAGCATAAATTAGCATCACCCGGCTTTGTGTGGATGGAGCTTAAGGAAACTACCACACCCCCTTCACTCACAGAGCCATATTTCTAATTTGGTACAGCTGGACTTCTGTCAAGGAAGGGGCAAGGCCAGAACTCGGCAGGCATTTCCTCTAAGTTCAGATTCCTGAGGGGGACATCATTGGTGAGGCTGCGGGCTGGCGCTCCTTTCCACGCCCCAGAGCCTCGACCAGGGGAGCTGAGTCAGCGCTAGATTTAGTCTTTGCCTCCGGTGCCGTAACAGATAGAAGAAACCCCGGGAAATCTCTCTGCCCACCCCAAGCGGCCGGGAAGAACTGTTTCAGGTGCTCCCCGTCCATCCCTCCTCCTGCCGACACCTCTTCACCCCGTGTGACTGGAGATGGATGGGGGAAAAGTCAAAATCTCCATTTCCAGGGTGCGGAGTGGCTGCTTTCTGGGAAATGATTAGGACCCCAGGGAGACAGTGCATTCAGACCCTGGGCATCTAATGAAGAAGGGTGCTCCGTGGTCCCAGAGTAGGGGTGGGTGCAGGTGGCGGAGGGGCTCACCAGGAGCAGTGAGGGCCAAGCAGACTCGGTCAGCCACTGCCCTTGATGTACACCACACTAGATGTACAAGCCTTCATTCCTGTGGCTCCTAGAAATCCAGCCTCCTGCAGGAAGCCTTCCTGGGCTTTTTATAGAAGAAAGAACCAGTACCCTTCCTACTAGAAAATGTAGATTTTTTTTCCCCTTCTATCAGCCCCCACTGCTACCTATGAGATACACACACGCACACACACACACACACACACACACACACACACACACACAGTGTGATGTTTCATTTTGTTACTTGTTTGGAAGATTGCGCATTCAGCCCTGTGTCGAGGTTCCAGGATGCCTGCCCCCTGTCCCCTTACCCTCTCAGATATCACCCTGAGGATCTGCCACATGGGACTGGGGTGATGCTTGGGGTGATGGTGTCAGTTTTCTCTTTCTTTCTTTCTTTTTCATTTATTTATTTTGAGACAGAAAGAGAGTGCAAGTAGGAGAGGGGCAAAGAGTGGGGGAGACAGAGGATCTGAAGCAGGCTCTGTGTTGACAGAGCCCAATATGGGACTCGAACTCACAAACCATGAGATCACAACCTGAGCCGCAGTCAGACACTTAACTGACTGAGCCACCAGGGCGCCCTGGTATATCCAAAGGACTTTCCTAAGAAGGGACAATGGTTTGGAGAACGCAACAATGAGCAAGATAAAGCAGTGGCCCTCAGCCCCATAGACAGATCTAGACAGCTGGTGGGTGGGAAAGCCTAGAGAAAGACATGATTAAGTTTGATAGTGAACTCTGATGATTTAACAAAGATGATCATTTCAAGGGGGTCTTGAAAGAGGAGCAAGAGTTCAGCAGGGATGGAAGTGGGGGTTGGGCATTCCAGGCAAAGGAAACAGGATGGCCCCAAGTTACTACCCACTGACCTTGCTTTTTCTTCCAGCATTCAGCACCGTCTGCAATTCTATTTCTATGTAACTTCTAACTGTTTACTTTGTGTCTCCTGCATGAATCTAACTCTCTGAGTGCAGGAAGCATGTTTGTCCCATTTATTGCTCTGTCCTAAGTGCCCCGAAGCATTCCTGGCACATTGTGGGCACGTGTACATGTTTGTAGAATGAATGAATCGATGGGCAGTCCGAGTGAAAGGGACAGAAGGGAACTTTTATAAGCTCTGCAAATACGTATGTGGTTTCATTTCATCCTTAACAGTACCATGCCCCCCAAAAGACGTCATTATCTGCACCTTGCAAATAAGGAAACTGAGGTCAGACAAAGGTACGCAAATTTGCAAAGATCCCATACCCTGAAAAAGGCAAGACCGGAATCAAAGCCCAAGCCGTCCAGTTCGACAGTCTAGAGTTTAGCAGGGAAAGGCTAAACATGGCCTGAATGAAGTAAAAGTGTGGGAAGGGACGTAGAAGGGGGAGCGCACACTCCAGAGCCAAGAAGCCTGACCAGACCTGGCCGCAGACTGAAAGGGAGAGATCCCTGTACAGATTCATCTCCATCCCCGCGCTGACCTCTCTCCCGGCTGGGGTCAATCACATGAGGATGACAGGAAAAACCTGTGACTTTGGCCACTGACTAGCTGCTTAACTTTGGGAGAAACACCTAACTTCTCTAGGGATCTGTTTCCCCCACAGAATGGTAACAGGTACTAGCTTTAAGGTTGCCATGCGATAAGGTAGGTAAAGCATCCAGTTCCTCGTCCGTAGTAGGTGTTCAGTCAGTACAGATTCACTTAGCTTTTCTCACAGCCTCCTAATGTCGACTGGCCTGGGCAAGACCGTCCCTGGGAAGACCAAAGAAGGAAGAAGTGTGCAGAGGACACCTGCCCTGGCCCAGGTGTTGGAACGGGCAGTGTCAGGAAGGGAGTGAGTGCCCAGCTAGGCCTGGGAGCGGTGGATGGAGAAGAGGGTCAGGGAGTTCACAGCAGAGGAAACTCCCCTCGCGGGAGGAAAACTGCAGCCCCTCTTGGGTGGCAGTTCAGACAAGCGCCCAGAATTCTAAGTCTGTGGCTCAGTCTCTACAGGTGCTGCCAGAGCCTGGTGGAGCGGGGGCCAGGGAACCACGTGGCTTGGGCCTCTTGTCTGCAAATTTGGTTGGATCACCAAAGGAAGTTATTCATAAAGTTACATTTTAGTGTTTAAAATGTCAATTTTTAAAAAGTTATTTGCTGGGGCACCTGGGTGGCTCCGTCGGTTAAGCTCTTGATTTTGGTTCAGGTCATGATCTCACGGTTCATGGGATCAGGCTCTGCACTGACAGCAGGGAGCCTGCTTGGGATTCTCTCGCTCTCAAAACAAATAAATAAAAATATTAAAAAATAAAAATTAGTAAAATTTAAAAAGAATTATTTGTGAGTTTAATTATGAATTGCACCTATTAGAGATTTACCATTTCTTAAAACATCTTGCACACTGCTCTATAAGAATTGTTTCCTAAAAGAAACACAGTATCTGGAATTGGTTTTATAAAGTGTTAACTTATAAACAAGTAAATGACACCACAAGGTTTTGTAACTGTCTGAATTTCTACATTTCCTATGTATTAGAGAGATGGAAAGAAAAGGAGAGGGAGGGAAGAAGGAAGAGAGGGAAGGAAGAGAGGGAAGGAAGGAAGGAAGGAAGGAAGGATGGGAGGAAGAAAGGAAGGATGGAAGGAAGGAAAGAAAGGAGAGAAAGAAGGAGAGAAAGGACACAGAGAGACAGCGGCGGGCCTCGGGTCTCTCCAGCTCACGAGAGCACAACAGCAGCAGCCCAGAGGCGGCCAGAAAGGGGAGGGGAGAGCCCGCTATTGCGCTTGTTTACTGCGCCACCTGGTGTTCATAACCTATAAAAATTTCAAGCTTCATCCTTGAGAACTGAAATTTGCAGAGTAAAATCCCTACAGCCATCTTCTGAAACATTCTCAAACTCTCTTCTTTATTTACTTGGAAAGTAGGAGTCTTATGAGCAAAAACATACCTCACAGATTCCCTTTGGTTTTGTTAGGTTTGTAACGTGGAAGGGAAGGTCTATATGTACTACTAGGTAAGACTGGGCACTGACTATGTGCCAGGCTGTGCTTAAGTGCCCAGCATGGCAATCCATGTAAATTAGTTATTATGACAACTCTAGAGATAGGTATTATTATTATTATCATGCCCATTTTACAGAGGTGACAATTGAGGTACAAAGAGTTTAAAGAATTTACCAAAAATCACACAGCTATAAAGTAGCAAAAGCAGAGATTCAAACCCAGGTAGCCTTCCCGAAGTGCCCATGATTTTAGCCAGTGTTACGCCATTTTTCCATGTAGGTATGTGTTCAAGAAAATATCTTCATTTTTATTTGGCTTGATATTAAGAATTTAACTTCTCTGTGTAAATCTTGATGGACCACGGATAAACAGAGTGGCAAAGAAGCTAAAAATATGCCTTCAATAATCCTCTGCTATATGATAGTAAGCTTTTCAGAAGCATAGATTCCCTTCTAGAATGTCAAAGAACTCAGAAGGATGGCATACAAAACAACTTAATTAGTGTTTGTTTATAATAATCCCAAGAAAATATTATAATCCCCTCAGTCTGACAATTTAGGAGAGCTCTTCTTTAAGACGAGTAATAATAATTAGAGCTGCTATTTACTGAGTGCTTGTTTTTCATTTTCAAGAAGCAATTATCTACAGACAGTCCCTGACCTATAGTGGTTTGACCTACAAGTCTCCGAATTTACTATGGTGCAAAACCCACACACACACAGTGGAAACCAGACTTCGAATTTTGATCTCTTCCTGAGCTAGTAACATACGGTAGGCTACCCAGTCGTGATGCTGGGCAGTGGTTCCAAGGCGCAGTTCCCAGTCAGCCACACACTCGGGAGGACACACGTACAACCCTTCTGTGCCCACAACCAGGCCGTTCTTCAGGACAGTATTCAATTACACAAGACACCCAGCGCTTTATTATGAAATCGGCTTTGTGTTTGAGGATTTTGCCCAACTGTAGGCTAATGTAAGTGTTCTGAGCACCTTTAAGGTAGACTAGGCTGAGCTATGCTATTTGGTAAGTTAGGTGTATTAAATGCATTTTCAACTTATGATGGGTTTCCCAGGACATAATCCTGTTCATAAGTCAAGGAAGGTCTGTAGTGAAAAACAGTGTATCACGTTACATGGGTTCAAATCCTGACTGTGTTACCTAGCAAGTCACTTCATATCTCCAAATTCCAAATTCCTTTGCTACAGAACAGGAAAATAATGGTGCCTACACTTCAAATAGGTGTATCAGACTTAACTGATTAAATACAGATAAAGAGCTTAGAAAAGATTCTGGCACATAATAAGTGCCCCCCAGAGTGACACCTTGCAGTAAATGTGCCAGGCACGGTGCTAACCAGAGCACAAATAAAGCCACTTTTTTGAAAATTTAATTTTTATTTTGTATTTTAGAGACAGTGAGTAAGCATGGTGGGGGCGAAGGGCAGAGGGAGGGAGGGAGAGAGAGAGAGAGAGAGAGAGAGAGAGAGAGGGAGAGAGAGAAAATCCCAAGCAGGCTCATCCCCACTCAGTGCAGAGCCAGACATGGGGCTCAACCCCATGACCCTGAGATCATGACCTGAGCCGAATTCAAGAGCCAGACACTTAAACTACTGAGCCACCCATGTGCCCCCCAAACCACCTTTTCATGCAAGTATCTCTCTATATAAGCTGTTAGCTACTATTAGTGTAGAATGGAATCTTTATAGAAAAGAATCTTGGTGGAAACATATCAAGATATTAATAGTTACCATCAAGTAGGTATAGTTTTTTTAATTTTTTTAATGTTTTATTTATTTTTGAGAGAAAGAGACAGAGCATGAGCAGGGGAGGGTCAGAGAGAGAGAGGGAGACACAGAATCAGAAGCAGGCTCCAGGCTCTGAGCTGTCAGCACAGAGCCCAATGCAGGGCTCAAACCCACGAACCGTGAGATCATGACCTGAGCTGGAGACAGATGCTCAACCGACTGAGCCACCCAGGCACCCTGGTATAGTTTTGATTTTGTATTGTTTTTCACTGTTTTACTTCTTTTTGCTGAATGAATAAGGGTTATTTTTTAATAAGAAGACCAAAAGTAAAAAAATTTTCAGAAAAAAATCATTGAAGGAACCAAGAATGGTTGGCTTGGAACTAAGCAGTCTCAAGAGGACATGGTAGATGTCTTCAAAGAGCTGAGGACTGAGAAGTGAAGACAGGCTTGTACTGTGTCACCTCAGAAACTGGAGCAGGACTAGCACGTGGAAGTGCACAAAAGCTTCTGCTTTCTAATCAGAGCTGATTAGAAAAGCCACAGTGAGGAAGAAGTGCCTCTTCCTTGAATGGATTCATGTAGAGGTTGAAGACCACCTCTCAGAGATGATCTATAGACAACACATGAGTCATATGGCGGATTGGATCACAAGACCTGTAAGTTCCTACCGAGCCAGGAATCCTAGTCCATTACCTAATTTTGCCTTGAAACACAGAACAGATAAAGGGCAAGTGGTCATCAGCTTTCAGAGAGTTGAAATCTGCTTTCTTGCCAATAATTTTTCTGCTACTATCAGTTTCCATTAAATCCTAGAAGACACTTGTCCTCCCTCGTATTTATGGATCCAGCATGGCAGGAGGTGACAGTACAAAGTCAGAGGCACCTTAGTGCTCCCTCCCCACTGTCATCAAGTGGCCAGGGATCCACCCTGACGTACAGTCCCGATGGTGGATCCTGCAGAGAAACACAAGAAAGAAGAGGCAAAGTCTTCACGACTCTGTGATCCCATTTTTTTGTCCTCTGAATCACTTAGGAACTGCTAATAATAGAGGCCTGGCCTCAGTGGCTTAGACAAATTAGGGATTTAGGCTTTCACCTGGAAGTGCAAAGGGAGCCCACGCAGGACTGGTATGGCACCTTCAGAATATGATCGGAGAACCAGGCCCTGCCACCTGCTGGACAGAGCTGCCCCGAAAGAGCTTCAGCTGACCCTTTGGTGCCCAGGTAGGAAAAAGGGGTGTTCCTCTCAGGCTTAAAGAGCCCTCCTCAAATGAGCAATGCTTAGGGCTCCTTTCCCAGGCCACACCTATACACAGGGCTAGGAAATGCAGTTTTAGCTGGGCGGAACCCCAGTAAAATTCAGGGTCTTGTTAGTAGGAAGTAGGAGGTGACTACAGGGCAAACAGCAGTCTCTTCCATGTCCTCTCGGGTCCCGATTCTTCCCCACTCTACAAAGATGAGAAGGCTGAGAAGGGGCGGCAGGACCCGTGCAGAGCCACCGCAGGTCAGCGATGGGGACAGTCTCAGCACCCGGGTGAGGGCTGGCTTTGAAAAATGATGAAGAATTCAAAAAGCAGGAACTCACCAACGTCTGCAGGCAAACACCAGCTGTGGGCCCAGGACCAGCTCTCTGCAGAGAGCCACCCTAACACATGAACGGGCTGCAGAGGGCAGGGGGG
The DNA here is from genome assembly GCF_006229205.1 of Suricata suricatta. Lineage (NCBI taxonomy): Eukaryota > Metazoa > Chordata > Mammalia > Carnivora > Herpestidae > Suricata > Suricata suricatta. The sequence continues at coordinate 140,721,757 of NC_043702.1, forward strand.
ACGAGGACCACAGGACACTAGTCTACATGTCATTCCGTGGGCTGGCAAGAGGTAGACGGCTTCAGCCCCAGCTCAGCTGGGAGAACAGATGGGTAGGGACTCAGTGCGGCTTCCAAATCAGCCTTCCCAGCCAGCCAAGGGCCGAGCTCATTCCTACCTGGTGGCAGCCAGCTGCAGAGGCCTGATGCTGAAAGCCAGGGGCGGCCTAGGGATGTGCCATCCCTCACCGGATGTGAGGGGCTGTCAGGAGGTCAAGTGAGTGCAGCGGTTTGTCCCAGCATCGATGGGTACAGCCGGGTAGAGCTGCCCACCAGGGATGGGCAGATTTCTCTACATGGGGCGAACCAGCTCTGACTCCTCTGGGGAGCACAGGTCCCTAACTGCTGAGATGGCAGGGCTTGTCTATCTCAACGAGGCCTGGAGCGCTGTTCTTTCTCATGCTCTCACCTCCCACAGAAATAATGGCAAAGTGGCCGGAGAGGTAAGGCGAACCCAGGAATTACACTGAAATGCATGCAATGTGAGCAGAGCCGGCCACTGCCCACATCTGAATGTAGAAAGCAAAGCCCTCAGAGCAGGGCGACAGAAAGAAAGCTTCATGAGGGGATAGAAATGTGTGTTCATTTGCAGAAACAGGATGTAAAATGCACAGAATTTTATTGCAACTCATAGGGAAAGGGCCACAAGTTTCAGAAAGAAACATGACTTTCCTGTCAGCTGAATGTGGTGGGGTTCACCACGGAGGGAGTGGATGGGCCCAGAGGAAGGAAGAGAACTCTCTTCTCTTTCCCCTTTCAAAGACTACATCAATTTTGGGTTATCTGTGTATCTGCTCCCAATTCACAGACACTAATGAAAAGGTGACTGAAATTTGTTTAGAATTCTATTTAAGCTAGGCTTCCAGAAAAGCTTTTTTAAATAAAAAGTCTGGAGTAGGAGCACGGGTAATAAAAGGCACACCATAAGTCCTTTAAAGACGGGAAAACTGGGCAAGAGACTGGAAGGACGGGGAGGAAGGAGCAGACGGGCCAGCTGCAAAGGCTGCACTGCTCGGAGGAGGCTCCCGGAAAGGTGGAGGCTGATGCGTTTCCATTACATTCCTCTTCGGCAAGCTGCAGGCACCCCACAGCCACCTGCTGATTGTACAATGAGACTCTTCAGATGATTACAAAGAACTTCCAACTCCTGTTCCCTCACCCCAGGCCTTCTGTCATCTTGAGGCCTTCGCCTCAGCAAATCTAAACTCTGCAGCCTGAAGATCTGCTCATTTGGCCCTGGGAAGGCTGGGCAGAAGGTGGCCAGCGGGCTCCCACACCACCTGCCTACCCTCTCCTTCCTCAGCAGCCTGGTTTCTCATTCCCACGAGGGCACAATCAGGGCCACGCGCCTTCATGAGCCCACCCCCGCCCCCCAGCCCCCTCCGGCCCTCTGGGGTGCAAGGAGTCAGCAGGGATACGCTCTCCATCCCGCCGGGGCCATCTGCACCAATTATAAGCCCTTTGGAAGCCAGCGGAGGGCTGTTTAGCTGCTGGTTCTCTATGATTAGCTAGTTCTTGTGTTTTGAATATTGCACATGGTGCAGCCAGCTGTACGAAGCATTCATGATTCAAAGCTTTTCTCCCTTCCAAAAGAAAAGTGCCAAGCTAGTTGTTACTACCATGGGGAAGGAAAAAAAGTTTAAAAGTCTTATTTTCTGGCAAGTGCCTTTTCCTACCTTATAATTCCACCTCTTCCCAGGCTTAGGACCATTCTTTTGCCTGTTTTCTATAGGCACATATTTGCAGGTGCTTGCTTGCTGCAAATGAGCCTGGCTACGAAATAGCAAGATAGTATATAATTCCAGCTCAGGCATTAGTGTCCATAGTCCAATAAACTCTCTTCTCTCCCTTAGTGTATGTGACAGACCTGAGGGTAAGGCATCCTTTGAATGTAACCATTCCAGAGAATCAATTTTTTGCAATCAACTGTTCGCAGGGCCAACTGCCGAGGCTCTTCTTTCCCAGCTACTGAGCCAGGAACAAAAGCAGTGCTTTGTTCACACCTGAAATCCTCCATGTTCTCACAGGGGAGAAGCAGTTGGCTGGCTATACGCCAGCACTAAAACCACTAGGGATGCTTAATAAAATGCAGATTCCCAGGGCTGTATCATGGACTTAAAATCCGGGCTGGCACGTGCGCAGAGATCCAGAGAAGCTGCAGACCTGGCGGGTCTCGTGAACAGTGAGAAAGGAAGCCATGAGCTCAGCTGCAGCATAACAAACGTGGAAACACAAGAGGGGGGCAGCCAGAGCCCCTTCTTCCTAACTCTGACCCAGACAAGTGAACACATTTTTTTTCTCATAAGATACAAGCTCTGTGGTGAACAGCCAGCACAGACTGGCCAGTAACAAACAGGGCACTATGTGCATATGAAAGGGTCTTTGTAGCATGCGTTTGGGCGGCTTATGACTGTCACCTCAATTTTCAGAACTTTAGGAACCCATCTGTATATGGAATGAACAGTTCTTCTCTCCCTGTTGAGTAGAGATGGAGAGAGAAATAGAAATGCCTATTTAAGTATTTAGCAGGAAGACTACCCCAAAAGTGACTTTACTTTTTTTTTTTTGATAGGCAATTTTCAATGTGTCCAAGTAAAAGAAAAGCTGTACCAATTAGGGGTTGCTCCATTGAGGATAATGGGAGCCATGCATCTCACCACCTGAGAAGGGAGTTACAGCTACGGAAAAGGAGAACACCAGAAGGCGTGCATGGTGTCAGAAGTGTGATGTGAATTCATGGTTTCAATACATGGAAATAGAAGTAAGTTCAGATGCTTTGTGTATATACATGTCCACAATGATAGTAATGGGTTATAACCCACTGAATAGATGAAACTACAAGCCCATACTGACATAAATTAACAAATAAGTGGAAGAGAGTAACTCTATACTGGAAAAGCCTGGCAAACAGTGCCTTAAACAAGTGGCCAGTTAGAGGGTCACACGGCTGGCTCACTCAGGAGAGTGTGTGCCTCTTGATCTTGGGGTTGTAGGTTCGAGCCCCACACTGGATGTAGACATTACTTAAAAATTTTAAAAAGCAATTTAAAAAATACAAAAGAAAACCAAGTCAGTTAGCATCGTCACTGACGGGGCACGCACTGTGTGCCACCTGGTGAGACGCGGTGAGGACACGTCAGCGCTTCAGGGCTCCTGCCAATGGCGCATCAACTAAACCTGATCAAAGGGAAACAATATCCAAAATAATAACCAGCCTGTAATCTTCAAAAATGTCAAGGTCAAGAAAGCCAGCAAAAAGCTAGGGTACTCTTCCAGAATAAGGGACACTACAGAAATACGACAATTAAAGGCAACATGTGATTCTGAACTGTACAGGACATTACGGGCCACCTGGCAAAACCTGAATGGTGGCCAAGGGTTAGATGGCAATTAGTATTAATGGTGGTTTCCTGATTTGCTATTTGTTTCCTGGTCACACGGAAAAATGTCCATTTATAGGAAAAACACTAAATTCAGGGATAATTTTTCCAAACGATAGGCCCATCAAGTTGGCAACTTATTCTCAGATGGCTTAGGTTCAGTACTGCAATTTTTCTGGGAATATTTCAAAATAAAAATGTTTTTAGCAGTGCACTTCCTTTTCATCTGTTATAGGAACTGAAAAAAGGGCCACAATAATAATGAAAACAGTGACATGAAGATAGATGTCAGAACAGCAAGAGCTTCAGAAAAATTATTTCTCGAAACAGAGTAAAGATTAATGTTATTTTAAATAACATGATTTTAAGTGTATATTTTAAAACATACTATTGTGAGTTAAAAAAATCAGTGAATGTATTCTTCTAGGCTGAATGAAAATAGAATATTTAAGAGTTTTAAAAAGCTTGGCTGAGGAAAAATAATAGTTTTGCAAAACATGTGTGATCCAAAATTACGACGATATTCAGCAGCAAGAAGTATTCCAATTTCTCATAACCAGTGCTCACAAGCAATGACACGTTCGCATCAAACAGAAAGAGGCGAATCTGAAAGAATTTACCAAGTGTAATAAATTAGAGAATAAAATAACAGTAGAAGAATTGATGGCTTACAAAAAGTCTCACAAGTAGAATTTTTTCCTTCTATCAACCTTGCAGAATTCTATTAGCCCCCTGCTGATCTCTGAAAGAGGCACCCCAAATTTGGTTCACATGTAACTTTTCAGGGACGCGTGTCCTGAAAAGAAGGAAGTACCCAGATGGCGCTGCCCGGTGTCCCTTCCTGTAGCTGTCCTTCCCTTGCATAAGTGATCAGAATTGGGTCCACGTGGCACAGAATCAAGCATCAGGTGTCAGGCCAATGCCGTTTCCTGTCCAACGAGTTCTCATCTTTCTCCAGTAATAAAGAGGTGGACGTTCTTCTTGGACTGCAGCATCTGCGCGGCCCGCTCCACACCAACCACAGCAGCCAACCTCTGGGCATCGAACTTGGAGTAGAGGACAGTGCAAGTCCAGGTGGCTTCCTCGCCTCTGCTCGTGGCTCTCAGCATGTTACAGACTTCACTGTAGAAGTGCGGATATGTTGGCAGTTCATAGAAAATCAGGTTCCTGATCCCTTTTATGGTGTACCTATTAGAAGGGGAAAGAGAGGCTAGATCTATTGGAGAAAATCTGTGGAAAAGCTACATAAGAATTCAACAGGGGTGCAGCTCGCTCCTGCTGCTCCATGCTCCAGGAGGAAGATAACGGCCCACCACCCAACAAACCAAAGATTATTTTGAGTTGGAAGGGCTTATTCTGTGACAACATATTTGAATTCCTAATGTTTGGCTTAAGATAGAGATAAAATAAATTTGCATTTCTTGAGCCTACTCTGGGCGTTCCAAGTTAGGGAAAGAAAGAACAGTAGACTAGGATTAAAGATCTATCACAGAAAAATTTAAAAGTAAACAGTTACAACTCAACGCTATCCTTATTATAATCAGGCAAAACAGAATGTTCTAAAACGGCAGTGAGGCCGGACCCAATACGTAAAATGAACCGCATGATCTGTAAAGGCCTTTGTATCAGTCTTTTCCTGTCACTCTGCAGACAAGCTAACTCCACGGCAGATGTCCCATGTTCGCCCACATACAAAATCCTGCCTGAGGACCCATCAGGCATTACGGAAAAGCAATTAGTTTCAACAGCTCATGCACTTCCTTCCTTGCTGCAGTGCTGCACACAGTGGTGGGGAACAGGGCGGGGGGAGGTGCGGACCCTAGGGACTAACCGTATGGTTTGGGTCTAGGTCAATTATTCCCTCTAGGGCCCCATCACAAAAGATTTTATAGCTGACAAGGTTCTGATTTTTCCTGCTAAAGCCCTCTCATACGCTGCTGCTATTAGACTCACTTGGGAATTTTACCTATTTTATTCACAGAGGATGCACTTTCCTTGTCTTCTTATCCCACGGATCGTCCTGATCTCCCTGGAGACCAGTCTTCCAAACAGTAACTGCAATCCACTACTTAGTTCCCTTTTCAGCACTGCCACCATAAAGAAGGAATTCCAACGGCTAATGAACCGGAGTACACTGTTCTACCTCACTAGTTATCAAAACAAACAAAAGCAAACACTAAGTTCCACTTCTGCTTTGTAGGTAAAACACTCAAGAGAGCCCTGCTTCCACACTAACCAGAAAAAACCAGATAGCCAACGTTCCTTTTCTTGAGCCTAGACAGCGTGTGTCACCCCCCGTGAACCGATTCAATGGTGTCCTGGAGGTGTATGTTTAATAGCTGGTTCTCAGTGGGGAAGAGAGGGTTGCTAGTTTGAAGCAATTGCCAATTTCTGTTGTGTAAATACTCCCACCATGGCCAACTGCAAGCTACCAATGTTATGTTGCTAAACTTGGGAATTGGGAAGAGATGGGCAACCAGATCTCATGAGCCAGCCCACCACTGACTGAATTCCAGAGCGACAAACCCCTCTGAGGAGAGACAGGATATGTGATCGACCTCACTCCTGGCAGAGCACAGGAGGAAGAGGGCAGCTGTCATGAAAATGGGTAACAAGAAAACAGCTGTACAAATTCTTAAAGGGCAAAGGTAGGCCTGTGTGACAGTTCAGAATCCCTGGGATTGGTGGACACTCCATTAGCTCACATCCGTTCTCTTCCCCAGACCTCCACTGGGGGTCCTGGAGAAAAAGGTGGGAGGCAAGGCAGGAGACTTGAGAGAGACTCCTTGGTGCAGACATGAAACCTCACTTCCAAAACCCATATCTATATGAAGTAAAAGTGTGAAACTGCTGAGAGAGGGGCAAAGGTCAAGTGTTGGGGCTGGGGCATTAAAGCCCCACCCCAGGCTTCACCACAAGACTTACACCCGGTGAAAAGCAAAAGCAGACTGTCCGTGGGGAAACAGCACAAAATCCATTCAGCCCAACATCCTACAGACATAAGCACAGGTCCGCCACCACTGTGGGAGAAGCAGGAAGCTCTTTCTTATGAAGATCCCTTACAGACTCAAGGTAGGGTTGGCGGCCATGGAGTGCACTGCAGGAATGCTGGCCAGGCCCCAGTTCCACACCCCGGGATGAACAGGGCCCGCCTCACACCGAGCCCGGGATGAACAGGCCCCAGCTCCACAGCCCAGGATGAACAGGGCCCGCCTCACACTGAGCCCGGGACGAACAGGGCCTGCCTCACACCGAGCCTGGGATGAACAGGGCCTGCTTCACACCAAGCCCCACTGAGAGAACCCCAACCCCACCGCGAGCCGTGCAGGGAATAACAAGCAAGAGCAGCCTGCTGCTGCAGAGGGGGATGGGTCCCTCGACAAGATACAGTGGAAAGTATACAATATCCTCTATGTAGAGTTCTTACTGAAAGAGGTTTAATCTAGTCAGTGATTCTGAACTTCACTGCACAATGTATCACCTGTCTGTCTGTGTGCTTGAAATACCTATGCTTCGTCCCATCTGCAGACACAGGGATTTAATTGGCACTGGGGTCTGCCCTGGATATCTGGGTCTTTAAAAGCTCCGCAAGGGGATTCTAATGTACAGCAAAGTCTGGGAACCACTGGTCTAAATAATTAAAAAAATCAATTACACAATCCAGACTTTGGGACATTCTACAGGAAACTGGATTGGACTCTTAAAAAAATGTCAAAGGAAAAAAAGCAAGAGAATTATTTGAGATCAAGGTTTCTTAAGCGCCACACTACTGACCTATTGAACCCAATAGTTCTTTGTTATGAGGCTAAGCTCTGAACTCTAGGGCATCCAGAAGCATCCTGGCCTCGATGCACTAGAAGCACTAGTCCAGTTCTGACAACCAAAAATGTCTCCAGGAAGAAAACTGCCCCCAGCTGAGAACTACTAAGATAGACTAAAGAAACACTAACCGAATGTACTGTATGATCCTTAACTGAATCCTGGCTTATTGGGTGAAACAGCTATAATGATCATCATAGGGACAACAAGGAAAATTTGAATAAAGACTATATATCAGACAACATTACTATAACAATATCAAGTGGTATGATAATGGTATTGTAGTCAGATAAAATACTATTCTTGTTTTTAGGAACTATATGCTGAAAGATTTAGGAGTTCAATGCCAGGAAGCCCCTATACTTATTTATAAATGGTTCAGAAAGGAAAAATAAGATGTGAATGGACAAAGAGAAGGAAAGCCAGAGAACAGGGGTGCATACAAATGTGACAAAATGCTAACAGCTGGTGAAGTCCAAGCAAAAGGAGGTACAGATGTTCACTATTACAGTCTTACAATTGCCTGTGAAATGAAATCTTTCCAAATAAAAAGCTGGGGGAAGGGAGGACATAATAGAGCTTTATATGCCAACTTAAAAATGCACCCATGATATACACATACACATGCCAAAGTGTTAACACATTAAAATTCTTTTTCAATAAGCACATAAAACACATAAAAGAAAAAACATCCCAACAAGTACAGTATAATCCCAATTTAGTTAAAAAAAAAAATGCACGGTGTGCACATCTGTACATGTGCACATATTTCTCACATAAAAAAAAGAAAGATACACCAAAATGGGTATTAATATCAGGGCACTGAGATTCCATTTTTTCTTTTAACCTAGATTTTCCAAGTTCTTTACGATAATTGTATAACACTCTCAGAATCACAGTACTTATGAAATAAAACAACAAAACCAATTCCAGTAAGTGTTGTATATAAAAACCAAGAAAATCTTTCACAGTTTCCATCTCCCACAATAGACGAGGTAGCTCCTGGAAATCGGGACCGTGGTGAGGGCCCCTTGAGAGGGACAGTTACTGTCGATTCTCCGTAATCTCCAGCATCCCTTCCCCTACCTTCTTCCTCCCTTGGTACAGGTACTGGGTCTTCAGTGACCCCTAGAAATATGACAGAATGGCTGAATAGGAACTTAAACTAAGGGCACAGGACATTCCAGATGTCTACCTCACCTGCCAACTGCAAAATGAGGCCCCCACGGCTGATCCGAAAGGTTGCCTCCTCCACGTTGTCTATAAAAATGGTCTTCTTCCAGAACCGGGGACTCTCAGGCGCTGGGGGTACTCAGAAATACCCCAGCATGCCTGGGTGGCTCAGTCGGTCAAGGGTCTGACTCCAGCTCAAGTCATGACCTCATGGTTCATGAGTTTGAGCCCCGTGTCAGGCCCTATGCTGACAGCTTGGAGCCTGGAGCCTGCTTTGGATTCTGTGTCTCCTTCAATCTCTTTGCCCCTGCCATCTCTCTCTGCCTTATTCCTGCTCATGTTCTATTTCTCCCAAAAATAAACATAAAAAAAAAAAGAAGACATAAGAAATACCCCAGCAGCCTTTTCCAACCCCATAACTCCCACCTCCAGAGTCTTCTGACTGTGCCCTGGTTAAGAATTCTCCCTGCTGTGGCAACTGAGGGATAAAGCTCACGGACAGGGTTGTGAAGCATGCCATCCTCAGGCAGGCCATCATGACCGAAGGCCTGTCCAATCCTAAGATTCAGCTGGTTTCATCCTCCGATCCCCACAATTAATGAATCATCTTCTGGTTGAAAATGTTCTGCTAGCTCACAAAAGAGCACTGATATTTCTAATACTGCCTACTTCCACAGAGAATAGAAATACAGAACTTCAGAGCTGAATACTAAAGCCTAACTTATATGTACCAAGGTCAAATCAAATCACAAAGGCATTGCAGATAAAAGCACCCATCATCACTTTGGTGGCCTTTCAAGCAAAAATATCTAGAGTTGGAAACTTTGAGAAAATTAGCAGTCGCAGAACACTGACGCACGTTATTTCTACTCATTTTCAGTGCAGGCCAGGATATGCCATGAACCTGGTCCAGGGTACAGAGCAAGTGGTACACGCTTGGTTTGTCTTTGTAGTGATTCGGGAGCAACACAGTTTGGTACGTACAGTGCTGTCAGCCGGCGGACTGTGCTGCCTGCTGAAGACATCATGCACTCTCCTTGCAAAGCTGCTATTTGAGAGCAGTCTCCGCCCTGCTTAATTCATACTTGCTATAGACCATCGCACTGGGAAATTTCCCAATTCATCCACTTCACTTAAAAGGCTTGCTTTCACGTGTCAAGCTGATAGAAAACTAAGGGCTCTTAAGACCTGCTGAGTGCAAACTCCCCCAAAATATCACTTTCCAACATGAATGAAAACAACAACTTACTGGAACAAAGCAAATAAAGATGCCAAAATTCATCAGCACTCTTTGGTCAGAGTCCTAAGTGGGTGCCCAAGAATGGAGCCTGGGGAACACAAATGTAGCCATTTCTCCTCTCTCCACTCACAGATCACCTAGTCAGCAAACACCCAAAGAGGTCATGTCAGGTCAGCTCAGCCCTGGTGGGCTGCTAGAGTTCTCCATCCCCATCTTGGTAACAAGAACATGCCTGGGGAGCACATTCTAACATCAGCACAAACTAAAAGGCAAAGCAACGCCAATGTGCATCATCAAATATGCTCCAAAGCCTAGATTTCTGGAGTATGTGTTTGCAGCTCCCTAAGAAAAAGTCCCTCAGTCGTGTATGTGACTGAGAAGTAATAAAACAGTAAAGGCAAAACATAATCAGGAAAGAAGAGATAATAGGATGCAATTTTCTCTCTACAGATAAGGGTTTAAAAAGAGCTTTTCATTTGGCAGCAGACGTGGCAAAACAATAAAATACCTGACTTCTGGGGGCATAAGAGGTTGCAAATAGTAATAAAAAGTGAAATATTACTAACGCTAATTAGAATTTTTGAAAAAAGGCCAGTCAAGGGGCAGCTGGGTGGCTCAGTCAGTTAACTGTCTATCTCACAGGTCAGGCCAGGTCATGATCTCGTGGTTTGTGAGTTCGAGCTCCATGTTGGGCTCTGTGCACAGACCAGAGCTTGGAGCCTAGTTCAGATTCTGTGTCTCCCTCTAACTGCCCCTCACCCATCACCTCTCAAAAATAAGTAAACATCAAAAAAAAATTTTTTAAAGGTCCAACTTGTTTTGTCAAAATCACATAGTGGGGAAGCAAAGCAAATTCTGAAATCATTAAATATGCCACTGTAAGCCCCTCACTTTTTGCCTCCTGCAAACAAGGGGTCTTGGTCTTCTCAGATGCCCTCAGTCCTAGTCTTCTTGGTCAGGAAGTGTGTGTGTACCCCTTGAAGACACACTGGAACTTTCTGAACACTGACCTTGTGCTCCGCCTCCACCTCCTAGACCACACAACCCCTGATGTCTGTGCTCCACAGCAGGGTCTTCTCCTTCTGAGAGTCACTTCAGTTGTGCTATCTAGACTCGTTCACCTCAGCCATGTCCTTCCTGAGGTGTAAGACCACAGCTACAGGAAGTACCCCAAGTGTGGACCCACTCGAGATCCACATGCTGATTATACTGTAGTCACTCATTTGTTTCTATGTTTTCCAACAATGCCCATTTGGGGAGGAAGTCAGCCAACCAACCAAGAAGAGCCGGTCCAGTTCCAAAACTTTCTGGCTCCTCTACAAAAGGTGGACTGAAGAGGACCTTACAGCACCGCAAAGCCTGTCATGCACTCAGAAGTAGGCCCTGATCTGCACCGCATTTTCTCTTCCTGAGAGGACACTCAAAACCTGGCGCCACTTTACCTTTTGTAGAAATGGAAGCGCTCTGTGAGGAGCAAAAACTGCTTCTCTCCTTGAAGGAAGAAGTGTCTGGCCCTGGAGACCCCAGACTTCGGGGTGTACTCGCAGATGTGAGTGAAGTTCAGTTCTTCCTTCTTGAAGTAATTTCGGAGACGCACAAAGTCAAAGTAAGAGGGGACATAGATGAACGTGTGAGACATGACTGCGTCACGATACTGAGGCAAAATCTTGTTCACAAAAAAGTTAAACCTGATTTGGAAAAGCAAAGGAAAAAGTCAATGATCTAGAGATTAGCCCTCAGTGTCATCACTAACTGCATTACCCTGGGCAAGTCACAATCTCCTTCTACTTTCCCCCAAAAGGCCAAGATGGCTTACCTCATCACAAAGAGATTATATAAGGATAAAAAAATTAAGTGCTAACACTATTCATCATAACAAATAGATGTGATGCCAGTATATCTTAGGGAGTTATTCTAGAAGTACATACGCACATCACTCATTCATGCATGCATTCGTTCTGTTGTCAATCAACAAGTCATCACTGAACAACTCCCATGAGTCCCCTGACCAACACAATGAGGAAACAGGGAAAACACAGAGAGAATTAAACACATGGAACCTTGAGGTTTGCATGAAGCAAAAGGTGAAGGGCTTAGAGTTGAATATTTAAAGGTTTCAGGGTTTGCTTCTGGGCATTAATTCTTGCCCTGAAGGGTTTAAAATTAAGCAGTAATGTAGTTAGGAAATGCTCCAATCTCTTGGGAAGGCTCCTGATCTATCGTACTGATGTTCCCAACCAGCTGGGGAACTGGGACAAGGCACTGTTCCTCTCTGGGCTTCAGTTTCCTCTTCTGTTGATGACTGGGTTCAATTATCTCATCTCATTTGGTAAATGGTAATCAGTAAAATCAACATACAGCCCAATTCTAAATTTATATGTCAAAGCCAAATCCCTCTCTCTGACCCCCAAGTGTCCAATGGGACCAGGAAGCGATAGGTACCTGTCATCAATCACTGAAGCTAGGTTTTCAGCTTCCATCCTCTGGAAGACATGTGGAAGCTGCACCAGGACATGGCTGATGGAGCCTGTCACTGGGACATTCCTCACAGCCACCTGTCAGGAGTCAATGAGAGCGTCAGAAGGCCAGCCATGCCCACTGCTGACCAAATGCCATCTTCTCCTTATGCCTCATGACCCAAACAGTACACAGTGCTTCATAAAGACCCAGAGAAACAAGGAGAGAGCCTACCTGGCCTTGCAGATTGACACAGTATTTGTTGAATATGGAGTTGATCTGGGCATCTTGCAGGGCCCCAAAAAGCAGTGTCTGGCGATAATACTTGGACCAATTATTGAGGCTCCACATCCTCACTCGAGAGAAGTCCACCCCATGTGAATCCAATGGCAGTAGGTTCATGTGGTTCATCAAATGCTTTGAACAGAAAGAACACTACCATTAATTTTTATCCTGGATGTACCTGTTGGGCACTGCTAAGCATTTTATAAACCCCATGGGGTATATACAATCAACTTCCAAATTACACCAGGAAAATCAAGGCTCAGATGGTGTGAATTGCCCAGTTAGGCGAACACTGCCAACAGGAAGGTAAGCTAAAACTGGTTACCTCTTGGATCTTTCAGAAAAGGTCAAATAGTACCTATACGAATACTCCTTTAAAAGGAACTTCAGAAATGCTACCCTCGTCACTCTATGGGTTCTTCAGTCCCAGACTTGGATAAGAAAAGAAATGACATAGAAAACAGAGCTGTTGTTCTTTAATGACATAGTCCTCAAAATTAGGAGATCCCCCAAGCCACAACACCTGCTTTTCCCTCAAATTAAAAAATATGACTCAACCATCTACATGCCTTTTCTAGCTTCATTATATTTTTACCTGGAAATCTCTATTAATGGCTAACAAGTACTATAAACGTATTCCCTCCTTCATGAGTAAATGCTCCCCTTTATCCGCCCCAACCTTCCTACAAGGTGGGACTACAGAAGCGACTCTAAAAACCAAACCTATGATTCTGTGATAAGGACTGTTCCAAAGTAAACAAGGGACAACACTGCAGAGTATGTGGGGAATGAGGAAAAAATGACAGCGTAAGTTACAGTAGGAAGATAAAAACCTCTGTAAAACAAGATCACACGTTAAGAAATCCTGAGCAATGTTTCCCATTTCCTCTGAAGGCCAAACAAGAAATAATGATCATAAATAGTAGGAAGAATTATGTTAGGTAAAGACGTTCCTGGTTATAAGGAACGAACTTACCAACCAGTCACACTGAAACGGTCTACTCACAGAAGTGACCTTTAAGGGAAGAAACCTTTGCTGGAGATATGAAAATACTGATAAGAATTTTTATTTCTCTGCATAATTATAGACCAATCTGTGGGCAGAAGGGGGGACAAAAAGCTTTTTCAAACTGGAAAATGTGAAACATTTCCATTTCCAAACTGAGTTCTCATTTGGACTTAAATAACACGTTAAGAATTAAACCACTGGAGTGCCTGGGTGGCTCAGTCAATCAAGTAAGTGTCTGACTTCAGCTCAGGTCATGGTCTCACCATACATGGGCTTGAGCCCCATGTCGAGCTTTGTGCTGACAGCGAGGAGCCTGCTTCGGATTCTGTCTCCTTCTCTCTCTCCCTCCCCCACTCATATGCATTCTCCCTCTCAAAAATAAATATTAAAAAAAAAAAAAGGACGTAAATCACTGAGCTTCCTCTCTCCCTAAATGTGAACTTTGTCACTCTAAATGTGAATGACCACCATTACCAGGACATGCTCCCAGTTCTGCATCAGGTAAATGTCAGCTTGATCGATGATGAGAAGCTCAACAGAAGACAAAAAGTCAAAATCTCTCTTCTTCTCTCCTTCTCCACCAATGATGGTCCTCAAGCCCAGCGGGGAGGCAATGAGGATGTCAGAGGAGTAAAAGGGGGCATAGAGTCGGATGCTCCTCTGGAGGATTGCCACTCCTACACAAGACAGCCAAGCGCACATCAGTTCGTTAGTTCCCACCACACCATCAGCTTCTGCCCTCTGATGCACGTTGTACTTCACATATTTCCCCTTAGTACATAAAACAACTTGTTTTACTTACTAAAATAATAATCCTCCTTCCCTGAGTTTATGGTCCCATCTAGTTCCTGGTCTTTTCCTTTAGGGCCAAACTTCCCCAGAGGATGGTCTCCACTTAGAACCCTCCCTTTCATTCCTCGATGCATTGCAATCTGGCTCGATTCTCAGCACTCCACTGAAATGACTCTTGCCAAGGTCATCAATTCAATGACATTTTGTTTCTTGCCACAATTGCATACAGCAGCATACTGAACACATCTTCCTTCTCATGTTCTTTTCCTCACTAGTGGTACCCACTTCTTTAACACTTACTTCTGTTTCTATACCTGACCTGGCCCGTATCTATCCTTCCAGATCCAAACAACTTTTGCACAAATCCCTGACTTGGCTCTAAGTTTTACTTTAACTCTACATAAGTTTATGAATAATAAATGGGTAAATTTATTCACCAACCACAACTGTAACATCACTGCCACAAAGATCTGTACTTCTAGCCCACATCTCTTTCTTGAGCTCAAAACTGATGTATCAGCAGCTTGCAGGACACTTGCACTTGTTTAAAACTACACATCAACTCTCAGGGCACCTGGGTGGCTCAGTCAGTTGAGTGACCAACTTCATTTCAGGTCATGTTCTCATGGTTTGTGGGTCTCAGCCCAGCATCAGGCTCCGGGCCAACAGCTTGGAGCCTGTCCTCTTTGGATTCTGTGTCTCCGTCTCTCTCTATGCCTCCCCCGCTCATGCTCTCTCTCAAAAATAAATAAACATTTTTTTAAAAAGTAAAACTAAACATCAACTATTGTCCCATTGCACCTAACACTACAGTCCTGCTGAAGTCTATGCAAATCTTAGGTCATGCCTGGCTTTTTCATCCTGATGCCTATGCATCAGGCTGGCATCAGTCTGTAAGATATGGGCCTCTGCACAGGTAGTTTCCTGTCTGAAATCTTCTCCTCCACACTGACCACCCCTCTTTGTAACTTTCTATAAATGGCACCTCCACCAGGAGGCCTTCCCTAACTATCCTGTCCTCTTCTGGAATACAAAAAGTGCTTTAAACACTCCCAGAACATCCACTGCATCCTCTGATTAGTACTTACCATTATCATTCTGTATTGTTTTCCCATGACACCGGATTTCCTTAGCAATAGGAATCATAACTTTTATTTTAAATCCCTAGCTTCCTAACAGTTCTTGGCACACAGTAGATGATTAATAAATGTTTGTTGAATGAGCTTATATGACTAATAAACATTTCCCCAAGAACATTACTCTATCAATATACAACCGACCAAGTATATGGGAGTTGAACTAGCAACAAGCAAACATGTAACAAGTTGGGCGGCAGTTGGTAAGTCCTGAGTAGAGACAATTCAGAGGTAGGCACTCTGCATGGCCAGCAGGAGGGAGGTCCACCATTATGCACAGACCCTCAGTTTATTCAGCCTCCCCTGAGCGACCCACTCAGCCCATGTCATTTCCAACTCCCCTGTAGCATCAACTACTAGCTATGGGTTCGCTGAGACATTTCTATTATAAATGTGCATGTGTCTCTATATAGAGCTTCAGAGATGCTCCACCCCACTAACCAAGCAAAACTCTCTCCCCTGGCAGACAGGATGTCTCAAATGCACCCTAGCCCTAGGAGATGTCCTAGGAGGACATCTCAACTCACTGTGAGGAAGCCTAATTCCAGGCTTCTAGCCTCCAGCCATGAGAACCTCACACTGTAGGTCCCTCGGGGTCTGAGTTCTGACAAGGAAGAATTACCGATCCGAAAGTGGTCATCGATGTTGCCGACAAACACAGCTTCATAATCCTCAGGCCTCTTCAGGTTGGGTGGTCTCTCCTCAGGATCAGAGCCATACTCTCCCTGAAACCTCTTTTTGTTGCTCACAATTATTTTCTTCTTGCTGTCGCCCTCGAGGAGGCTGATGAAGAGCTGGACCACCCGTAGAGCAGCTTCCCGGAAGGGCACCACGATCAGCACCTGTGGAGGAAGCCACGGCAGCCTTGGTGGGACCAGGAGAAGGACTGGCAGCTGCAGATCAGCCTGCTGAGGACACGGAGCTGAACAACCCTCTGTAGAGCGGCTCCTATCTAGACCACCCTTTTGCACAGGACCTGGCTCAGTGCTAAAGGCTGAGCACCTCTCATATCCACAGTACCATGTCCTGTGGACTCTGAGCTCATGGCCCCAGAGGAGGCAATTCTCAAACAGAATGTGGAAATACCTTTCAGGATTAAGTCAATGCCTTTAACAGCTGCCCACTAGCAAAAACCCAGTATAAACATACAAGTGGCAAGAAATGTTACTCATTTTTGTCTCCCATAGAACTTAGTGTAGTATTTTTATCCATAAGCCCCAAGGAATACATACATACATAGTAAATAATGAATTAGATGTAATAAGGAGAGAACAAATAAAGCCGGCAAGGAAAAGGATTAATGAATCAGTACGTTTCTAGAATGTTCTCCAGTACATTTTTCAGAAACGATAAAGCATTTCTGAAATAAGATCATATCTCAATGGGATATATAGGACTTAGTTTTCCAAACATTTCCAAAAATGCTTGAAGTTACAACTGTTGAGAATGAAAACAGAATATGCTTGATAAATGAGAAACTTCTAACTAGCCTTCTATAAATATCAATAACATAAACAGCCCGTCAAATCACACAATTCACCAAATTCTAAATGTGCTTCACCGTTAATCTGCCTTCTTCTCTACAACTTCATTCTTCTCTACAACTCTAAATGGAGACAGATAAATCTAAAATCCTCATGTCCAAGACTCAGATGGTTTCCCAGAAAGGGAGCCCGCACATCTGGGCAGGTGTCGTGATTCAGCCTGGGACAGTGCAGCAGTGAGGGCCCAAGACTGAAGAAGGCCAAGTTCTGTCCTAGTAGTCACACTATGTAAGTGTCCAGGCTTCGTTTTCCCCAGCTTTCAAGTAGCGGGTGGGATCAAGAAATGTCTAAGATCCACATCAGTACTTAACTCTAGAATATTATTAAACTCAGTAAAACAATCTAAATAATCTTTTTAGGTTCTTCAATATGGAGGGATATAGGCTAAGGTGGTAGAGGAAATGGACAACACAAGATGTAGCTAGCCACTTACTAAGAGTAATGTGGGCACAACTGACACACATTTCCTACCAAAGACCCCAGATCAACTGGAACTGAGGCCTATGAAGCCACATGAATGGAACCATGTTAGGCAGTCATCACTCTAGAATGGGAAAACAGGAACTTCTGTTTTCCAAGGTGTATGCATGTGTGTGGCTCAGTGAAGAGAACATCTCTGCTACTTCAGCGCCCCTGGCTCTCTTTAGCAAGAACCTATGAATCTGGGTCTCTGTCCAGCCTTCACATCCAGGGACTGGATAAAAGACTTACTGGTTCCATCCAGTTCTCACAATCACAAAGAGAATTATAATAGAGTGTCATTTGCATATGTTCAGGGTTATCTTTAAGAAAAACTATCACAGAAGTACTGTGATGGCAAGTTTCCAGTTAAATCCACAAATCCCCGCAGTTAAAAACAGTCCACTGAGCTGTTTTCTGTACTGCTCTGACACTACCTGGCCCACCTAACGTGCTCGCTCTTGGACTCACCCCAGTATTCATATCATTAAACTACCCGGGTACCTGCTAAGTGCCAGGCACCTAAATGGCAGTGCCTCGCAGCCTCCTTCTTGAGGACAAAGTTCACCTGCTGCCACTCACCTTGGGCCTCGTTAGCCCTTGGTCTCTGAAGTCATCATCATCACCCACCCCGAGTTTCTGGCTGCGGCGTCTGCTATTGTTAGCAAGCACCTGGGCATTGGCTTTGAGGACATGATTTATTACATGCAAGCAGTAGACATGGCGGATCTCCTCCCCATTCTTCAGGGCTGTCCTTTCTGGGTAGAAAAGATCCTGGTAAGAATTCATAATTAGGAAGAGCTCTTTCTGGAGGGGTGTGAAGGGGCTACTTGACGTGGGGGAACCAGAGAGGAACTGGCTGTTAGTCTTGGTCCAGGTGGATTCCAGAGGCTTCTGGAGATGAAGTGACTTTAAGTCAAGGTCCTTTGATGGTTTCAATGTTTCCAACTTCTGAAACTTGGATGAAAAGACAAGCTGGCCCAATATGGGCCACTAGGAAAGAGACACATCAAGAGCTAAGTTAGAAATGCATTATACTTAAAAAAATAAAATAAAAAAGGAATGCATTATACTGTGTTACATTCACACAATTCGTAATTTGCACAATTCTGATTTACAAGATCATTTCATTTAATCCTAACCAACAACCCTGCAAGGTAGATGCCATAATGCTCTTATTAAAATTTAGGAAAGCCGAGGTTCAGAAAGATTATATGATTCACACAAACTTTATCCAGGAGAGGAGAGAGCTGAGAGCTAGAGCCCAGGGTTTCTGACTTCCAACCTGAACTCTCCACCATGTCAGTGTATCCCAGACTACTCTGCGGAGTATGTTATAGGGAATCAAAATTCACTGCAGAAAAGAAAGGGCTCCATGGTCAGAGAACTTTGGTAAACATCACAAAAGCTAATCTTCCTCTGGGAGAGTCACAATGTATATTAGATACACAAGGTTCTGAGGAGTCCTTTGACAAGAGCTCTGTTCTACTTTATTTAACCTAATGTTTTCCAAATGTACTTGGACATGAAAAAAGAAATTTTTTTTGAGATATAGGTATTAAAATCCTAAAGTATACTTTTGTGAGTTACCAGTTTGGGAATTTTTGCCCTGTAACAAAATTGCTGATCCTGGGGGGCGTGGTGGGGACAGCGAGGGGAAAGAAATGAATGATCTCAGCAGTAAGTTCATTTATTTTTAAGTTTATTTCTTTATTTTGGGAAAGAGAGCACACATGTGTGTGATAGTGGGGCAGGAGCAAGAGAGAGCGGGGAAAGAATCCCAAGCAGGCTCTGCAGTAGATCTCACAAACTGTGAGATCATGACCTGAGCCGAAATCAAGAGTCAGACACTGAATTGACTGAGCCACCCAGGCACCAACACTGGATCTATGCACCAACGAGTAGGATGAATCTCCAGGGAATCATGCAAAGTGATTTGAGAGAGAGAGAGAGAGAGAGAGAGAGAGAGAGAGAGAGAGAGAGTGAGTGACTGCATGAACGCAAGGGAAGGGCAGAGAGAGAAGAGAGAGAATCCCGAGCAGATTCCATGCTCCCAGCACAGAGCCCCACACAGGGCTCAATCTCACAAACCATGAGATCCTGACCTGAGCCAAAATCAAGAGTCAGATGCTTAGCTGACTGAGCCACCCAGGTAACCCAGAGTTCTTTTTACATAAGACTTTTGAAAGGACAAAATTGTAAAACAGGGAACAGACAGTGATTATCAAGGATTAGGAATTGGGAGGAAGGAGGGAGGTATGGCTTTAAAAGGGCAAGCGGGAACAAGAGAGATCTTCATGGTGCTGAAAATGTTCTGCATCTTGACTTCGGTGATGGATGGGGGGACTTAACACGGTGCAGAACTAAACACACACACAAAAGAGTAGGAGCAAAAACCGGGGA
Source organism: Suricata suricatta (assembly GCF_006229205.1). Lineage (NCBI taxonomy): Eukaryota > Metazoa > Chordata > Mammalia > Carnivora > Herpestidae > Suricata > Suricata suricatta. The sequence goes on from NC_043702.1 coordinate 140,741,492, forward strand.
AAACTGAATAAGACAGGAGAGCGTGTTCCTGTGAACTTCCTGGCCCTGATGCTATACCACAGTTTTCTCAAGACAGGGGGAAGTGGGCAAAGGGCATAAGGGAGGTCTTTAGTTGTTACAATTGCATCTATAATTATTATCTCAATAAAAATTTCAATTAAAAAAGGATGACCAGTTCTTATAAACAGCATCAGCTCCACATCTGAGTAACTTCGTTGTGAACCCACCTCACATTTCACACAAATAGCAGCAGCAGCTGCTGTTTACTCAACACTTTCTAGGTTATCAGTCAGTAAACTAAATTACTTCACTTTGAGTCAAGCATTACTGCCCCCCTCTAACAGATGAGAACAGTGAAGATCAAAAAGGTAGCCTAACTTGCTTCAGGTCACGCAGCAGCGCCTCTCAGGTGCTGCTCTAAGCCCTGGGGTACCTGCCTCCAGAGCCACTCTTCTCTGTCTTCCACACGGCAGCTCCCCTGGGCCTCTCCGGCCAGCCCTGGGTCCCTAGGCTCCCCCAACCCCTGGGTCCTGCTCTCTGGTCAAGCCATCTACCACCAGCATGTACTGCCGTTTGGGGAAGCCACCAAAACCCAAGACCACTGCTGGACTCGGAGCTTTCCTTCGTTTGTGACCGGCTGATGAAGCAACACTTACTTTTAGCTGGTGAGTAGTTTTGGGATTTGTAGCAAGAGCTTGAATTTCTTTCTCTTTCAGTTCTTTGTTCACGTGTTGGAGAAACGGATCTAATTTAGAAATCCAGAATGTCAGAAGGCTTGGAGAAAACAAGTGGTTTTTTTTGGTCTTCCCTCTAAATGACTCATCCTTTCTCCCATCTATTTCCCCCACCCTCTCTCCCAGCCCAGAAGTCTGTAACCGGTTTCTTTTCCTAAAGCATTTCTCTAATCACTTTATGTTCCAGCTCAAAACCCTTGAAGAAACTTCTCAGTCTGAAATCTGGGGCACTGCACGAGGCACACCTCCAATCTACCTCTCCAGCGTAATTTTTGACTTACGCGGCCCTCAAACTCTTCTGCCACTGTTGGATTCCTTCCTTCGATTAAAAATCCTATCCTTTCCTTCACCTCATTTCTGTATGTCCAAATACTAATGTTTAATGTTATCTCCTGACTCACAATAAATATTTCCCTAGAGCCTCCCCAGCCAGGGGCATGCAGGTTCCACCAACAGGCCATCCTCCATGCCCCGCCCTGCTCCTGCCCACCCACTGCAACGCCCGTAAGTGCCGTCTGGTCTCCTACACTGGACGGTCAGATCCCTGAGAGCACGTTCCAGGTCTGATTTGTCTTGCACTGCAGGACACACAGAAATGCTCAACACTCAACTGAGTTGAACAAATGATCCAAATGGTAGCACCTGCGCTCAGGCTTATCTTCAGTCCTCTTGAGCTGGCACCCAACCTTGTCTTCCAGTCCCATTCACTAAGAAGCAGAGAAAAGCTGGGGTGCCTGGGTGGCTGAGTCAGTTAAGTGTCTGACTCTCGATTTCAGCTCATATCATGATCTTGCAAGTTGTGAGATCTAGTGCAGAGCCTGCTTGAGACTGTTTCGACCTCTCTCTCTGCCCCTCCCCATAGGGAGGTAAGAGGGACAAAAAAGGCAGTCACGACAAACAACGAGACCAACCTGACTTGCCCGCCAGGCAAAGGCTGAGAGAGAGCAGAGACCTGCCTACATCCACCATAGGCAGGCCTTGTCCAAGGCACTGTCCCTGGGACAGAGGCATGGCCAAGAGGCTGAGAGAGACTGGAGAGACAGGATGGAGTTCTGGGCCTCTAATGGGCTCCCTGGTAATGGGGACCAATCAGGTTAGCCAGTCTTGAGTCTTACCTATCTGGAAAATTCCTGCTCCAATTACAAAGAACAAGCGAAGGGTAGAGAGATAAGTGCAAAACGTTTTTCTCCTGTCTCTTCCTTCCCTGCTTAGGGAGAAAATCAGAGGTCATCCCCTGACCCCAGCTGCGGCAATGCAGAATCTGGGGAACGGGCCTCCCCTCCTATCACTCGTAGGCTACCTGTCCTACTAAATAGCCTCCTGATTCCCAACACTGCTCAACCGCTGAAAACCACAAAATACCTTTGAGAAATATTTCTTTCCAGCTCCAGTGGAGCCGCTGGCCTGTCGTGCAGCTCACGCCAGTGACTAGAGATTTAGCGTGGTGTTTCGGCTCACAACCCTCCAGGCTAAGCTCCTGGTGAAATCACACAACACACGCTGCGCTCTGACCTTGTGACGCGTTCAGAGGACACGCGCCTCCACTTTCCTCTTCAAGAAAGTTAGTTTCCAGGCTGAAGAGGGACTCATGTTTTGCATCCGTAAACTCCTTGGGGGACTCTTGCGATGTGCTGGGTGGCCCGTCGCCACCGTGTCCCTCTGGGTCAGCAGGGTCTGCCATTTCGAGAAACATTTCATTAAGTTATTTACCCATAAACATAATTACCCCGCCGTGGACCAGTAAAATTTATTTCCTTAACCTAAATCAACCCTGATGTTCATTACTATTATTTACTTTTAGGCCAATTCAGGGGGAAGACTTAAGTTTCAAAATCAAGCCTGACTGCTGACCCCCTTCCAGCTCCAGGAATTGACTGTAAGACGGTAAGGACACTAAGATGGACATGTAAGGATGTTTAATGCAGCACCGATGATGACCAGAAATAACTCAAAAAACGGATTTCATCCTTTTCTATCAATGGAGTATTAAGTTACCACCTATCACTTACAATGAAATACTGTGTAATTAAGAAGCCAATATGGATCCATAATCTCCACAGTCACTCATGGAGAAAAGGACTATTAAAGAAAAAAAGTAAATCACAGAAGCATATGAGACCATTATACACACACACTCATGTATATGTACATACTGCTACTTCTATCCACAAAAAAGTAATCTGGAAGGTTACATAAAATGCTAAAAGTGTTCAACCCAAGGCAGTAGAGATATAGGTTAACTATACGACTCTTTTAAGTTTTAATAGTAAGTATATATTGCTTTTATTTTAAAAAAACCTCACAAACTTCGCATTTTTAAAAATCCAAAACAGGATTTTTAATAAAAAAAAAAAGCCCCCTAAGTCTGAGGCTATAAAATTTGATCCCAGTAAACCTGATGAATTAAAATACTATGAATGATGAATGACACCTCAGAAAAATACAGCTGTAACAAAAATAGGCCTTAAAACAGTGAGATATAAACAGTTACTCGGATACGCTGACAGTGAGATACCACTCCAATACAAAGTCACAAATTTCTAATACATGAGCGACACGGATGAACTGCAGAAACATGAGGAGCCTAAGCAGCCAGATCCAAAAGGGTACAGACTGTATGCTTCCACTTAAATGAATTTCTAGAACAGGCGAAACTAATCTATAGTGAAAGAAAGCAGGTCGTGGTTGCCTGATGCCAGAAGGGGGAAGCAGACTGTAAAGGGACAAGACACCTTTCAGAAGTGTTGGAAATGTTCTCAATCTTGATTTTGGTGACAATAACACAGATGTATATGTCTGTCAAACTCCTCAAGTTGTATACTTAAAATGGGTGCCCCTGACTGTGTGTAAATCACACCTCAATAAAGGTGGCTTTAAAGTTAAAAGAAAAAGTCTCCTAGAAGTCGGAGTGAGAGAACTGCTTTAACCTTTCAGGCTCAGCTGCTCTCTGCAGCCTTCCCCCACTTACTCCGGGCAGGTCTTCCGCACCCTACAACCAGCTGTCACCTACAACTCTGCTGCTCGAAAATGTTGTATTTTTATGTCTGTCTATTAAATTTGGTTTCTCTAAGGGAGGGACAATGATTTCTTTGAGACCATCACAGAAACATAATTATGTCCCCTTTCCTCTGAATCAAGAAAACTTTAACTGGGATTGATGAAGACCTGGAAATTATAAGCAAAAATATTACTTCTGCATTCTTCTGGCCAGAGGGTCCTGTGTTTTCATCGGATTCCCAAAGGTATCACTGAACCAACAAGGTCAGGAGTCTCTGCTTTGGATCCATGTGCTTTCATCCAAATCCCACGGTACAGGGCACTGTGCTCATGGGGCCGTCTGCCCTGACACAGAGGATGAGCCCACACCAGACACTTACCCTCCTGCACTTGGGCAGACTCTGCTGCTGTCCCTTCGTCCACACTGACATCACTGTCACCATCATCTGCGTCCATTTCTGCCTCATCTACAGCACTATCTTCTTCTTCTTCTTCCTCTTCCTCCTCCTCCTCCTCCTCGTCCTTCTCCTCAACATTCTTTAATGTGGCGAGTAATTTGTGGTACCCAGAAACTTGCTCTGGTTCGCTCTCCGCTTCACTTTCAGAACCTGAAGTATCTGAACTCTCTGACTAAAGGAAAAAATGGGAATGTTTGAAACAGAAACATATAATTCTTGTTTCCACCCTATGATTATTATCATCAGCCCCAAAGTATAACAGGTTCGGACTTTCATAATAAAAATTGGCTTTTCTGTAAATATGCAATCGTATCTATTCAACCAGGCCCAGCAACAAAGTTATTTTAAAAAGCTAGTCTGGCTATGATTCCAGAATCTTTTTATCTTCTTTGAACTGCTAATGTTCCACATGGGAAGAAAGCTAAAAGCAGAGCGTTAGGTTATAAGGAGAACTAATTTTTTTAAATATTATTTTTTTAATGTTTATTTATTCTTGAGAGAAAGACAGAACATGAGCAGGGGAGGGCAGAGAGAGAGGGAGAACACAGAATCCGAAGCAGGCTCCAGGCACTGAGCTGTCAGCACAGAGCCCGTGTGGGGCTCAAACCCATGAACCATGAGATCATGACCTGAGCCGAAGTTGGACGCTCAACCAACTGGGCCACCCAGGCACCCCAAGAGAACTAATCTGTGTCAGATATTTAGCACGTTGAACGGAACAAAAAGGAAAATTACAATACAACAAAAGAATTTAATGGTTTTTTTTTTGTTTTTTTTTGTTTTAGTTTGTTGTAATGAATTAGGACCTCTGTTCAGTTTGCACTGTTTGTGGCTCCTTTTATGTTAACTAAACAAGATACTCCTTAGGATTCACCAAGAGCCCTCCAGTAAACCTCCTTAACAGGTTCCAGCAGGCTAATCTCTCAGGGGAGTTTCAAACTCTGGTTACTGTATTAGTTATCCCAATGGCATTTTAACAGACGTCTGCATTCAAAACCATGCACTACTAAAACAATAGCTTACAGGGCGCCTGAGTGACTCAGTCGGTTGAGCATCTGGCTTTGGCTCAGGTCATGATCTCGAGGTTCGTGGGTTCGAGCCCCGCGTCGGGCTCTGTGCTGACAGCTAGCTCAGAGCCTGGAGCCTGCTTCGGATTCTGTATCTCCCTCTCTCTCTGACCCTCCCCTGCTCACGTTGTCTTTCTCTGTCTCCCCCTCTGACCCTCCCCTGCTCATGCTGTCTCTCTCTGTCTCCCTCTCTGACCCTCCCCTACTCACGCTGTCTCTCTCTCTCTCTCCCAAAAATAAATAAAATATTAAAAAAATAAAACAAAAGCTTATGTCTAAAATCGGAAGGAGTGGAAATGCAGCCAGACCTCATTATTATTATATATAATCTTAAAACAACCCAGAACCAACTAGTATAAAAAAAAGTATAAAGCATTACCAGTTGATAAATCTGTGGTTTTGCTTCCTTTCCGGAAACGCTGAGAAGAAACAAGTAATGTTAAACTCTACTAGCATGTAGCAATAGTAAAAAGTCTAATGATACAACTTTAGTTTTATTTTACTTTATTTTGAGAAAGAGAGAGGGAGGAGTGGGAGGGAGGGAGTTCGAGCAGGGGAGAGGGGTAGAGAGAGGGAGTCTTAAGCAGGCTCCATGCTCAGCATAGAGCCCAATGCGAGGCTGAATCCCCACGACTCGAATGGAAATTAAGAGTTGGACGCTCAACCAACTGGGCCACCCAACTGCCCGTGATGACACAATTTTAAATGAAAAGGGCAGAATATACCATTATAAATACATAGCTGTAGTCATGTAAAAACTATATATGCTCTTGGACCGGGATTATAAGAATGTAACAAATGATAATTGATAAATGAAAAGTTTAACAATGTCACAATGACAAACAGTACCTGGCTCTCATCCGAAAGAAGGATCCATTCAACAAATAAGAAACCCTTTCTAGCACATTTCTTAATTACAGTGTCCCTAACTGCTGATGAAGCGGCCCGAAGCGGAGTGAAGGGTGAGGGCTAAGATCATCACTGACAGTCTGGACACTCAAAGGAAACCACAACTACCGATACCCCGGTTTCTTCATTGTAATTGGATAAATCAGTGATGTCGAAGGGCCCAAGCAATTCTTTAAAAGCCCAAACACCAAAATCAATCTTAGAAAACCCCTAACAGTACAAAAAGCAGCCCCTCGTCCCCCTGGGGGCGTGCGGTCCCAGCATAAAGCTAAGAGCTCAACACAAGGCAGGCAGGAAGACCCACGAAGAAACCCATCTTTGGCGGGATGCAGCCGGGGAAGTGCACGAAGGGGAGGGAGGCGGGAGGGGTGCGTCCCAGGGAGACCGGCGGACCCAGCCCGGGAAAAGCCACGGACACCGCGGGCGCCGGCAGTGCCCCTCGATACCGGTCATAGAAGGGATGCTCCTCGCCGAAATCCCGAAGGTGCTTCTTCTGCTTTTTAGTCAGGGTGTTGAGCAGCTGGCTCTGGCTCCGGCGTCCGCGTTTGCCCATAGCAAAAACGTCAAGGTGGCCCACCTTCAACAGCCGCGTTTCCCACCTGGAATTTGTCTCAACTCACTCCAGCGAGGTCGCCCACGGCGCTTTACGGCGGAAGCAGGTTGCCATAAAGCAGAGCCGTTTTACGTCGCGCTTGTACGACAGGCGTTAGAACTTCCTGGTCTCGATTCCGCCCTCTAGCGAGACTCTTTGGAAGCACATGCCCGCGTGCCTATTTGTTCTCTGAGTTTTAGAACGTTGGCCGGTGGCTTGCGGCCCAGGGGTGCGGTTTGGGGCCCAGGGGTGCGTAGATGGGTGGGCGTGCTTTGTCCTTCCGTTTTGCTTGTGGGAATCCTCCCACGTAAACGTGTAGTAGCGGAGGTGGTTGAATGCCCTGACTTTATATTATGCTATAATAAAAATTCCAACCAATATAGAAGGGTGCTGGTACATCTCACTTCATTGTCACAGCAGTACACACACAAAGAGGTCCTGTTAATACGCCCGGTATTGCAGATGAGGAAACTGATGCTTAGTAAACGTTATACACACACACACAAACACTAATACTAATAATAAAATAATGATAATAATAATAATAAAAAAAGAAAACGTTACAAACTAGCAACAGAGGATGGGGAACTTCGATGCCACCAAAGTTTTACACACTAGGGTCAGCCACCTGCGTATGCTGTATCAAGAATGGGGACATAAGGCTGAGATACCAGCCCTCACCCGACTCTCTTGTTTTCTGAAAGTATTAGAAGAGCCCCTGGAAATAAATCTATTCCTGCATTCATCATGTTATGAGAGCAGAAACATACCCAGTGAAGTAAAATAACTTTCCTAAAATCACCCAGAGTCAATGTTAGAAAATACCATAAAACTAGAGGCTCCTCAAACTGAACTTGGGAAACAGGAATGGAAAAACTTTTTTAAGGTGGTATGATTGTTCTATATCTTGATGGTGGCAGTGGTTACATCCTGTATACAATTACCAAAATTAAACTATACATTTAAAATTGGTGAGTTTTAGACTATTGAATACTGAAAACGAACCATGGACTGAAGGGGGAGGGGGAGGCAGGGAAGGGGGTGATGGTCATAATGGGGGGCATTGTGGGGAGAAGCACTGGGTGTTATATGGAAACCAATTTGACAATAAAATATTATAAAAAAATAAAATAAAATTGGTGAGTTTTAATGTATGTAAATAATAACCTCAATAGTAAAGAGGAGAAAGCACAAAACAAGGCTCCGTACTTCAGAAATAGGCATAGGTGTAAGGGCTTCTGGAGTTCACGGGATAAACACAGCAACTCTTTTCCCCCCTAATGATAATATAGTATCATGTTCTAGAAAAACAAAGTCCTAAATCATAGACTGCAGAATTCCTCTGAATATTTAAGGTGAAAATGGGAGCCATCAAAGAGAGTGTTCCCTTAGTCTGCTATTATGGGTGCTTCTGTGGGAAAATTTGAGCTTTGACTGATACCATGTCTCCCATGGAGAAATTGCATTAGAATTACTAGAATCGTATTCTTGGTTCTAGTGACCATCTGCTGCTCCTAATTAGATTCTGGGAGGTTGGGGTGGGGTAGGGAGGGCAGAAGAAGGCCTATCAAGAAAATGTGCACACAGCCAGCCAGCGGTGTTAGCTGCTGGCCCAGCAAGGAAACCATATACAAATACACATCTGTCTTCTGTCTAATTTCAAGATAAAAGGTGTACTTATGTCAACAAAAGGCTGTTTGCAAAATGTCATCATATATTTTAAGGCACTAACCACAGTATAATCTGGCTGTAACAATAAAGTCATACTTTACTTTACCTCCCAACCTGTCCGGAGTGCTCCAGCTTCTCTCCCCAGCGGCAACCCGTTCCTTGGTGTTCTTCCAGAGATCTTCTATAAAAAACTATACTCTGGAGCACTTGAGATGACTCCTTACCGTCTCCTGGTTTCCACATCCTTGTGGTCTTGTGGGCAGGTCTAGACTGTTCTCAGGTGCAGGCAAAACTGTGCCTCACCCCACCCAAAGAGTCTCATCATTGGCTCACTAGGCAATGAAAAAAGACTCCTTCTTCTCCTAAAAATATTTATACTAGCCTTTAACAATGTAAAAGGGGAGCCTTTGTGAAATTTTAACTTGAGAATCCAAACTTTAAACATTTTTTTCATGCCAGTGAAAGTTCTCCTAGTAAAAACCCACACAAAGAGGATGCATGAGCCAAGTGAAGGCTCTGGGAAAATCGTAATAAAGGCCAAATTTGTTCTTTTTTCTTCTTCCCATATGCAGCCCTTACTTTTCCCTCCTCCAAGGTTTTCTTTAATGTTTATCCTCAGGCATTAAGTATTTTCAGGGGTAAAGACAGCTCAGGAAATAATCTTTTAAGTAGTGTGGATATTAAAGGATTAATGTAACTTTTCCCAGGATATTTGCAATTTCCCAGTGTCTCCCTAGGATAATGATCTCAAAAGGCGGGAGAGAAATGGCTGTCCCTTAGGACAAGAATATCAGAATATTCAAGAAGGTTAACACCTTTAAAAGAAAAAGAATTTCTTTTTGATAAATTTCAAGTATATACAAAAGCAGACAAAATGGTATAATGCACCACCATTTCTCAGCTTCAACAATTGCCAACACAAGGCCATCTTAATTCATACATGCACCCATCCATTGCCCTGACCTCCCCACGCCCACATTATTTTTGAAGAAAATTTTAGACACCAAATTATTTCATCTATAAATATTTTAGTATGCATTTTGCCAAGATAAGGATTCTTTCTTTAAAAATAGCCACAATGGCATTTCACCTAAAATGATAACAATTATTTAATAACATCATGATCTAATTTGTATTTAAATTTCTCTTATTTCATAAATGTCACCCTTTTTTTCTTCACACTGTGTTAGTTTAATATCATCTGCTGTTCTCTATATTTCTTGCAGATAGGTTGTTGGGTCTAGAACTTTGATCAGACTTCATTATAGTTAGTGTTCTATATTTCCTACAGGAGGCATATAATGTGATTTTCTATTATTTGTGATGCTACCAGCCATTGGTGCTTAATGTCTAAATTTATTCATTCAGTAGCGATTGCATTCCAACACTATCACAGGGCTGACATCCTAGTTCTGTTATTTCTTCCTCACTCCCTCGCTGAACTATGTCTATGAAGACAAACTTCTCCCTTATCTAAGCTTTGGCTACACAGGGTGCAGTTTATCTAGCAAAGGCAGGATAAATGGTTGATTCTCTCCCTTCATTTACAAATTTTCAACACAAGGAGTCAATTCACTATTTTCTAATGGTGATCAATCAAGTTTTTGTTTTTATTTTTAGTATCATTATGAACTCATGGAGTTATACATATTTGATGTGTTTTCATCATACATTATGGTGTATATGGTTTGAAAGAGATTATTTGATATATAACTAAATATTTTAAGAGCTAAATAAACAATCCACTTTCTAATGCAAACTATAAGAAGTTAGCAGAGGTCTATCTCAAATTCTCGGCGGGGGGAGATGGGAATTAGGAGGTGAGTAGGGGTGGGGATGTATGATTTGAGGCTATAGATCAGATACTGAAGATATTTAAGTTCTGAAACTAATGCGATAACTTATGTAATAACAAGGGCACATGGATTCATGGATTCAAGATACATTGATAGGGAGCCATATGGAATCCAAAGGTATGACTTTCTTTCTTTCTTTCTTCCTTTTTTTTTTTTTTCTTTCTGAGAGACAGAGAGAGACAGCTCAAGCAGAGGAGGGTCAGAGAGAGAGGGAGATACACAGTCTGAAGCAGGCTCCAGGCTCTGAGCTAGCTGTCAGCACAGAGCCCGACGCGGGGCTGGAACCCACGAACTGTGAGATCATGACCTGAGCCGAAGCTGGACGCTCAACCGACTGAGCCACCCAGGCGCCCCAGGTATGCCTTTCTAATGATGGAAGTTCAGCCATCTCAGCTACTTCTTTGGGAGGGTTCTGGGGAAAGTTCTTAGGCACACCCACACATTTACCTCCTCTCCTCTAGAGGGCTTAAATTAGGCAGTTTGCTACACACAAGACCTGCTCCTGCACATGTATACACATGCATCTATATACACCTCAAAGAATTCCAGTCTCTTCCTGAGAATGCTGGTAGAAATTAGTATCTCACTACCCTTGTAATAAAATGAGTTTATTCATTAAAAATATATATATACTAAACACCAGGTGCCAGGTGCTATGCTAGCAGCTGAGGCTAGGAGAAAGAATAACATCCATGCTGGCCCCTTAATGGCGTTTGAAGTATTGTTTCTATATGGATAAGTTTGCAGATTATTGAAATACTCTGTGATAAATGCTGAACCAAGAAGTGCCAATGCCCAGGAAGCAGCCAGGATGGTTGTTTTGGAGCCAGGATGGGGGCTGGGGCAGGAGTGGATCTGCTGCCATTGAGCATTTGTCCATCAGTCACATTCACTGAACATTAGAGTGGATCTGCTGCCATTGAGCATTTGTCCATCAGTCACATTCACTGAACTCCAAATTGATCTAGATTCTAGATCTTTGGCTGTATGAGTAGTTTCGGCTGACTTCATGAACAGTGTGTATGTGTGTGTGTTCAAGGCAGGATATGAAGGATATAGGACAACAGGAAATTAGAAAGCTGTGTAGTCATCGGATTCCACAGCATTTGTTGTGTATGGAGCAATACGTTTTCAAGGTGGAGCACATTTTAGAGAATGCGATTATGTGTGAGAAAAGAAAAGCTTTGTAATGCATTTTAAGTGTACTCTACAAAACATAGAAATATAAAATATGAGTGTATATAGTTCCTACCCTTTCTGTTCATCTGTACCTGTAACAAGTACCCATTGTTGAACCCAGAGCCTGGAAGATAGTGACTTTTAATAAATATGTTTCCCAGGTTTATTAGAGATTGATTTATATTAAGTCAAGCCTACAATGGAAATACCTTATCAAATATATCAATCTGATTGAGAGGGAGCCTGCCATGCTGTGCTAGAAGGAAGAAAGCTTTACCTCTCCCCATTCTAGTGGAATATCAGAACAATTATACTCTATTTTTCATATTTTAGGGTAGGGCTCTGCATACATACTTTCACTCATTTATCAAACATTTACTAAACAGTCACTGTGTTCCAGGCATGATGCTGGGAATCAAGGATTTTATTTTATTTATTTATTTATTTATTTATTTATTTATTTATTTTAATATAATCTATTGTCAATTTGGCTAATAGTGTATATACAGTGTGCTCCTAGTTTGGGGGATAGATTCCCATGATTCATCGCTTACATAAAACACTCATTGCTCATCCCAGCAAGTGTCCTTCTCAATGCCCATCACCCACTTTCCCCTCTCCTCCACCCCCATCAGCCTTCAGTTTGTTGTCTGTGTTTAAGAGTCTCTTATGGTTTGCTTTCCTCGCTCTCTGTTTGTAACTATTTTTTCCCCTTCCCTTCCCCCATGGTCTTCTGTTAAGTTTCTCAAGTTCCACATATGAGTGAAAACATATGATATCTGTCTTTCTCTGACTGACTTATTTCACTTAGCACAATACCCTCCAGTTAGACATCAAGGATTTTAAAAGCTCCAGCCTCAGACTTTCCCCTTGAAGGTCTCATAGTCTAACTGGAGAGACAAAGCAATTAATAAATGATTACATCGTCATGGGCTAAAATCTATTAGGAAGTGCCTGGCTGCCTCAGTTGGAAAAACATGTGACTCTTAATTCTGGGGTCATGAGTTTGAGTCCCATGTTGGGTGTAGAAATTACTTAAATAAATAAAGCTTTAAAAAATAAAATAAAATCTGTATTAGAAGGATGTAGGGAGGGTTCTAGAGACCCAGAGGATAAAGAAACTCATTCTTCTGTGGAGGGGAGGGAGAGGGTCATGGGGAGCTGCAGATGCTATATTGAGTCAGGGTTTCCCAGGTGTACAGTAGGGAAAGTATATTCCATGGAGGGGGAATAGAATGAGTAAAGGTGTAAAGATGTGTTTGGAAAACAGCAAGCCCATGTTGCTGGGGTGCATGGGTGAGAGGGGAGTGGTTGGGGAGGCCAACAGGTGGAGAAGGTAGTCCATTAAAGGGCTTGCATGTCTTCCTGGGGGGTTTAAACCCAACCCCACATCAACTGAGAAGCCATTAAAGGATTTTAGGCAAAGGGATTATGTGATCAGATTTGGACTTCAGAGAAATCATAATGTCTGGTATAGGGGACAAGGGTATTAAATCTTCCTTTTTGATGCCTCCCTGGAGCAGTTAATTTGCCATCCATGCTGCCCACCAAGACTTTGGAGACTTTTCCATATTTTTACCAAATATTTCCTTTCACTTCTCAACATTTTTGAAACTAGCATCTCAAGTGCCCCTGATAGAAGTATCCTCAGTAGAAACTATAGTGAATTCAGTTTAGGAAATCCACACCCATCCCTGTGCAGGGCTTTGTTACAACACAAAGGCATCCACTGGGCCAGCCTAAGAGTCTTGCTCCCCACAGCTGTTAACTTCTTCTGTTTTCTTTTTTTGGCCCCCATCTGCCTAACCAAAAAGATCATTTGATTCACACGTGCTTGAGAATTAAAAAAAAATTAACATTTATTCATTTTTGAGAGTGAGACAGAGCATGAGTAGGGTAGAGGCAGAGGGAGTGGGGGCATGAATAAGAAGCAGGGTCCAGGTTCTGAGCTGTCAGCACAGAGCCCAATGCGGGGCTCGAACTCACGGACGACAAATCATGACCTGAGCTGAAGTCAGATGCTTAACTGACTGAGCCACCCAGACACTCCGCTTGAGAATTTAACATCCAAGTAGAGAGATCCAAGAGGTAGTCAGGGATGTGTGCGTATCTGGGCTTCAAGGGAGAGATTCAGGATGTCAGGATGCCCAAGCGCATCTGGGAGTGGTTGGCATATGAATAAGACAGAATTAGATCACCTAGTATAAATATAGAGAAGGGGTCTGAGAACTGAGCCCTGGGGCCCTGCAAATTTAAGAGCCTGGGTGGGGGTGGGGGGAGGCTGCTGAGGAAGAATAAGCAAGGTGACTAAGAAGGAGCCGCCATTGGGGGAGGAGGAAAGCTGATATTTTCTTCCATTTACTGACTAATCCTTCTCAGGAAACATAGGTTTACAAAGAGGATTAAACAAACAAACAAACAAACAAAGTGAAGGCTATGCACACTGGACTTAAATCACTTAGATGGATCTGGATTCAAATCTCAGTCACATACTAAGTACTAAATGAGATTACACTTTATATGTGCCACTGGGTCCAGTATATCACCAGGAGGGTATCTGCTTGTTGAGTAATAATTGCACACCACTGCACTCTGGGAAATACTGAGTGCCAAGGCGATTCATGTGAAAGAATAGAACAGAGGTCCTAGCTTCAGGGAGCTCACAGTCCAGAGTGAGGGGGCAACCCTCAAAGCCATTCTCCATGACATCACGATATGATCCATTCTTTAACGAAACTATGAGCCATGCACCAGAGAGCAGAAAAGGGGAGTGATTAATCCAGCCTGTGATGGCCTGATTTGAATGTGATGCATTTTTTTCTCATTTGTCTTTTACATGTCAAGTTTCCCGAGAAAATCTTAACTCTTACACCACCAGTCCATCTATGTGACAATTTATGCGATGTATTTCTTTTGGAGAGAAAAAGCATAGATTGTGGGCATAGATTGTGGTCCCACTTTTTGAAAAATGAAGAATTACCATTTGAATGAAATTGAATCCGTAATTGCCTGTTATTAGCCCAAATCAACGGCAGCTGCTCTTATGTTCTCCCTCTTTTGACTGTTACCAAATCACTCCCCAGTGTAGCCCTCCCATAGCAGCTAAGCCAGGGAACTGATCACATCTGGTGTGGGCAGGCTTCAGTGATCTCAATCAGTCATGAACAAGACTTCTAGCATCTTTGTGTGGTTTTTATTACTCCTTGCTTTCTTCTCTATGCTGGTTCAAACTGAAAGCGTTAGACATAAAATTTGTAAATAAAGACATAAAAATTTGTGATTTATTGTAAAGTCCTGCAGTGAAAAGTCCACCAGGGCAGATTGCAAAGTCGTTTGTAGCTCAGTGTTGAGAAGAGTGAACTATTCTACCCTTCTGCAAACGTATAGCTTTTCCAGTGCTACCTAAAGACAGGCCTGGGATTTGGGAGCCAGATGAATGTTTGGATCACTGCATCTTCCAATTCTAAAGTAACTGTAATAGCAATCCTTTTGGTGGTGGCGTGGATGATGATGAATGTATAGGATAAGGCAGGTTCCATTGGAAAGGGAGATGAAGGTAGCATGGGTAAGGGTTGAGCATTGGTAGCTGAGATCCAAAGAGGAAATTTTACAACCACCCAGGAATATACCCCGAAATCAATCTTTGCTCTTCAGAAAACAAAAAGACCTCGAAAATCATTAAAAGAAAAGAAAGTCAGAGAACTGTCTTCTTGATTTTAAAATGAAGGAAACTCTACCCTTTTCTTTTAGGAAAGATAGATTTGTGTCTTCAGTATATTACTTGAAGAATAGTCATTCTTCAAAGTTATCCCTGTGCTTCAGCCTGGAACTAAAAGGAGGTTTTTAAAATATAGGAATCCCAGTGATGCTGAGGACAATGGACTGAATGTTTGTGTCCACCTAAAATTCATATGTCAAAATCCTAACGCCCAAGGTAATTGTATTTGGAGGTGGGGTCTCTGGGAAGTGATTAGTTCATGAAGGTAGAGCTCTCATGAATGGAATTTGTGCCCTCATAAAAGGGACCCCAGAGGGGACACAGTGAGAAGAACCAGGAAGCAGTCAGTCATCAAACTTCATACCTGCCAGTGCCGTAATCTTGGACATCCCAGCCTCAGAACGGTGAGAAACAGATTTCTGTTTATGGTCTTCTGTTATAACAGCTCCAACGCTCCAAGACATCAAGCTTCTACATGCATACACTAGCAGGAAGTACAGCCTTCCCCCTGGTTTGGCCAAATCTCTCAACAATGCAAACACAGGCCAAAGGGTCAGTCCTGGTTACACTCACGTTAAGCAGTCACTACTGAAGCCTGGCTGTGTTCCAGGGGGCAAGAGCAGACATTCTTCCCTGCCTTCCCCTTCCCTGACCTTGGCTTCCCCAATTTGTTATAGTCAGCCTTAGACATGCTATGCCAGAACTAGCTCCCAATGGTACAGTCCTTCAGCTGATAGCCATTGCCCGAGGGATTCCCGCAGCGTCAAGCTGGATGGGTTGGAAGGAGTCTCCAGCATCACCCTCATGCTGTTCCCAGAGTCCGATGATCTCCCCTCTGATGGGCTCTAGGCCCTGGGACACCGGTCCCAATTCTCCCCTGTCATGGTTGAATGTCATGTCAGCAGCCTAATCACAACTGTTTGTCATTGAGCCCGTGTCAAGCTACCCTAAGTTCATCTGACATGTTCTGGTAACTCTGAATCTCAAAGAGACTAGATCAATAATAATATGAGCTGTTAATTGTTGCTGAGCATTATTTACCCTCTAAGTGCAAGTTCCTATGAAATTAAATGGAATGAAACAGGAAGAGTGAGGAGGAGTTGGCCCTGCTGCTCCCAGATGAGTGTGTGTGTGTGTGTGTGTGTGTGTGCGCGCGCATGCACACACACGCACGTGCGCATGCATACATGCATGTGCATACGTGTATAGTGGGGAAAGGAGCTAGCTGTAAGGACCAAGCCCTGAGGGCATATTCTTCTGGAGTCCAGGATTCTTCTCTGTTCTGATTTCCTAAGAGAGCCTAGGGTAAGGCCACTACAAAGGCACTGAAGATAGATTTTGGGTGACAGGGAAATTTTATAACATCTCACTAATTTGCCATCATCAGTCCACAGTCTAAAATTCTTGAACTTTTAGTCAGTTTGAGCAGTTGGGCAGTTTGCACTGCCAACAGTAACCATGCTGGACATCTCTGTAAGTTTTGACAATCACATAACAGGTCAGAGACGAGTCATACGTAGGTATGCAAAAAAACAAAACAAAACAAAACAAAAAAAACCCCCCAGATGCTGTTTAGAGCCCTGGGAATCCAGAGAGAAACAGAGATGCTTCTTTGGTCTAGCACAAACAAATTAATTTGGCACAATTAATAATGCTGAGCACCTTCTCTATGTTAACCCATTTGAGGAGGAAATGCTGTGGCTCCTTCTAAGGAAGAGATGATATCCTCCCTGGGGAGAGCAGAAGGATGCAAGCCTAGAAACAGTTAAGACAACAGACTCTGTCCAGGGCCTCCGGGCTTGACCTTTAGCTGCCTTAGCTACCACTGTGTGACCAGCTACCTGCAGGGAAATGCTTACGTGTCCTCCCACATGGTCACTCTGCAGCAGCAACTGATTCTTGGAATCAGGGAAGAGTTTGCTCCCCGGTGTCAAGGCATTTGGGTTGAGAGATGCAGCCGGCATCCCTCTCTGTCTGGTCCAGCACGAGGGTAGAAAGAGTAGCTCTCGGCTTTACCATTCACCAAGTGTTTTCAACCCAGGAAAGTTGGCACAGACATGTCCCAGGAGAGGGTGGCTACTGTACCCAGAGAGCTGGATGCCCTGGTGTGGTGATGAATCATCTGAAAAGGTAAAAAGAAAACAAAACAAAACAAACCAGAAACAAAAACCAAGTCTAAGTTAAGGTGGGTGGGATTGGGGCCTGGGGCTGGCAGGGACTTCTACCCTAGTGCCAGATCAGAAGAGGCTGGCCATCTCCTGGGAGAGTGAGGTAGGTACTTCTTATGAGAAGCGAGGTCCCCCAGTTTTCTACAGGGCTATGGGAAAAATTGCTTGTAATTATGTTAATTACAACAACAGAGCCCTTCACTTCTCAGGAGGGCTTTTCATCTTCAAAGGGGCTCCAGGATGGAACATTAATACTTGACATGAAAGTCTTTGGAGTTTCCGAACTGAAGGCAGAGGGGCCCTAGCCATGTGGGGGCTGGGGCACCGGCGCTGTCCTGGAATGCCCAAGGAATTCTCATGCTTTAAGGTGGGGAGCAGGTTAAAGCAGGGATATGTGCCAGAAACTGGCCCTCATCTCACTGAAATTGGAGAGGCAGAGGGATGGGAGTGTCACCTCACTCCCCTGTATTGGGACTCCCTGTTAAATCTGAATTTCAGATAAACACTAAATGCACAAATGCACTACACAATTTGCTTACACACGCCCACACACTGCAAGCGCCCTCAGAGGCTGGGCTTCCTACCCCATAGACTCCTACCAGAGAGGTCAGCAAATTGGGGCGTGTTCCCCGGCAGCCATAGGGAACAAGGGCTCCTCAGACCTGCCCAGACCCAGCCTCTTTCCCACCCCCGTGTGGGAATGCCAGAAAGTTCTCCTTTCAGCTCTGTCAGGGCTAGAACTCAGGGCTGGGCTTCTGGGCTCAGTCCAGCCTCCCCAACTTCTTTATTTACTTTGGATTTGGGGATGAAACAGCCTCAGGAGTGGAATGTCTAAAGCGTCCCCTCCCCACTTCCCTCCCATCTTTCCTTCTCTGCACCCTGACCTCCATGCCACCACTCTGTAGTCTGAGTGAGACATCTGTGGTCACCCACCCCGAACTTCCCAAACTGCTGGAATCACAGTTCTTCTGTGACAAAAACCAGAGCAAGATGGTCACTGGGCTGAGATGAGCTTCCAGTCCTAGCAGTGGAATCCAGGCCGCCAGGACGGGTCTGGGCCTGAACTAGAAATGCCGCTGAGTTCCTGGGCTGGGCGGGAAGGGGAGACAAGCTGGCACTTGCCACAGCACGGAATAGTAACTGGGAGGTGGCGATGCCTGCTCTGAAACAGAGCGAAACTCTCTCGGGGCCTCCAGACACAGACCCACGGGTTCCCAGGCCCCTAAAGCTCCAGATTTGGCCCCTGGGCTCAATCAGTCAGGGTCAAGGACAGAGCAAGTCGCCTTCTCCCCGCCCCCAGGACAGACAGATGGTCACACACATTTACATCCTGGGATATTACTTGGGGCCTGTGGGCAAGATTAACATTCCAAAGCTTTGGTTCCCCCTCATGACCTAATGGGAAGGGCATGAAGAAGTCAGTCGATCGAGTGAACTTCCCACTCACTGTTGACCAGCTGAGTGACCTCGGGTAAGACTCTCTTACAAATTAAATTTTTAAAAATTTCCCCGACGTCCTTGAAAATAAAGCCATTGAAGGAAAATGGTGGTGGCCAGATGAACCTGGCTGACTGGCCGGCAATGCTGTACAGCGGATTCCCATCGAGAAGGCAGGGCACTGGGCCACAACTGTTCCTCCAAAGTACAAGACGTTGGAAAGATTCCAGAAAAACTAATATTGGCAAATCACCCTTAGAATTGTACTGGGGAAGAACTCTCCCCTGGGGATTGTAATAGTGGGTAAAACATGTTAGTGTTTCCTTTCCTCCTTATCCTTCCTTAATGAATGAAAAGCCCACGAATATATGAAGTATTGAACACTCAGTTCGTGGGCATCATTCAAATCACGACCTGCAGTCACAGAAGCATGTTGAACACTGAACAATAAATGTTTATTGATTGACTAACTAACCTGATTAGATGAAAGGGCAGCTGCAAGGATTGATTTTATGTCAACTCAGTAGATCTTTTATTTTAGAAGCTCTGAAGATTAGTGTTTTATTTCCCCCAAATCCCCATTCACTGGCTCTACTATTTTGCTACCTCCTTCCATTTCTATTTATGCAGCGGCCATGCCCGGCTCTGCAGATAATGTTTTGTAACTAGTGAACTAGAACCGCAAGGGCTTTGAAGATCCTTGGCTAGGCTAAGGGATTTGTCAGCCAGCCAGGCACCTGGCCAGTGAGGGCCTGGCGGGCCTTCTGAAAGGCCAAGGAGAGAAGCTGCTACTGTTAGCAGCCCAACGTTCTGCAGATGTCACTGTGCTGGGGAGGGACAGGTGGCATGTGGGTTGCCTTGTCTCTAATTCCTAGGTCTGAACAAAATAAGGGAAAAAACAGTCCCACGGAGGGGATCAGAAGCATCCCAGGGGGGTTAAAACCAGGTAGCGCCAGACACAAGACTTTGTGAGCCATTTTATCTCATTTGAAGTTCAGAGAATTGATGTTGAGCCAGAGTAGGGCCACTTCTCATGTGATCTATTATCCTCGATGAGCCTCAGTTTCCTAAAGGGTAAGGGAGAATACTAATACCTAACCTCTGTGTATGTATTGAATAAATATGTATTGACCACTTACTGTGTGACAGGCCCCGTACCAAACACTGAGAACACAGTGGAAACAAGCCAAAGTCTCTGTCTTTCTGGAACTCATTTATATTCCAGCACAGAACACCCCCCTATGGCAGCTCCTGTGGGGTGTTTTATATGGCTCGTGTAAGTAAACATTTATTTTATTTATTTTACTATCAAAAAATTCTTTTTCACATTTATTTTTGAGAGAGAGAGAGAGAGATGGTGGGGAGAGGGGCAGAGAGAGAGGAAGACATAGAATCCAAAGCAGGCTCCAGGCTCTGAGCCATCAGCAAAGAGCCCAATGTGGGGCTCAAACCGACAAGCCATGAGATCATGACCTGAGCCAAAGTCGGACATTCAACTGACTGAGCCACTCAGGAGCCCCTAAAAATTGTTTTTAAATGTGTTGCAAAGTATGCAAAGTTTTACAAAAAGTCTAGATTTCCTGGTGGCAAAGCTGGGCCAGTCTTTCTGGATGGCAACCATCAGCCAGAGCTTAGTGTCTGCTTCCCTTAAAAGGGATGAGCACTGGGTGTTATGTGGAAACCAACTTGACAATAAACTATAAATTTTTTTAAAAAAGGGAAAGCATTCTCTCCAGGTAGCCACAGCCTGCACCTTTCCAGACACTCCTATCTTGCTCAAACTTAAAGAATATTTTTATTTGTTTGTTAACTTAAAACCTTTCCATGCTCCCTAACCATAAAGAGGTGAAAGCCTGACTCTTTGATATGACATTCAAAGCCTTTTAGGTCTGTTTTCTGCCTAATTCATCTCTGAAAATACTAAAGCTCCAGCAAATTGAAATATTCTGACCTTCCCTCCCACACGGTACCTCTGAGCATTTGCAATGTTAGTTTCTCTGCCCAAAATGGTTTTTTTGCTTCTATTTTTCTATTCAGAAAATTGATATTGACCTGTCAGGGTCATTTAAACACAACTCTCCCCATTTGTTCAGACTTTCTGTGAGGAAATACACAGAAAATCACATGGGGTGGGAGACTCTCAAAGATAAATATGGCCTATTGGAGACCTGCGGGACAGCAGTTGTTTTACATCTTATGGTTGGGCCCAAGGTCCTTCCAGGTGGTGACAATTTGTAAAAAGCTTCAGCTTTCCTAGTAAATAGGAACAAGATATAAACAGGAACTAAAATAACGTCTGTGAGTGACATTTGATAGTATTTCAAGAAACACATTTGACTGGAGTTATTGATGCTTAGTAACCATCAGCTATTGTTTCTGGTGTATTATTATTAATATCCCAAGTGGTAGAAACTTCATCGAGAATGGTAGAGTTGTTGGGGCACCTGGGTGGCTCATTTGATTAAGAAAATGGTAGGCTAGCGTCTGTAATGTGTGTTCTGGGAAGAGTCTATTAGGGTTGTAGGTTGTGAAATGGTAAGAGATGTGGTTGGAAAAGCAGACTAGGGCAAGAGAGAGGACTTCTAATTAGACTCCCTGCTTGGCCTTTTTCTCCCTTCATTCTATCTTAAACACAGCAGCCAGAGAGATGCTGCAAAACAAGTCACGCCTTGGTGCTCTTACTCTAAAGCCCTTAGTGGCTCCTTATCTCTCCTAGAGTAAAAGCTAAAGTCATTACCCTTCAGACCTTGTACCCTAACTAACACTTTCCCTCACTTCTTGCTCTGTCCCAGCCACTGAACCTCATTCTGACTTCCTGACCATCCTTTAGTGGGCAAGATGTGCTTCCCTCAGGATCTTTTCATTTGATTGCCCCTCTTTCAGGATCATCTTCCCTCTGCTATCTCCAGCGTTCCATCCAACCCTTTCTTAGACTTCTACTCAAATGTCATCCTCTCCCTGGTTAGTCTATCAAAAATTTTACTTCTTCCCTGCTTCCTCCCCTCCTTAACTTCTGCTGCCTTATTGTTCTTCTTAGAACTTATTACCAACCAATGTGCTTTACTTGTCTCACTTAATTATCTTGGATATTTTCTGTCTCCCTCACTAGAATCTAAGTACTATGAGAGCAGAGGTGCTGCTCACTGCTGTATCCCCCAGAACCTAGAACAGAGCCCGGCACATAGTAGATACACAATTAACATCTGTTGGATGAGTAAATAGTTTCTTGATTCAATAAACCTTGGGAAGTCACAGAATGTTTTTGAGAAGGAGAGTGAACAGGTCAGAGCTCACAGAGGGCTGTGGGATAGATTAGAATTGGGCTGGAAGCTGGCAAATAGAAGGTAGTCACCATAGCCGAAGGACGCCTAAGTGAAAGTTTAAACAGAGGGGTTCAATACCAATAGAAGACAATAGGAAGTGGTAAGTTTCAAGAGGGCAGGGAATTTGTCGGGCATAAAGTAGGTGTTCAGTAAGTATTTGCTGAATAATGAATGAGGGAATGATGTTTGTGTTTTTCATGTGGGATGGGCTCAGGCCTCTGGTCTGGGTCTGTTTTAGGAAAGACCTGAACCTTTCTCACTCTTGACTCTGGGGTTCCCCTGGCCAGAAGTTACATGAGATCAACACTGAACTCTTACATTGGTATGTACATCTTCCCTTCCTCCCTTCCTGCTCACCCTCTGTGGCATGCAGCCACTCTTTAGGCCTCAGCTTAACTCAGACAAATTGGGGTTCAAGATGTGGGAATTGAGGTGGAGTTCAGGCAGCTGGTTTCTAGGGGGCAGTGACCAGGTCGAATGACCTTTTTGAATGCTATAACACCAAAGTCGTAGGTGACATAGAGAAACTAGTGTGGAAGGGAACTGGCAGTGTGGAAATTAGTGTGCCAGTCCAGAGCCCCTCAAGAGCATGGAAATCCCTGTGGACATCATCTATACCTTTTCTGCAAAACCACAGGTTATTGGATAGGAGGCTGATCTAGATAGAGGCTGGGCATGTGGAATGTATTAAGAGGAGGTTCCCACACTGGAGGGGTGGGGGTTAGAGAGGGTGGAGGGGTACGGGGTTTGGTGAAAGAACCTCTCATTTATACCCTCTCTGGTCTGCCCTTCTCCTCAAAGGAATTATTCACTGGGCTCTGAGGTCCACTTGGACCTTGCCTCTAATCCAATCAACAGAAATGAAGTGCTTCATATCCTCCCTGCCCCAAGAATAAATATATAGTAACTCACTTCTGAATTCTCCAGGGTTCTATTAAGTGAATGCCTAGTGCCCAGAACTGCACCAGATCCTTGCCTAAAGATGGTGGAGAAAATAACATTTGCATAGACCTATTCTTGTTTTACTTATTTAATTCAATCTTCTTGTCCATCCTATGAAACAGTATCCTTGTGTAGGAGATGAGTAAACTGAAGTCCAGCTCATTCATACAACTAGAAGTTGGGAGAAGGGAAATTTGAGACAAGTTTTGATTAATTCCAAACAGAGGTTGTTTTTCTGAGGATGTCAGTGCTACCTCTAGAATTTGATCACAGAGCTAGGAGTTGTTAGAACTAGAAGGTGATTGTGGAATTTGCTCAGCTCCTTCCCACAAAGGAGTTCAGGCTCAGATAGCAACAGCGACAAGCCAAAAGAATGATCTAGATGCCAAAGAAAGGTCTGACAGTCAGGTCTCCTGACCCCCACGTGCTTTTCCTTTCGTCTTTAAAAATATGTCATGATAATATCTTTCTTAAATAATACATTTATCTTCTCTAAAAATCAAATTGTACTGAAAGCTTTATAACCAAAACATCAGCCCTCTCCACTCTCTTTTTTGTTGTTGTTGAGAGAATATTTCATCTCCTAATATTTTTGTTGAAATCTCTCATCCCTTCTTATCCTCCACCTCCCAACCCAATGTGTTTTGTCCTCTCTTAACCTTGTGGTTGTACCAGAGTGGTGGGAGGTGGGGTGGGGAAAGAAAAGAGTAAATAAAACACATTTGGTCCATCAGTCTTAATTAACTGAAGTCCAATTTCTTACCACATTGCCCCCCATAAAATTCTGTGTCCCCAGATACCTCATTTTGCTGAAGTCAACATATGTCCAGTGCTCAGGTCGCTTACCCTTGAGCCTGACACTGGTGGGAGCTCCTGGCTCACAAGCGTTCTGGTCTGGTCCCTGCCTTGCTGCCCTCAAGAGTTTGATTGAGGCCAGAGATTGATTTACATGAGAAAACAGAGCCAATAGCCATAGTGAGGATCCCTCCCATCCTCACTGACCAAGTTCAGAAAGCTTTCATGCCCACAATCTCATTTTACAGCAGCATACCATCATGGGGGGTGGGGGAGTGGGCATTCAAAATCAGGACACTGCTCTGTCCAGCCAGGGCAGCATATTTAAAATCAGGATTGTGATGGGGCACTTGGGAAGTTCAGGCCCATTAAGCATCCAACTTCAGCTCAGGTCATGATCTCATGGTTTGTGGATTTGAGTCCTGTTTGGGGCTCTGCTCTGACAGATCAGAGCCTGGAGCTTACTTCAGATTCTGTGTCTCCCTCTCTTTCTCTGCTCTTCCCCGCTTGTGTGTGCGCGCTCTCTCTCTCTCTCAAAAATAAATAAACTTAAAGAAAAATAAGATCAGGACTGTGAATCTTTACATTCATGGCAGTTTGTTATTTAGCTCTTTTGTCTGCAGGGCCAATGCAAGGTTCTTTTGCGAAGGTGGGGGTGAGGGGTGGGGGTGAAAGTGGATTCTCTGATTGACACTGGAAGGGAGGAAGAATGATGGGAGCACCTCAGGGAGAGAGCTTACTTCCAAGTGATTTACTGGACCTTGTTTTTCTTCCTCTTCCCACATTCCAAATTTGGAATAAAGAAAACTATTCCTTTGAGGACACTTACCAGCACCTGGCTTAGTTCAAGGAAAAAAAGAGAGAGCCAGAAACTAATTCTGAACACTTTGGTGGGGAATTCACCTAAAATCTCAAACTGAAATCTCTTTCATGGCCTGGGCTGGAAAGTGAGATTCATTTATAAATTATTTTTGCTGCAGCTTCTACTACAGAAACCTCAATGAGCCTCGAATTTGGATCACATTCTGGGATATTCTGTAGAAGGTAAGGGGACAGAGGAAGGGGCAACAATTCAGACTGCATTTTAGGCAATGTGTTAGGTTTGCCTGTAGCCCCAGTACCTTGAAACACTTGGATAGAGCCAGAGATAAAACAGGGTAGGACTTGGGGTAGACATGATGGGCTCCAAAATGCCTTCCTGAGGGCTGCATGGGGTCTGAGTTTCTCTGAAAGAGACCAGAATTGCACGGTTCAGCTTGATGTCTTTACCCTCTTCAACAGACCCACAGACAAGTAGCGCCCAATCTCTCGCTGTTACTGACTCCAGCGACGTCAAACTCTTCACTGCACTGAACCACTGGGAGCAGCCCCAGCTGCTACATTCCCTGCTCTGCCAAGAAGAGTGGGATGTGGGTCACATGGCTTTATTGTTATATGTTTGGTATTGCAGAGGTTAAAGCCTCTGGGTGGTGAAAGAGACCCATCCTCACCAAGTAAAAGCTGCCTGGGAGCAGGAGAGAGGAATTTCCAGATTCCCTGTAGTTATAAATGAATGCCTCTGTGTTGAAACATACATCTCACTGCCTGAAACTCAGACTCACAAGTGAGTCAGCAACGCCTCACTTGAGCAGGGATGGAGGGCAAAGCAATGGAAACACGACAGGCCCAAGCCACACTGGGGATGTCTGTATCTTAGGAGTGCTGTTCTAAGAACATGGAACTGATTCCTCCAGACCCCTTGGATGTTCTTATTCCCCAGACCAAGCCGATGAGGTGTTTCTCAAGCAAGGAAGACTTCACGATGGCCTGTTGCCAGGTCTCATCCTTCAAAGGACCCAGAAGTTCCTCTTGATCTCTACCTTAATTCCTCCTGCTTCACCCCTTTCATTGATTCCTCAGTAGAGTGACACCAGAGTTGGGATTTTGTTGGGACTTTGTTCATCATAATATCAACAGTGCCTAGATACATGCATGATTTAAAAAGTAATAAATTAACAACCAGTGCAGTGCCAGTCAGTATAGATTTTGGTTGGGATGCTGAGCAGGGTCCAAGTGGAAGGGACCCTCGGTTTGGGCTCTAGTATTGGCTTTGTGTCAGATTTGCTCCATGATCTAGAGCAAATCACTTGACCTTCTTGGACCTCAGTTTTCTCATCTATAAAAAGGGGTAAGTTGGAGGAGAAATTGTAAACTCCTATGCCTACAGGGTCAGACAATTAAAGTAGATGAGTGAATTCAATAGGGTGGGTTGTCCTGACTTTAACATGTGGATTCCGTCTAAATAAGCAGTGGTTGTAAGATGGAACTGCTGAGCCAGGCTGTCTAGAGCGTTTGACTCTCCAAGAGATGCTGAAAATCTAGATGTTTATGTGAAATCTCCTGGTGTTTAAGATATTGTGTAGGTCAAACAAACATGGCTAAGCCAATAATAGCCCTAGCGTAGAAGATTCAAAGGGCCCTCCCAGCTTGAATTTTCTGATTCTAAAGTATGTGTCTTCTAAAGAAAATCTCTAAGAAATCACTTTAGTTATGGGGATTTCTGCTAGTGTGTAAGTGAATGCCTGTGTGTGGGCTCATACTTGCATGACGTTAGGGTTTTGGCTTCCCTCAGATGATGCTCTCCTGGTGGTCTTTCCCCTCATCCCTCACACACACCTGCAGTGGACTGTTTGCTGGTCTCAAGAGCCAAGCCCTGGGCCACATGGGAGATGCTGCTTGTCCAGTGAGCTCATCAGCAGTAAAGAGCGGGCTGTGCTCATGAAGGGAAGAGTGGCCACCAGCAGTGGCTGAGCCAGAGGCTGGCTGAGTCAGGCTTGGGGACTTGCTACCCTCCTAGGCCTTCGCTGGATATGTCCTGAAGCTGAACTGACACTGGGAATCAAGTTCCCATGATTAATAATCTGGAGCTCCCCAACACACCTGTATAAGTCTACTAGGGCTACCGGAACTAAGTACCACAGACTGCTTAAGCAACAGAAATGTCTTGTCTCACAGTTCTGCGGGCTGGAAGTCCAAAATCAAGATGTCTGTAAGGTTAGGTTCTTCCGAGGGCTCTGAGGGAAGAGTCTGTTCCAGGTCTTTCTCCTTGGCTTGGAGATGGCAGTTTTCACCCTGTGCCTCTTCACATCATCTCCCTCTGTATCCAAATTTCCCTTTTCTATAAGGACACGGGTCACATAGGATTAGGGCCCACCCTAATGACTTCATTTTAACTTGATCACCTGGTAAAGAGTCTGTGTCCAAGTAAGGTCCCATTCTGAGGTACTGGAAGCTGTAGGACTTCAGCATATGAGTTTAGGGGGTAGGGGGCTTATAATTCAACCATAACAACACTTCTTTATGGTCTCTCACTCATTGATTTAAACTTCAAAACCTGAGTACCCTGCTTATATCCCTTCTTACCTGTGACAGCTCTGTGCTTCAGGGTCTCATGTACTGGTCTGTGGCTCACTGTAAGCATGCCTTCTGTAAGGACTGGGGTTCACTGTAGTGGGACAGGAGAGTGAACTCTCATCAAACATCTGCTAGGGAACATACAGGCCTTGAATTTCAAGTCATAACAGAAGATGTCACCTTATTCTGTGAGGCACTGTCTATATGCATTTTATCCTTATACCGAAATTTCAGGTATTTATGCATCACTCAGTAAGTGCCAAAATACTGTTCCAAATTCTTTAAATGAAGCTATTTATTGAACCTCCACAGCGCTCCTCTGAGGTGGGTACTCTTGTTTACCTCATTGTACTGGTAAGAAACTGAGGCTCAGAGAGCTTAAGAAACTTTCTCAAGTCTGTAGTTAACTGATGACGTTGAGGTCTGAATCCTATAAGTTAGCTCCATAGGCCATGCTTTTAAATCATTACCAGATGGTGACCGGAAAAGGCAGGACATATTAGTCTCACTGAAAAGACTAGAAAACAGGCGCCTGGATGGCTCAGTCAGTTGAGCATCAGCTTCGGCTCAGGTTCTCACGGTTCCTGGGTTCGAGCCCCTCGTTGGGCTCTGTGCTGACAGTTCGGAGCCTGGAGCCTGTCTTTGGATTCTGTGTCTCTTCGGATTCTGTGTCTCCCTCTCTCTCTCTCTGATCCTCCCCTGCTCATGCTCTGTCTCTCTCTCAAAAATAAATAAAACATTAAAAAAAATTTAAAAAAAAGAAAAGAAAAGAGAAAAGTGAAATCAAGAAGCCAAGTAACTTACCCTAAGTCATTCGGGTAAGAAGCAGAATAAAGGCAGAATTCCTGCCCTGACAGACACAGGGCTTCCCCTCCGTGAGATTTAGTGCCTTGAGTCCCTTCCCCTGGTCCCACTCACTCACACCGGCCCACGGGTAGAAGGGCCTGCCCAGAAACTCTAAACCCTTGTTTGTGGTTAACTGTCTCCAAAACCTCAGGGGACCTATGGGACACAAGGAAAGGGGAGGCACCCTCTCCACTTAGATCTGACCTCCTAGTTGCTTCCAATTTCCAAGACCACCAGCCCGGAGGCGTAAAGTCCGCTCCGGAGTCTGGGAATTTTCCCAGCCAGAGTTAGAAGCCGGAGAGCGAGGTGGGGAAGGGGCTGGGCGGCGCGGGGCCGCCCATGAGGAACCCGGAGTATCAGATTTCCCGTAAGCCGCCAATCCTGAACGCGAGGGGGCGTGGCCGCACCTGGGAGGCGGGGCCGGACGGCGCATTGGGCTGCGGCGTCCTGGGGCGAGGCGGTGACGTGAGCTCGGCGCACCTGGGCCGGGCAGGTAAGGGCCGGTGCGGGACTGGGAGCGGAGCTCGGAAAGTCTCCCTGCGCAAACCCGGTATTGCTTGCCGACCGGTCAAGGAGTGCTGGGGACTTAGTTCGGAGGGACGACCGCTTCTTGGAGCAGGATTGAGAAACGGTGAGGACGTTAACTTCTGAACGCCAGTTTTGGAGTAGGGGGCTGGGGACACACCCGCTTCAGAGTTTGTAGGATTAGGAACCTTGCTTGAGGACATTTGTTTCCGGGGGGAGTGGGGCTCAGGGGCTGGATGCTTGTCGCTCTGCTTTAGGTAGCTTTGGGGCGGCCCTAGCCCTGGAGGACGGGGCCCACACTTTACTCCCTTTCCCTCCCTGCCCTACTGGAGTGTGCGGCTCACGGCCCCTATCCGCCCACCAGAGAGAGGATAGAGCTACGGCGCCTCCACCCCTCCAGTCTTACCAGCTCGCTGGGCCGCCGGCCCCAGTGTCCCAAAGAGGGGATTTCCGAGGCCTGCGGGCCCTTGGTCCTGGTAGGTGTTTGGGAAATGGAGATGGGGGCGGCCAGGCGCTTTAGCCAGTTTGTTTTTCCTCTCTGAATTTGTTTAGTGCAGCCAGGCCCCTCGCCTTGGGCCTGGGAGACACCCCTGGCTTTCCAACTAGCCAAGCTTGGTGTTTGGGGAGGGTGGAGCAGGGCGTGGTTGTTCTGGGGGTGAGGCCCTCTTTGCCCTGGGGGATGGAGGGTGGGTGTGGAAAAATGGGGAAAGTCTCCCAGGCCCGACTGGAAAGTAGGCCCCGGGTGCCACTCTTTCCGGGGAGCCTGCTTTGTAATGCAGGGGTCACCTCTGTCCCCACCCTGCTCTCCTGGTGGATGTCAAAAGTGGAAGACAGGGAAGGGAGAGGGAGAAGGCGTTTGCATAGAAGTTGGTGAAGGCTGGTGCTGACCCAGGAGAGTAGTTTAGGGATAGATGTGTGCATAAGGCACAACAGCAGCAGCCACTCACCAGCCACCAACTTCAGTCCAGCAGGGAGGAAGGGCATGGGAATTATGACACAGAATTTACCCCTAAGCAGGGCTAAACTAAAGGGCAAAAAGGCTGGGGAACTAGGAAGATGGTGTTCGGTTCCCTCCAGGGCTACCTGGCAAGTGTTTTCTACTCTGAGCCAAACCATTTGACAGCCCAGTCTGGAATCTCAGCTTTGAGGTAGTGCTGCCCCTGGAAACTAGTCTGGGCAGGGGCTGTGGAGGTGTTTAGAGAGGACCTGCTCCCTGCAATGGGGGTGTGAGAGAGGAGAGTTAATGCTTGGGGGAGGTTGAAAATATCCCAGCTAGATGCCCAGCGTGACAGAGTGGATGCGTTAGCATCTTTGTTCTTCGGCTAGTTAAATATTTGTTGGAGACATAGGCCTTGAATTTTACTGTGATGGCAGCTGGAGATACTAAGGCTGGCTTCAGCTAGGCTAAGGTTCTGTGGGCATTGAGATTTGGGTGATAAGAGTGTTTTTTGAAAGAGAACTCTGATTTATGTGTGTTTGGTGGTGGGTGATATGCAGTCTTCTCCCTAACCACTTCCTTGGCCCTTCATGGTGCTAGGATCTTCCTAATGTTTTTGGTTTACTTTCTTAGTGTGTAGAAGGGAGGGACTTGGAAGGCAGGGTTAGTGGCAAGATTCAGTACAGCACACACTGACTCAGGAGTGTTGGATCAGAGCCCCAGACAAAGCACTTTTCTGGGTCTCACTTAACCTAGCTATAAAATGGGGATGATAATATATTACCACTTCCAGATCACGTGGGTGAAATCAAACACGTTAAATAAAAGTGTCTGTAAACATTGTAAAGTCAATGTAGATATGAAGGATTGTTGGTACCACGGTCTCATCAGCCGAAGGACATCATCTTTTATACCTTCCAGTGGCCAAGAAATGCCTTAGCTTCCTAAGCTAATATATTTTTGGTTAAGAAACATCACTTACAGCTTTTTTTTTTTATTATCATAAATTGAAACATCATTATAGGAAAATGTGAATCATATACACAAGTATATGGGCAAGTTTAAAATCCATTCATAATCCTATCACCAGGTAACTATTATGAATATCTTGTCACATTGATGTATTATTTTTTCCCTTTTTAAATTACCTCTGTATGTGCATAAGTACCCAAGTGCATGTTACGTTACAAGGTGAAGATACTACTCTACAGTCAATACTGTATGCTGTATTGTCTCCCATACAATGTATGTTGTAAACATTTCCCCAAATCCAATAAAAATTCTTCAGACATCCCGTTGTTAATGGCTGCTTAATATTGTAGCCTGTGAATATGTAATCATCCATTTTCCTCTGTTATTTTGGTTTCTTCCAGCTTTTCCCTCTCTGCCAGTTTTTAGAGTCTTAGTTACTGGGTGGCAGGTAGGGGAGATCTTGGCTGACTTCCAGAAGGTGGAGAGGGTTAGCAGTGAGGGAGGTGAGGCATGGAGGGAGGCAGCCTAGGGCGGGGTTGCTCATGTGTGGTGCCATCTTGAGAGAATGTTGCGAACCCAGGGACTCTAGATCTTAACAATCCATCTCTATGGGTGGCTGCTTCTCTTTCCCTATCACTGTGTGCAGTTCCCCGTATTGGTTTGGTTGCTTTAATTTTCTCCTGATGAGCTGTCAATCAGCTAGGCTAAGCCCTTTTCTTTAAAGTCTGTCCAGAAGTAGATCTCACATGTCTGACAATCAGAGACCCAGTTCTTACCATTATTGCATAAGTCCCTTGCTAGGTTGACCAACATACTGCCCGAGTCCCTTTCATCCTTTCTTGCTCCATCCCCTTTCAAGTAGCCTGGGACCGAGGAGTAGAAGGTAGAATTTGCCCTTACGAGGATATGCATGCTCTCCTCCTTATAAGGTGAATGTTCTCCCTGGTTTGATGGCTTGACCTGCTGCCCTTCTAAAACCATGGCCAAGAACATGGGGATGGGGCGGGGGGACAGTTGAATACTGAATGCCAACCTTACTCCTTACACCAGTGCTCCCAGGGGGAAGGTTTCAGTTGCAGGACTTGTTAATTGGGTCAGAAGGCTCAGGTGAGAGCAGGTCCTGCCTCGCTCTTAAAGTGCCAGAAACTGAATTGGTTTGGGTTTTCCCTGTTTGTTGGGAGTCTGGCTGGGGAAGGAAGTGGTGATAGGGGCCACCCCCTCAGCTAAGCTCCTCTGAGTGGGAGCCCTCAGCTGACTCAACTTGTTTGGTTTCTGAACTGTGATCCAGGTGGGGATCTTCCTGGGTATCTTCCCTTTCCTCAGGCCATTGTGGGGGCTTGAGCACTGCCAATGTGGATTTCTTCAGGGAGTCTGAGGAAGATGATGTGCTTTCTAACTGCCATAGTGCTGGACACGCAGTAGCCGATAAACACATATTTGTTGAGTGAACGCTGGCTTGCAGGCCTCCCTTTTTCACCTCAAGTAAAAACAAAGTAAGATGAGAACACCAAAAAAAAAAAAAAAAATCTAAATACAACATCCCAAGCACACAATCCTCTAGTGACCGACTAGACTTTCCTAATGGCACCCAGTCTGGGCAGGCCTTTGTTTCCTGCTGAGAGTGCTGGCTGCTGCCGAATGTCATCTGCTGTGCCCGTGTGTTTTTATGAGAATCAATTGCAGACTTTACCCAGACCGGCTCCTGCCACCAAAGAGTTCACTTTAGGCCTTCGTGTGGAGATAAACAGACGCAGCTGGAGGAGGCTGTCCGAGCAGAACAGAGCCTGTCTTATGGTGGTTGTTAGCAGCCAAAGTTTAGGAACTGTAGCATTTGATTATTCTGGGGCTCCTGGACTTTTCTGGACTCAGGTGCAAGAAAGGGTCCTCAGAACCTTTGTCTCCCATGTTTCCAAGTGTTCTCCCGGCCACTGGATTGTCCTGTGGATAACCAACTCAGACCCCTTTTTTCTTGGTACAGAGTCTTCGAGTGGCCCAGAGAAAGGGAAGCCGACCTGAGGCCCAGCTCTTTGGATCCCTGTGGATACACTGCCTGCTCATCTCTGTAAGTGAGGACTTTGGAACCAGGACCTGCCCCTTGTCTACTTCTCTCTCAACACAATGGTGTCGTTTCTTACTAAAATATTCCCCGCTCGCCTGTAGTTCTCTGGTCTAAAAAGAGAGAGTGTGCTTCAAATTCTTGCCCCCGTATCTCTCCATTTTCTTCCTTCTCCTGAGATGAGATTGAAATGAGCAATACCAAGAGCCCTTGGTTCTTCAGGAAGGACTGTGTTCCAGCAGGGGTGACGTCATCTTTTTTATTTTTCTGCTTCAGGATTTAAATAGAAGAAATGCGATCCACTTACATGATAAGTCTGATTTGGCTGGAACATGAAGCATAAATGGCTTTGGAATA
This sequence comes from Suricata suricatta, assembly GCF_006229205.1. Taxonomy (NCBI): domain Eukaryota; kingdom Metazoa; phylum Chordata; class Mammalia; order Carnivora; family Herpestidae; genus Suricata; species Suricata suricatta. The sequence continues at coordinate 140,774,424 of NC_043702.1, forward strand.
AGAATCAAAAGAACCTTTTAACCTCTTTTCTTTGCTTCCTTACCTGGCACAGTTTATTCCCATATTTAGTTTCTTTGCTGTAATCTAATGAAACTGTAGCTCTATCATACGGGAACAGTGGCCAGGGAAAGTTCCCAGAGGCTGGCCTAATTCTCCTGTGTTTGTTCCCTACTCTTCACCCTCCCCCACCCAGATCATGGCCCTCCACCCCCGCAGAGTTCGACTGAAGCCCTGGCTGGTGGCCCAGGTGGATAGTGGCCTGTACCCTGGGCTCATCTGGCTGCACAGGGACTCCAAACGCTTTCAGATTCCCTGGAAACATGCCACCCGGCATAGCCCCCAACAAGAAGAGGAAAATACCATTTTCAAGGTAAAGGACTTCTACCACTGGACCGGTTCTGTCAGACCTGTGTGGGTGTTTTTGGTTGTTCTGTTCTGTTTGGTATTTTGGCACGGGGAATATACTAGATCCCAAAGCTCCTGCATCAGGAAGAATGTTTATGGGGGGTGCCCAAAGTCATAGTAATTTCTCTTGCTGGGGCATGTCTATAATGTTTGAGGCCATTTATTCTTTCCCATTGGTCAAAGGAACTCGACTCACTTCCCAAAGGATCCCAGGTGCAGTTGGCTAACCTACTAATGATTGGATTGATGGGATTGTTCCAGAAGCTCTCGAGAGTCAGCAAGTAACTCTTGCTCTTCGTTCACTCAGGATTCTTGCTATGGAGAAAGGTGCTTGGGCCAGGAAATGACTCTCCAGACCAGGACAGAACTACTGAGTGTTCGTGGGTTCCTGACATAGCCTGTAGGATGGGTGTAGAGGGCTCTTTACTAGTTTTTCATTTGGTATTAAAATCTCTTACCCCACCCATAACCTCTGCTCAAAAATGAAAGGTGATTTAGTGCAAGTGTTTATTCTACAAATATGTTTCCTTAAATAAAAAATAGCTGATATGAGAGTTGTTTTACTTAACTGAAAACCAGATTGAATCACATGGCATTTTACAAAATCTAGTGAAGCCAAAGCTTGACCTAAGACAGAGGTGGGAAGCTGGCTAAGGGAAGGAGTATTATGTTGTTTGTAACGCTGGGGCCTGTGCACCTTCTCGAAACCAACTTCTCTGTGCTGGTCAGTCTTCCATGTCAGCTGCTTTAGTTCCTGCATCTCCAAGACACGGAGAAGTGAGTTTAGCCTTTTCTTTTCTCTAGAAGCTGGAAGTCGGAAGTGAAATCCAGTCCATACCCTGGGCCTCTCAAGATTGATGCCCCAGGTTCTGGCTAAGATTGGATCAGAAAAGATAGGCTCATCCCTCAAAGGAGAGCCATCTGAGAGATGTTTCCCACCCAACTCAGTTATATCAGGAATAGATACAGTGGTGGAGAGAAAATTGGCCTGAGAGCACTTAGAAAGAAAGTAAACGAGCTCTTTTAATTTACCAATTAAATAATGATGTGAAAATGTAGGCAAGCATCTATAAACCAGTACCAGTTACTGGAGTTGGCATTGAGGGGGGAATGGGCCTGCCTTGACCAGCTGGTCTGTGGTTGTGGCCTTGGTCTGAAACTGGACTTGCTGTTGGTGGCTGGGGGTGGCTGGCCATGGGGGAAGAGGCTCGTTCCTGAAAGCCCCACTCACGAGAGTGATCTGTGTGCTTACAGCTTGAGACAAAGGTGGCTGCAGGAAGCTTGTCTCATTTATATCAGTGTCTCTGCTTGTGGAATGCTAAGGGGGAACCTTTAAATCAGGAGAAGAGTGAGGGTGCTTTCACCCGTCCCAAGCTCTGACAGGCCTTAGGCAGGATATGTGGGGGCCAGGGGAGCATTGGGGTGCTAGCAATTAAACAAGTGCCTATTTTGTACCCCGTGTTCATTATCTCATTTAACTCTCAGCAACTCTGTAAGGGAGATATGACTCTCATGTTGTAGAAGCAGAGGCTAGTCTCAGGGGGCTAAATAACTTGCCAGAATCACATAGACAGTAAAGGGGTGTGGCCCGTATTTGAACACAAGCCTATCTGCTCCCCATTATCATACTACCTCGTGCTGGCCAGGAATTGGAAGATCTGGTTTCAAATCCACTACTATCAATTGCATGTGTGGTCTTGAGCAAGTCACATAATCTCTTTGGGCTTTAGCTTCCCCTGCAGTAAAATGGGGGATGAAATCAGTCTTGCCTGCCTCAGAGGATTGTCATAAGAATTGAGTGAAATAATGTATGGGGGGAAAATAGTGAATTGCCATTAAAATACAGAGGTTATTTCCATTTCTGGAAGAGGAATTGGGACCTCCACAGTGACCCGTGTCAGAAGCAAGACTCAGAATGAGTTTGAACAAGTCATATTTATAAATCCCAATGAATGCCATGTGATGGGTACTATGTTCTGCTGCATCAGCCCTGGGCCCTCTGCACCTTCTGAGCGGGTTCTGAGGAAGAATGTCTGTGTTGTGAGCAGGAAGGCTGGGGTGGTGCTTCTGGGTTAGTCTGCCTGCTCTTCATGGAGCGGCAGGGATTTAGGGAACCACAGAAACTTGCAGACCCATGCCAAAGTCAGCACAGTCCAAGCCAGCTGGGTGGGGCCACAGTGGGAGAGGGCACAAGGGATCAAATAAATGGAAAGGTAAACGTGGCGAGGCAGCAGTCAGGTACCACCAGGAACATCTGGAGATATGCTTCCCAGACCCTAGGGATCCATGAAATTACAATCCCCTGTGGGGAGCTGTATGGAATGATGCCAAGACAGCCACCTTGGGCAGACCTCTTCATTCTACAGTGCAAAACATATGCAGGTGCCCCCGAGACTGAGGAAATGGTAAGAAGTGAGCCAGAATTAGAAAGGAAGGATTTAAATTAGTTTTGGAAGAAACTTCCTCATGATGGTCAGGCTCTGTAGTGATGGACTGAGGGAGATGAGAGATCTCAAAGGATGGGGCAGAACACTTCCATATCAGCTTGAGGTCAGAAGCAGAGACAGAGAGTTGGGACTTTGCCCTGTCCACTTGAACAAGTTGGTGTGTGCTCCCTGATCTTGACTACTCTGCTAATGGCATTCCCCTTCTCTGCATCAGAGTGTGATGTCCTAAAGAAAGCGTAAAGATCTGAGACTGTATTAGCAGCAGGGAGAATGGATATACCATGAGCGGAAACATACATGTCATTGGACCTGGAAATTGAAAACCAAAAAGGAGGACCCAAAGTAGTTTTAGCTCATGTCACCAGCCCCTGGTGTCTGCAGCAAAGTATTTCCAGTAAAGTGGGACTTCGAGTAATTAGGGAAGGGCAGGGGGTGTGGGTTTACGAGGACATGGGACCAGCTGGATGAGACCCTCAGCCTCCAGCTGAACTCCCAGAGTTTGCTTCCTGTCTGCCTACAGGCTGTTATTCCTATAGGTTCTTGTTTTCTACAGTTATTTAAGTATCAGATTGAAAAAATATAAGTATAGGAAACAACAAGGCCAAACTCTGCATATCACATGCCATCCCCCTTTGTCTTCTGAGCAATTAATGTCAAAACAAATAAGCCAGAAAAAACCTTACCTAAAATCCTGCCATCCAAAGTGACCATTAGCATTTTGGTGTATACAGTTGACGTTTGAACGGTATGGGTTTGAACTGAGCAGGTCCACTTATATGCAGATATTTTTGGATAAATACAGTACTGTATATTTTCCTTATGATTTTCTTACTAGTATTTTTCCTCTAGCTTATTTTATTGTAATATAGCATATAGTATACAAAATAGGTGTTAATCAACTTACCAGTAAGACGTCTGGTCAACAGCAGCCTATTAGTAGTTAAGTTTTGGGGAGTTAGAAATTATGTGGATTTTTGGGGCATCTGGGTGGCTTAGTCGGTTAAACATCTGACTCAATTTCAGCTCAGGTCATGGTCTCATGGTTCGTGAGCTTGAGCCCTGCACCGGCAGTGCAGAGCCTACTTGGGATTCTCTCTTTCTCTGCCTCTCCCTACTTGCTCTGTATCTCTTTCTCAAAATAAATAAAAAAAAAAACACCTTAAAAATATATGTGGATTTTTGTGCAAGGAGTTAGTATTCCTGATCCCTGTATTGTTCAAGGGTGTACTGTATTATTTTCCAGACTTTTCTTTATTTTCAACCCTTGGTTATAGCCACTCTTGACAGGTGGTGCTGGCATCAACACTTGAGATAAGACTCCTCCTTTCAAAAGATTGTGTTTGCTTATGGCTTAATTTCCCTTCCCTCGGCACTGCTCTGCCTGGTCCTGAGGGTGGTGTTTCCTGCCGCAGGCTCTATAAATTGGGATTGGAATTGGGATGGTGGGGCACTACGGCAGGGGTGTGTATGTGTGTGTGTCTGTATGGGAGTGTGAGCACACTTTGTAGTATTTCTGGGCAACAGCAGGCATTCACTGCAGTTTCCTATTCTTCAGGCCTGGGCTGTGGAGACTGGGAAGTACCAGGAAGGAGTGGATGACCCTGACCCAGCTAAATGGAAGGCCCAGCTCCGCTGTGCTCTCAACAAGAGCAGGGAATTCAACCTGATGTACGATGGCACCAAGGAAGTACCCATGAACCCAGTGAAGATATATCAAGTGTGTGACATCCCCCAGCCTCAGGGGTCAATCATTAACCCAGGTGAGGCCCCACCTGCTGGGGAGATGGGTGCAGTAAGCCAGGTTCTGGGCTAGACTCTTAAAGAGATAATTGGGGGCGCCTGGGTGGCTCATTCGGGTTAAGCATCAGACTTCAGCTCAGGTTATGATCTCATAGCTTGTGAGTTCAAAGCCCCACGTTGGGCTCTGTGCTGACAGCTTAGAGCCTGGAGCCTGCTTCTGATTCGGTGTCTTTCTCTCTCTCTCTGCCCCTCTCTCTCTCTCAAAAATAAATAAACATTTAAAAAAATTAAATAAAATAAAAAGATAGTTGATTTGAAAATCTCTTACAAAGTTTAAGATTGGTAAAGCAATCTTAAAGAAGGATCCAGAGAACAAAAGATGTGAAGCCAGCAAAATTGTCTTGTTCACTTAGGGGAATACTTACTAGCCTGACTGCTTAAAGCATTAGAAAGTAGAGGCTACATAGAGTCCTACTGTAGGAAGAGCTTCCCCTGGGACTCAGCACTGAGAGGAGACTCAGGTAGTTTCGAAGATGGAGGAATTAAACCTTAGGAGGTTTGAGTCCTGAACCTGGCTTTTATCACTTTGCTCCTTGTGGAACATTGAATCAAGTCATTTGAAATTTCAGCCTCAGTTTTTTCAGTGGTAAAATCTGGGTTCTCATCTTTCCTGCCTACTTCAGAGACTATTGTTAAGACTCAACTGACATGACATTGAAAAGCTATTAACTTCTCTTTGTAAATGTTGGATGAGTGATTAATTTGTAGGATACTTTTTCTAAGAGAATACCACCTGATCCTCCTATTTACCCAATGCCTGGCAAGTACCAACTAAAGGCCAGATAATTTAGACTTGTCCTCGAATGAATCTAGTGAGCCCTTACCAAGAGGGAAGCATCTGTCCTCACATTAAGCTTACAGAGGAGGGAAGTTGGTGTTCTTGAGTCCTTAAAAGGAATGCTAATGTGTAACAAGTGGTTGAAGGTAGTTATTAAGAGATTTCTAGGAAAGGCGAGTAGGGTGTGCAGCTCCTAGGTAGGGGAGAGGAAGAGTGCTCATGTTAGCGCTCAGCAGGAGTTGAAGCCAGAGGTTAATATACCTTTGGCTCCCACTCTTTTTGGCTACGGTGTTGAGGGAACACACTGAACCCGGGAACCTCTGTACCAACAGTACCTAATATGTACGGTGGACCAGTGGCAAGGATGGTTATGCAACCTGAGTGGCTCACTTGGGGTTTCCCGTGTCTGTTTCTCTGGTAGGATCCACTGGATCTGCTCCTTGGGATGAGAAAGATAATGATGTAGATGAAGAAGATGAGGAAGATGAGCTTGACCAGTCACAGCACCATGTTCCCATCCAGGACACCTTCCCTTTCCTGAACATCAATGGTGAGTGGGGGTGATAGGCGGTACGGAAGAATAAGGGGGATGGAAGAGGCTTTGACTTTGTAACTGCTGACCCCTTGGCTCTCACTCCACTGGGAGCAGTGATCACGTCCTGTGGCCAAAATGCTGATCTATTAGCAAGTAGGCGTCATAGAACTCTGTAAGGAACTCTGCTGCCCCAGTTATCCCAGTGGGTGACTTCCAGGCATAGAGAACATCTGAATCTTACATATAATTCAGAGAAATGAAAAATACAAACTCATTTTCAATCCCGTATACAAACACATCAGTTAAAAATTTCACTAATTTTCCTCAAGGCCAAGTGCAGCAGATATCACTTTCATGGATTGTAGGCAAACTCTTCCGCTATTTCTCCTGGTATAAATTTTGTGTCACTTTCTAAACAGGGTCTACTTTGCTAGGGCTATTGCATGGGGAACTTGTGATTTCTGCATCTTTTAATACTAGGGTTTGATAGAATTTATCTGCAGACTTTTTGCTTCTTTTATGGACTTTTTGAATTGAGCTTCCCAGGAAAAATGAGACACTGGAAGGTCACTGAGACTGGGCAGGTAGTGACTCTTCCACTGTACATTCTGAGGAAGCTCAAACACAAGGTGAATTGCTCTTCAGCATCTTCGCTTAAACTGTCCATTTGACTAGGAGCAAATGCTATGCATTTAGTTCAGAAGCTTGTCACTGCCTTTCTAATTCCATCTGGCCGCTGTAGATCAAATGAGATAATTGTGCCACTTAGAGAATTTAATATAGCAAGATAATTCCTTTGCTCTTTTGGAGCACCTTACTCCAGGTGCTTCCCTTACCTTTGAGTATCAAGAAATGACTCTTACTATCTGCTCGCTTGCCCTCCTTCACTTAACCTGCCATTTATATCTTTACAACCAAGTGATGAGTAAAGAAAAATTATCATTGAGCTTTTTCATGGTCAGTATTGCCACATGATATATTCCCACTTAGTGATTTGAGTTGATACCTAGAAATGTGAGATCCTTTCCCAAACCCTTGGCTGAATTATTCTGTTATTCTCACCCCTTAAAAGGATGCAACTTATTTCCAGTATCCTGATTTCCTATTTCTGTTCATATTTTACTAAAGCTAATGTTGTGTGGCCTTATGTAATGGGCTGCCTTGGATCCTTTTTGGGAAGATGTGGGACATCTATTGAAAACGAAAAAGTAAAATGGGTACATAGATTTAACCAGGCTTGTGCACAAAGGGTCAAAGCAACATTAACTTCTATGATTTCAGAGCTGTTGGGACAGAGGAAGAAGAAATGTTGAAGAATAGATGCCTAAGAGGTGAGGCTAGGAGGAGAAATCTGTACACTTTGGAGTGAGTCAACTTTGACAAGAGCAGGAAAATAGGATGGGTATTTCATTGTCTTCTTAAAAGCTTTAATTGGATACTTTTGAATAAATTGTGGTCTTACATGGTTTAAAATTCATGATGGTATAAAAGAATCAATTTATTGATTATTACAAAGGTAATCAATTGAAAGGTTTTCCCTCCTTTCTGTCTCTGAACCTCCTGCTCAGTTTCCCTGGAGGAGAGAGATCCTTTCAGGTTTTGGGGTATCCTTCCAGATGTTTTGTGCATGTAAGACCATTTGTTTGTTTTTAATGGAATTTCTATGCACTGAAATCTAATCAACTAATTCAGTTGAGTTTATTTTTTTGAAGATAGCCAACTCCTACTTAATTGCTGGGGTCAAAATCTGCAACAGGAAACCTCTCTTTCACACCCATTCTAATTTAAACCCAGAGAAGACTCACATGTCTGTTAATCGTCAACCAATGCAGATTTTCTGAGAGATGAGTTTACAGAAGAACTAATATGATTAGGAAGGAGAAGAAGCAGGGGAACCTTATTGTTGTGTTAGTTGTGGGAAATCATTGATGGATTTCCACCAAACTGAGTCCTAGTGCAGTGTTTGACTCTTGTCTATTGACCATGTTAGGTTTTAGAGCCTCAGACCAGGTAACATACATATGTGGTACCCCTGCCTGCTCACCCACACCCTTCTGTTCTAGGTTCTCCCATGGCACCAGCTAGTGTGGGCAACTGCAGTGTGGGCAACTGCAGCCCTGAAGCAGTGTGGCCCAAAACTGAACCTCTGGAAATGGAAGTACCCCAGCCACCGATACAGCCTTTCTATAGCTCTCCAGAGCTGTGGATCAGCTCTCTCCCAAGTAAGTGAGCCCTGATCTTTCTCGTTGGGTCTTCAGCTCATATTATAGTCCCTCCCCTGCCCCACCTTCTGCTTCCATTTCTTTGTCATGTATAGAGTAGCTACCTGTTCTCCAGGCAGCCTCTGTGTCTGGTTCCTGGCTGGCCGATGAGTCACCAGGGAAGAAGTAAAGAAACATTAGTTCATATCTACTTGCCCATGAGCATGCTCTGATTCACTGTAGCTCTAGGCTATTTACCTCTCAGGTGGGTAGAAAGCCTGGGTTAATCAGTTTGGCTAAGGGATCTGGGGACAAGGCCAGTTGTGGGATAGGTCGTGAATTCAATACAGAAGGCTCTTAGATTTTGAGGAGCTTTTGAGGGTGGGAGAAAATCTTTCTGAACTGAACACAAATTGATCTCCATGAAGAATTAATGTCATTGTTTCATCTCTCTTTCACAGTGTACTTGGTGGTAGTGGGGATGGGGTGGGCGTGGGGGTGTAAGTGCTAGCATTTTATACAACAGGCTAATAGCTTTAATAAGATCTATACGGTTCAGTGGAGGTTTGATGAGTGAAAATTTACTTTGCTGAGAACTGTGTCCTTTTATGATAAATTGTTAGAACAAATCCACAGAGTGTACTCCTGTGTTTTCAGAAGACAGCTTGATATTTTTTCTTATTCCTCTGGTATCTTTAAAAATGAGCCAAAAATGTGACACAAACCAGATACCTTGGTTTTTAGCTCTTTTTAATGCTTACTGATGTGAAGACTCAGTCAGTATAAGTGAGGAGACAGGACCTAGAAGTCTGTTTGGAGAAATTGTAACCCTTAGGGTGTGATGATTAAACAGAGATAGTATACATGGACCTTGAACTGTCTGCTTTAAGGCAGCCTTTTGACTGAATATTCCAGGAATAGGTTGATGTCTCCCTTTATTACAGGAAGGCTAACTCTGCCAGTGACCTTCCTGAATGCTGGTTGAAAGCTGGCTTGGTCTTGATGGACTTGCAGGAGTCTCAAGGATAGACAGGCCAAGCAGCAGAGCAGGACTCTCACTGTCCTCTCTCTCCTTGCAGTGACTGACCTGGACATCAAGTTTCAGTACCGTGGGAAGGAGTATGGGCAGACCATGACTGTAAGCAACCCCCAGGGCTGCCGGCTCTTCTATGGGGATCTGGGTCCTATGCCTGACCAAGAAGAGCTCTTCGGTCCTGTCAGCCTGGAGCAGGTGAAGTTCCCAGGTCCAGAGCACATCACCAATGAGAAGCAGAAGCTGTTCACCAGTAAGCTGCTGGATGTCATGGACAGAGGACTGATCCTAGAGGTCAGCGGTCATGCCATTTATGCCATCAGGCTGTGTCAGTGCAAGGTGTACTGGTCTGGGCCATGTGCCCCATCACCTGTTGCCCCCAACCTGATTGAGAGACAAAAGAAGGTCAAACTATTTTGTCTGGAAACGTTCCTTAGTGGTAAGTCCTTTTTCACAAGGTTGATGGTTGGGAACTGTTCCCTGAAAGGTTTTCCTCCTTCCCTCCCCCACTCCCTTCCTGGCTCTGCAAAGATTTAACGAACAACTGCTTCTGGTGGAAGTCAAGGTAGACGAGAACTTTAGTGTTGAAAACTCAGAGTGACCTGGGCAACAAAGAAGGGCATTCCACTCCAAAGCTAGGTACTTGGAAGCTGTTTTTAGGTTGGTCGTGGTGGTTTTAATGGCAAAAGAGGGAGACAGCCTTGTCATTACCACCAATGCCACCAACTTATCCTTAACTTTGGAAAGTGACATCATCATAATCAGCAAAATATACTCTTCTCATTTGGGAAATATCTTAGTGGCAAATTCAAGCATACAAATTTATGGAGAATACTGAAATTGTGGATTTTATAATATACTTTGAACCTCAGATCTAGTTCACTAATGTCCAAAAGAACCCTCTGAAATGATAATGTTCTATATTTGTCTTGTCCACAATAGCCCACATGGGACTATTGAGCATATGTGACTTATATGACTAAAGAACTATTTAATTTTAATTAATTTAAATTTAATAGCCACATGTGGCTGGTGGTCACCATATTGGACAGCATAGAATATATTTACTGAGTGGATATGGAATGATCCAGTACACAAAACTTGTTCTCCCCCCTTCCACAGATCTCATTGCCCACCAGAAAGGACAGATAGAGAAGCAGCCACCATTTGAGATCTATTTATGCTTTGGGGAAGAATGGCCAGATGGGAAACCCCTGGAAAGGAAACTCATCTTGGTTCAGGTGAGGAGATAAGGATGTGCCAACAACTTTTTGCCTTTTTACCAGTGCTTTAGCCTCTAGACTAGGGTTGTGCTGAGCAAAGATCCATCGGTCTATGTGGGTTTTAATCCCATCAGCTAGAGTTACAGACTCAAACTCTATTTATTGCAACAACCAAGTTGGTCTGATTAAAGTAGGGCCAAGCTGGAGAATACAGGGTCCTCAAAGTGGGTGACTGATTTAGTGAAGATCTTCTCTCTCATTCCCCTACTGACATTAGAATCTTGCTGAAACCTAACAGGATATAATCCTTTCCATCTCTTTTAGAAAAACCTTTTTTAAATAATTTTTTTAACTGTTTATTTATTTGAGAGAGGCAGGGGAAGGCAGAGAGAGAGAGGGAGACACAGAATCTGAGCTGTCAGCACAGAGCTGGACATGAGGCTTGGACTCACGAACCATGAGATCATGATCTGAGCCAAAGTCAGCCGCTCAACTGACTGAACCACCCAGGCACCCCTTGGTAAAGCCTTTTGAGCTACTTTTAAGAATATAGCCTTATAAGAGTAAGTGGCAGCAAGAGCACTTGGGTTTGGTCCCTGGATTTATACAAAAAGATATGCAACAGATGAAATGTGGGTAAAAGTCTTGCTAAATAAGCAGTTGTTTGCTTAGGCATGTGATGTGATGATACATACAGGTTTTTGTTCTGTTTTGTTTTGATCTTCTAGAGTGAATCTTGGGAGGATGGTCAGGAGAGATTAAAGGCATACTCTGTATCTAGACATTAGACTTGGGGGCTTCTCCAGGGCCTCACTGGGCCTTCCTTCAATCTTGAGTCCCTCCTGCCATCTATCTATTTATTTAAGTTTATTTATTTTTGAAAGAAAGAGAAAGAGAGAAAGCGGGGGAGGGGCAGAGATAGAGGAGGAGAGAGAGAATCCCAAGCAGGCTTTGCACTGTCAGTGCACAGAGTGATGCAGGGCTCAAACTCAGGCTCAAACTCACAAACTGCGAGGTGGTGACCTGAGCCGGGCATGAGCCAGACAGGAGTCAGAAGCTTAACTGACTGAGCCACCCAGGTGCCCCCCTCTTGCTAATTTAAAAATTCCTTTTCTTCACCAGATAATTGTGTGCTCTGTGTCCTGAACAGGTCATTCCGGTGGTAGCTCGCATGATCTACGAGATGTTTTCTGGTGATTTTACACGGTCCTTTGACAGTGGCAGTGTCCGCCTGCAGATTTCCACTCCAGACATCAAAGATAACATCGTTGCTCAGCTGAAACAGCTGTACCGCATCCTCCAAACCCAGGAGAGCTGGCAGCCCATGCAGCCCACCCCCAGCATGCAACTCCCCCCTGCCCTGCCTGCCCAGTAATCATGAATGCCATCTTTTTTTTTTTTTTACAGTGTTGTACATATGGATATTTTTTATTATTCAGATTTAACCAGCTTTTAAACCTCTCCTTTCTTACAATGTTAGTGGTCTCCAACTCTCCACATGTGCTTGGCTTTTAAAGTTGATTTAATTTATGGAAAAATTACCCTTCATATTCCCCCTTTCTTTTTTCAGCCTCCCCATGTTAGTGTAATGTAGTAGGAGATTTGGCCTGGGAGTTTGGGCACCAGCCTTCTTTGCACCTCTGCTTCAGTGGTATGACCTTGAACTATCAAGTTATTTAATCTCTAGGTTTTAGATTCATTCCTATAAAGTGAAGGGGTGGAACAATGCCTGAAATAACTCCTATTTTAAAACTCTGGCCTGATGACTTCATTCTACTTGTACAAGGAGAAAAAACTGCCTTGGACAGAACCCTCTGCATTGTTCTAGCACTTTTTTTTTTTTTTTTTTGCCTTTATTAAAGTTCCCTCAAGCACTGATTTGCCCAGGATTGATCACCGTTTGACCTGTTCTGCTAGTATAGTAAGCTGGCTTCCTGACGGAGTAAGAGAGAGGGAGGGGAACTGGCTGGTTGCCTAGGAACAAGTTTGATATCTAAATAGAAATAGGTGCCAAAGTCTGAAAGTCACCTGGTCTGTGGAGTAAAGGCTCATAAACAGAGGTTCTAAACGGAATCTGTCAACGGAAGGCCTCGGGATTCTGCAGAATTTGTTGTGAGGTGTCCACCTTGTCACCGTTCAGATAACACGGTGTGTGTGTGTGGCTGATGAGAGTATATGACTCAGTGGGACTCTTCAGAGAAGATAGAGCTCTTTTTCCTTTTTTTCTTTGAGGAAGACCTGGGAGTGAGCTGGGCATGTATGACAAACTCATGACTACAACAGGGACACTTCCTTCTTGTTTGGAAACTTTTACAGCCTTACTACCCTTTGGATTTTTTCGCTCTTGGAAAAAATGGGGTATTCAATTTTAAGGCCAAAGTGAAAAAGGACTGGGCAGTGCTCTTTTGCAAAAGGCTCATGCGGCCCAAACCTGCTCATTTCCCTTCTTGTGGAGGAAGCTGGGTGTGAACAACTCAGGTGAAGAGCAGTGGAGAACACTGCGGCTATGGCTGTCACAGACTGGTCTTATCTGTTAACTTTTGTTCCATCCCTGACCTTGCTGTCCTACCCCTAACCTTTCTTTCTTTTCTTTTTTTTTTTTAAAGACAAGCATAATTGAAACTCCAAAGCCTAAATGGAAAAACAAGATGTTAATCTCCTGTTGCAGACCCCTAATTGTCTTGAATACTGATGCCTATCTGCCAGGCCAGAATAAGAAAACCCATGTCTAGTGTGCTGCCCTTAAACCAGGCCATTCCCCACTTGCTGCTGAAGTTGAGCCAGCTGAAAAGTCAGGCAGCTTCAAAAGCCATAGGCTCAATTCGGTCCCAGGTGGCAGTGGGACTTACTTAGAATGCTAAAGCTATGGTTTTAGGGTCTCTAAGGGACCTAGTGGGAGCTGCTGTTATTAAAGTATGACCGAGAGAAGTCTGGGTAAATGTCAGGTGCTCAGCTGTGACCAGAAGTTGGACTTCTACAAACTAGAAAACATGCAAGGTATAGAACCTTTATATTTTTTGATCATTTTGTTGAGTGGGTGACGTGAAGGATTTGGTCTTGGTGTCTGGCTCTCTCTGGCTATACCTCCCCAGTTCAAAGTTAAAAAGAACCCATCGTAGGTAAACTGGGAGGGCAACTGCTAGATCTGGGTAGTCCCTTTCCCTTATTCTGTGAGAGGCTAATAGCCAGTCTGTCCATCTGGCTGGGAACCCAGATAATGTGAGCTGGCAAAAGGTTGAAAATTGTGTTCTGTAGGGCCAAGAAGGATCAAATTTCTAGTATGTGACTGTAATAAAAAGTTTATCAACATGTCAGAGGAATGGTTAAATGGTTCTGTGGGATCTTAATGAGAGCCTGGTTTCTTCCATGTTTTCTATTGTCTCCAGAATGCTGGGAGAGAGTGTGTAGGGCTGTCCACTGATCTCCCTCAGTGCTCCTTCTCTGGTCCTGATGGATAGATACCAGGTGTCCTCTCTTTCTTGGAGAGTCTGTTATCTCCTTTGGTGGCGACACCACGCTCTTGGTGTGTTCTACGTCCTTTCGTCCATGTTGCTCAAGAGTGGAAAGGGAATTAGATGGTCTCACCAGCTCTTCTTTTTATTCACTGTCCACCCCACCAAACTAGGTTAGCTCAAAGTTAAAAACAAAACAACACAACACTATAGGTAAATTGGGGGAGCAAGTGTTGGATCTGGGCTTGTCCCTTCCCTGTATAATTAGGTATCTGGTTTTATGTTCCCATATCATCCTATACTTCCTTTTGCAGAATAATTCGTTCCCTTGTAATTGCTCAGCATCTGTGTCCTGCTTGATTACAAAATTGCTGAAAGTAGGGACTGTTTGTCTTGGACTTTGTTGCCAGTGCCTGGTACTTAGTATGTTCTCAGATATAACTGATCCTTGAACAACACAAGTTTGAACTGCATAGGCCCACTTATACTCAGATTGTTTTTTGATAAATATAGTACTTACTATAAATATATTTTCTCATGTTTTTAAGCATTTTTCTCTAGCTTTATTGTAAGAATGCAGTATATAATATTTGTTGCTATAACAAAAATATGTGTTAATTGACTGCTTATATTATCAGTAAGGCTTCTGGTCAATAGTAGGCTATTTGTAAAGTTTTGGGGGAGTCAAAGGTTATATGCAAAGTTTCTACTGTGTACCCCCTAAAACCTGGGTTGTTCAAGGGTCAACTGTATTTGTTGTGAGAATAAATGAACTAAGGAAGTCTTTCATTTTACAGATTTACCGCTAACCACCATGGAAAATAAAATAAATATGGCGAAGGAAAAATCCTCAAATTAGTTTCTAGTCTGTTTCTTACTCCCTCTGAGCTAAGGGCCAGCGTTAGCTTTGGGGTTCCTACATGCTGGCAGGCCCACCTTTACTCCATAGTTGCCTCTCTTCGCCGTCTGAAGAACCTCCAGTGCAGTTCCCTCTGCGTCTGTCCTGCCCTCGTAGGAAGTCTGTGCCATTTCCTCAGATGGGCATTCTCAAGAAATTCTTAGCTGGCAGTCAGAAGAGTTAATACTTCAGTGAAATCACATTTTTCTTCTTCCTGAGCAGATTGAAAAGCCTCTGCATCTCTGCTCATTTCTCATGTGAAGTCAGGAAACTGAGTGCCTCAAACTTGAGCTCCGTGAAGGGGGGCTTTTTGTCTATTACACTGTAATAGCGCCAGTGTCTAGAATCCTGCCAGGCGCACCTTTTTGTTCAGAGTAATACTCATGCCCTTCACACCCTGCTTAGAGATGACAAATCTTGGGCAGGAAAGCACTTGTGCAGCCACTTCTAGGAATTCAGCCTCTCAAATTTAGGATTTAGGGAGGTCCCAGTAGACAACCAACGTTGCAGCGCCACACACAGGTGTCGCTTGTCACGGAATAGGCTTCGTTTGGAGGGGGAAGCCCGTTTCTCCAGACACAAATCTAGGGGTGTTTTCGCGCTGCGTGCCCTCCTCGGGCCTCCTAGACAGGCACACACAGGCAGGGCACGACACGAAGCCACGTGAGGACAGCTGCTACCAGTGTCACCAGGTCCCGCCTTCTTTCGTGCGCTTCTGCCCCTCCCCGTTCCTACTCCGGGGGGCGGGGCCGGCTTCCGTCTGGCCGGAAAGGGCCTGGGCTCAGGCACCTGCCCTTCCGGCACAGCCTTGCCAGAGGTTCTAACGCGTGGCGCGGGAGTGGAATGGATGACGTCACGGAAAGCGGCAGGAGGGCTTGTGTCAGGCATGCGTAGTAGGCCGGTTTCGCAGACTCGGAATCTAGCGCGTTGAAGGGGATTTCCAGTGTTGCGGCGGAGCGCAAGGTGTTCGGCCTCTTCTCGACAGCTCGCATGAAACTGGAAGGCGTTTCTGAGCCTGCGAACCCGCAGCGGAAGTGGAAGCAGAAAGTACGTGTGTAAAGAGACCCGCCTCATTTGACAAATCACCATAGTATGCTCAGGACAGGATGTGGGGATTGGAGTCAGCCTGTCTTCCGCGGGTCCGTCGACATCCGCCGGAGGGGAGGGCGGGGCCCGCAAAAGTAAAATACTGCCCTCCTGCAGTTCTCACACGTTCTATTTATTTACTCTTACGTCTTGAGGTGCAGTGGTTGTAAGTCCACATTCTTGTTTATATTAGTTTAATCAGTCCGCTATTCCTAGTTACTGGGAAGGTAAGAGGAAGCTGGCAGTGGAAAGAGGGCATTTGGAACTTAGAACTCTATCTCGGAAGTGGAAATTCAGGTGAAATGCCCATAATTTTGCCAAAGACAGCCCTGCCACCCCTCTGCCCCAAACTCCTTAAGGTTTGAATCCAAGAGAGTAATTTACAACAGGTAAAATTTAGAAGAAATCAGAGAGAATATAAATCTAGCCATGAGGCCTGAAAGACACATGACTAAGACTAAGGGAGACTAAGTTTGCCATAGAAATGAGGTACGATTGGAGATCCCGTCTTGCCGGTTCTGTATTAGCATTTCAAAGCAGAGGAAGGGACGAAAAGATATTTGGAAGATGCTGTAAAACTTAGGGGGAGGCTGTTGGCAGGTTTCTTGATGCGTAGCTGGCAGATGTTAATAATCCCCTGCTACTGCTTTGTTTTTAGGCCCTTCCTCAAGTGACTGGAGCTTGCAGATGCGGTCCAGGGGAGGGAACTGTGGCTAGGTAAGGAGGCCATGCTTGATGTTGCTTCCAGATGCCATGTCAACACCAAGTCCTCAGATGCTGGTGGCAGCGGCTCAGCAGACCCTGGGCATGGGAAAGAGACGGGCCCCACCCCCAGCCGTCTGCCTTCACCTAGCTGGAGAGGTGCTGGCTGTGGCCCGGGGACTGAAGCCAGCCCTGCTCTATGATTACAATTGTGCAGGGACATCAGAGCTCCAGAGCTATCTGGAGGAGTTGCAGGGCTTGGGCTTCCTGACCAAGGGACTTCACATCCTTGAGATTGGAGAAAACAGCCTGATTGTCCGTCCTGAGCATGTATGTCAGCACTTGGAGCAGGTACTGCTTGGTGCCATAGCCTTTGTGGATGTTTCCAGCTCCCAACCTAACCCTTCTATTTGCTCCCTGGACCAACTTCAGGATTTGAAGGCCGTAACGGTTGAGATCATCACACATTTGCAAGGGCTGCAGAGGGACTTATCCCTGGAAGTCTCCTGCAGCAGACTTCGTTCTTCAGATTGGAATCTCTGTACTGTGTTTGGGATCCTCCTGGGCTATCCTGTTCCATATACCTTTCATCTGGACCAGGGAGAGGACAACTGCTTAGCCCTGACCCCACTACGGGTTTTCACTGCCCAGGTCTCATGGCTGCTTGGTCACTCCCCAGTCTTGCTCTATTCCTTTAGTGTCCCAGACAGCTTGTTCCCAGCCCTGAGGGAGATTCTAAACACTTGGGAGAAGGACCTTAGAACTCGGTGTAGGACTCAGAATGACTTCACTGACTTGAGGATCTCCTCTGAGATAGTCACACTGCCAGCTGTGGCTCTCTGACTTCAACTCCTCTCTCATGTAGAAGATTCTCAGTAAATGATCAGCTCTGTCTTAGGAATGGCGTCTCAATGACCTCTTCTGAGCATCTTGAGAAAACTAGAGAAAATTTCTGTAATCAGTTGTCCACATCTCAGTGGGCATGGGAATAGGTGATAGTGGTATTGGTTGTATATGCCATTTCTATACTAGGGAGTCCTCTGGACTTAGCTGAGATGTCTGTTCATTTTTCACTGGATAGGGGATAGAAGAAAGATTGTGGTGAAGGGTGGTGGAAGTCACGTAGTCTATTCTTGTGTGGGAGTTGTAAATATACCTGCCCGAGTGGGTAGTGTCTGCCAGAAAGTAGAAGACTGGGGAAGTTTATACACCACCAACTGAATCAGACTAGGGAGAGTAGTCCAGGACACTCTAATGTCATGTTTGTGATGTGATGTGTCATTCAGGGGTAAACTAAGAGTTTGGAGGAACAGAAACTGTAAGGTGAAGTTTATTTTTCAGTAGGTTAAAAAAATAAGTCAGAAATCTCTGTGGGAAAACTCACACTTTAAAGTATATAAACATTCTGAGTTTTTTTAATGTCTTGCTTCAGATTTTCACCCAAGTAGCTGTCCTAGGTGATTCAGATCATCAGGCTGTTCTTGTTGGCCAGGAACACTGCCAGCGCTATAGCAATCATTATCATCAGCATTGAGAGCCATTGGCCACATTGCCTCTGTGAGGAGGGAAGGAGAGAAAGAGAAAGAGGCTGTGGGTTGTTTGGAGAAGATACAGACAAAAATAACCTTCCTTCTTCCCATTCCAGCCCGGTGGAAAACCTTGGGTCAGTAAAGAAGAAAAATCTTTTTCTATCACTGTCTCTCTCATTTGGTCACTTCCTTTGGGATAAGACCACTTTACTGCTGGTCATTGGTCCCTAAGCCAGGATCACTTGCCTAGGGAACCATACCCAGATACTTAAATACTGGTTAGAGTAATCAAGGATGGACAGTAACTCAGCAAAATTATACTATTCTCTATTCGTATCCCATAGTACTTTTGCTCTCCTTACTCTCGCCACTAGCTCATAATAGGCTAAAAGAACACCATTTCATACTTTAGTTAATAGAAGGTCTCTCCCTTCAGTTCAAGAGTTCCATGAAAATTAGGCTTGGATGGATGAGCAAGTGTTTCCTGACATTTGTAATACTGCCCCGACACTCAAGTATATGAACCAAGCTGAATGGAACAGGCTGCCTGACATTGGCATGGTCTGATAAACTGTCTGCAAGCTTTGGCTGAAGGAGGGCCTGTTTCACCATCATTCAGGGCGATATGAGAGGATAGACCTTCTTACTCTGGGAGGCGGCTGTGGGCTCTGGCTCAGCTCTTCTCGGCAGTGCTGCAGCTTACGCAGGCAGGAGAGGTACTCGTCACTGAGGTTGTCTAATTCCAAATGCAGTTCTTTGCACTGGGGGGAGAATACCACCAACATCATCACCACTAGTTCCTTCTGGGACAGAGCCCAGGTTGGGGAGAGGGTCCTCTGTGAGTTACCCCTTCGTTCACTTGGAATTTTTACCATCATCCTCCCTTCCCAGCCTTTACTCAGAGATTTCAGTTTGTCTTCTGGCTGTCTTACTTCGTTTTCCTGGAACGTTTTCATTTAAATGATTGATTATAAAGGATATGATAATATATATTATACATGTCAGTGCTTTCATATGATTGTGTATGTGCAAGTGCTTTGTAAATGGGGACACGAAAAAATGAAGTCCTTATAGCACAAAAGACCTGGGAGTGGTCTTAGTACAAACCTCTGCATCGGGACCTAGTTGAGCTGCATGTGAATACTTCTGGGAATATGTAAGTTTCTGAGTACGTAGATGGAAAGAGTTTGTTACTTAAAAGACATCGTATAAAGTTTTAAGTTAACTCTATATAGGACAAAGTCTGAGGAGTTAATATGTTTATTAAATGTGTTTGAGTTTATGTTGACTTTACAAAAGGTAACTAATAAAACCCTGCATAATGATTGGTATAAATGAAGAAGAAAAAGATTGACAAGTTAGCCTGAAAGCAAAGACATTTTATCTCTATAAAAATAAATGAATACTTGCTGGCATCCGATCACAATTTAAACTTTGAAATCTCTGCTCCCTGGCTGCCTCCCAGCAGTTTTGCCTACCATTGTGGTATGAGCCCCTCACTCTCTTGAGGTCACCGTCTCACCTCCTTTTCCTTGGCCTGGAGCTGCAAAGTCTTCTTTTGCAGCTGGTCTCTGAAATCCCATTCTTTCTCCTTCCCTGTACCCTCAGGTTCCACTTCCTTATGGGAGGGCTTTGGATTCCACACAGGCAAAGCCTGATCTAAAAAAGCAGCCAGATTCTCAGTGATACTGCCGTCCACACTTCTGAGGAAGGGCCCTGTCACTGAGAGATGCCTGGAGGGAGGGAAAGAGTGGGGAGGGAACATGGGAGGTCCTGTCCCTGACTAGACTGCATGGAGTAGAATTTTCTGACTTTCTCCCATTGGGACCCTGCTCAGCCTTGACCCAGAGCTGGAATTTGAGCCGCTTGGGGGCAGGGTTGGTCTTTTACTTTCCTTTGTGTCCCTAGTCCCGTTTAATGGCAGATATTTTTAGAGAATACTTACTAATCCAATTTCTTTTGTTGTATTTCTGGTAGGTTTGTTGGATGCTTCAATAGAACTAACCCCTTTCCCTTTCTGTCCTTATTTCAAAGTCAATGAGAATGGCTGTCATATAGAATTTATCTTCTTGTGGTTAAAGATGATTTCTGAGCCACGTGGCCATCTTAGTATTTGTGAAAAGAGCACTGAACTAGAAGTTAGAAATTCTGGATTGTTATCTTAGCTGCATCATTAGTTTTTATGACCGTAGACTTTCATTTTCTTGCTTGTGTTATGTGGGTATAATACTTTCTGCCTTATATTTATGTGGTGATTGTGGTGAGCAAACAAAAGACCACTTGTAGTGGATGCATGAGAACTTTTGTCCCCCACCCTCCAGATACATGATGAATTCTTCTCAGGGAGTTAAGGCAGCAGACTCTTGAGGGCTAGGAGTGAGATGACTGTTGGCATGTAGCATGGTGTGGAGGTGTGGAATTGGGATGTGATTTGGAAAGTCAAGTGTAAAAATTGACATTAAATCCTGAGTTCAAAATCAATTTATTGAAATGTTCAACACAGACATGTTTTCAGAGAGAGTAGAAACTCTTTTCACAGTTTATGTACCTCTCAGGATAGGAGGCTGACTAGTTAAAGTGTTCTCAAAGCCAGTGATCAGTCCTTAAAAAGCTCCGCTAGATCCCTGACCTAACAGACTCCTAGAACTGCATGGGGCTCCAAGAGGTCATGTAGTCCATCCCTCTGCCTCTAGGCAGGCAAGAAAAGACCAATATCTTAGAATTTGTGGAAGTAAGTTTGCTGACCTTTCTTTGTTAAGAGTTTCTCCTGTTCTTGAAGCTGTAAAGATTGACTCTGAAGCAGACCTGCGGGAAAACACAAGGAACTTGTCTGTACTAGCGTATTGGCTGTAAACAGTGTCTTCTCAGAACTTTGCTACAAACCTTAATTATTCAAGGTGTTCCCGTCTATTATTGGTTGAATTGTGTACCCCCAAATTCATGGGGGGAGTCCTAACTCCTAGTACCTCAGAATGTGACCTGATTTGGAGATAGGTTTTTTTACAGAGAAAATCAAGAACTTTAGGATCAGAATGGACCCTAATCTCACATGACTGGTGTCCTTGTAGGAAGGGGGCATTTCAACACAGAGACGCATAGACAGAAGACATACGAAGAAACATAGGGTGAAGAAGGTGATCTCAAAGCCAGGGAAAGTAGCCTGGAACAGATCCTATCCTCACAACCCTCAGAAGGAATCAGCCCTGGCAACACCTTGACCTTGGACCTCTAGCTTCCTGAACAAAATAAATTTCTGTTTTCTAAAGTCACCCAGTGTATGGCATTTTGTTATGAATACATTGTCCTTATGTCTCTTCCTTGCATGTCTTTACCTTTAAGTCTCTGCTTAAATGTTACCTTAGAAGAAAGACTTTCTAGGATGACCCTGTATGAAATAGCAACTGTTTTCTCTTTAACCTGCTTTATTTTTCTCCATAGCAGTTATTACACCTGACACATACTTATTTGTTTGTAGAAACTCCATACTTTATTATAGAGCTTAGGCTTCGTTAGGGAAGGAGCTGTGTCAGTTCTGTTCAGTGCTGTATCCTCAGTGTGGATGTCTAAAGTGCTTGGTAGGGACTCAGTAGATAAGTATTGAATAAATGCATGATTTTGAAGTGACTCCTTGTCCGTTCAGCTTCTGCTCTGTAGGTGCTCCGCATCTACTGCTGGTTGCCTTTCTCTTTTACTATGCATTGCAGAAAACTCTGTTGGAGTGGCAGAGGTTAAGGCGGTGGGCAGCCTGCAGAGCTATGCATTGAATCAGGTTATCCAGCTTTTCAGCAGTGGCCTACTTTTCTCCTGAAAAGTCCCTGTTTCTCTTTGGCCCCAACAGGTAGTTTTGAAATGGACTGAGGCATATGTAGTGTGAGCTGATTTTCTGAACTATTCCTAGTGACAGAAGTCTATATGACCTATTCACATATTTAATAAGTTACAATATATCAAATAACTGGCTTAGAAAACCCATTGTTTTTAAGAACACCAAAGGAAATGGCAATACTGGGAGAAATTCATGTGGTTGTCATTGACATCGAAGGAGAAAAGTAGAAAACAAAAACACAATGCTAATATTAACTTGTGAAGAGCTATGTAAATGACCTCTTAATTCCCAAGAAGGTTTGAAAATGCACAAAGGTAGAGGATATGTCCAAGACTGGGTCTCAAAGCCCTTTGTGCGGCAGGAGCCCCGGGAGCACCAAAGAGCCAGCTGTGCTACTTGAGGATCTGGAAAGGGAACTTACTCTGCAGCTGCTGTACTTGGGCCACCAGGGTGAGTTTCTCTTCCTCTGACCTCTTCAGTTGATCTGGAAATGAAATAATGCAAGCTGAAATAGACGAACCTAAGACTTCATGAACCTGACACCGGAGAATGGGACTTAGTAGGTGCTTTCCGGTCTCTAGCCTCCTGTGTGTCAAGTGGAAATTGCTTTCTTCTACTTGTCCTACTTCTGAGACAGGTGAACCAGATCCCAAGTGCCTTGGACTTCATCAGCATCGACAACATCAGGTTGAATTAAAAGTTTTATTTGCAGGGGTGCCTGGGTGGCTCAGTCGGTTAAACCTCCGACTTCGGCTCAGGTCAGATCTCACGTTCGTGGGTTCGAGCCCCGTGTCAGGCTCTGTGCTGACAGCTAGCTCAGATCCTGGAGCTGCTTCTGGTTCTGTGTCTCCTCTCTCTGCCCCTCCCCCTCTCATGCTCTGTCTCTCTCTGTATCAAAAATAAATAAAATAGTAAAAAAAAATTAAAAGTTTTATTTGCATACGATTCGGTCCTCTCAGCTGACATAGATGCTGTGAGGGAAACCTTCACTGCGCCTTGCGTTTCAACTGACTTTCCCTTTCAAATTAGAAATGCAGCCTTGGCACATGTGACTGAAGTATGAGTGCTGCGATGTGGCTCGGAGGGATGGGCCAGAAAAGCAAGCTGATAACTACAAGATCTACTAGTGCAGATGGATTAATTTTCAGTCTTGGATGATTAAAAGAGCTTTGCCTGTCTCTCCAGGTCAAATGAAATCACAAAGCCAACCAAAGACTGAAGCCTTCCCCTCCAGCTTCCTTTCTTGGACTCACTTGGGCTCACCGAGCCAGAGGCCTCTGGGGAGAAGGGTACCTTGTAGATGCTGGGTGTCCGAGCTGTGCAGGTCTCTGTCCCCCTGCAGGTGTTCAATCTTGGCCTGCAGTTCCTGGTGCTCATTCTCCAGAAGTCGCAGAGCCTGGTTCATCTGTAAGTCTCTACTGTCTGCTCCCTGTAAGGAGGAGGAGGGTCGACCCCGAAGCAGGTCAGTGCTGGGGTAGAGGTTGGGAACAGACCCCACGGAAGAGGAAAACTAGAATGTTAGAGATAGGAACATTGGGGAATTGGAAAATTTGGGATTTTTTTTTCCCCTTCCTTTTGCTCTATTTCTCACATTTAAACAAATGCATTAGATTTTCCTATCTAATGAGTCACAAGGGACTCATTTGAGTAATACTCAAGTTAAAGAACACCAAATCATCACTTTTCTAGGTGTCTTCACATTGTCTTTACTTCTTATTCTAACACTGTCAATTTTCTTTCTTTGGTAGGGTCACTTTTCTCAAAGAATTAAGGTTAAAAACAAAAAGACCTTCATGGGGGAGCCTGGGTATCTCAGTCAGTTAAGCGTCTGACTTCGGCTCAAGTCATGATCTCACGGTTCACGAGTGAGAGAGAATAAGTAGGCGATAGGAGGAAGAAACAACAAATGTGGGGATGTGGACCCTGGCCAGCTGGGTCCACACCTTCAGTAAGACTCACATGACCTGTCGTATTAGTTTGGCCATTCAGGTTCCTGCTTCAGTTAAATTATAAAGGTAAATTTTTGATGTGGGTCTTCAAAATTTCAAACCCAGTCAGTAAAATCTGTGGAAAAAATCACTGGTATGTGCCAGGCTTGGAGCTAAGTGCTTTGTATGGATTACCTGACCTAATTGTTCAACAATCCCAATAAATAGTTGAGGTACTATTATTAGCCTCCTTTTGGAGATGCGGAAACTGAGGCTTAGGAGATTAGTTAAATTTTTATAAGGTAACACAGATTAGAAATGATGGAACCCTTGAGAATGCCGAGGGTCTACAGTAATTACTTAAAAATCACATTGGCGGGATGTTAGTTAATACTCAGCCTATAAGTAAATTAGTGACCTTTGTTCTGAACCAGATGCTGTGGTGGGATGAGGTGCAGAGAGTGGGCGGACAGTAGGCTGATGAATGTTCCAGTCCAGCTCTTTGCATTTGGATGGTGTTATTCAGTGAACACTTAATTCATTTGCATCAGCAGGGCAGACATCCTGGCTGAGCTCACAATTAAGATCTCAGGGCCCCTGCAGTGAGTCAGATACAAAGTGGCCAGTGAGTGAGGAACTGAAAGCCAGATGCTCCCAGCTGCCTTTGGAACCCCCATCTCACCAGCAGCCTCTCTCACTGCCATCACTGCCTCCGTAAGTCCCGCCTTCTCTCCCCGCATCCCAGCCCCAGAGCCTGGTACCTGCAGTTTGGACTGAAGCACATGGAGTTGGCTCTCCAGCTCGGTGTGCTGGGCCCCCAGGCTCTTCCAATCCTCCTTCAGGGCTTCGTACTGGCTCCTCCACTCCTCACACTTCTGCTCGGCCAGAGCCAGGGACCTCTGGGGAGTCAGACAAGAGGAGTAAGTGGAGGGTGCCTCTGGGGTTCCAGGGAGTCCTGCAGGCCAGCTCCCCTGCTGCCCAGAGGCCTCCCTCCCCCGCACCGGGGGTCCCTAGCCCCAAGGAGTACACAGCGTGTCCATACCTGTGCGCTCTGCAGTTGCTGCTCTGCGCTCATTTTCTCCTCCAGCACTTTCTGCAGTGACTCCTTGGCTTTCTGCTCGTAGCTGTTTTTCTGGTCTTCCATCTCCAACAACACCTTTTTCATTCCCCAAGGGGAGTATTTCTGTAAATTTGATGCAATTCAACAAATACATATTGAGCTTCTGTGTGCTGAACCCTGAGCTGGGATAGAGAAATGAAAGGAATTGGGTCCTTGCCCCCAGAGCAGAGATACCAGTAATCTGGTGGACCTTCTTCGCTTTTCTTAGTGTTCACATAGGGGCGCAGAGAGAGGGGCCCAGGTGGTGAAAGAGCTGAGCAGGGTAACAACACACAGTACTCTGGGTGTGGTGAGCATCCCCTCACCTTCCAGGGGTGTCTTAAATCTAACATTTCCAAAGCAGAATCATCTTTCTCAACTGCCTTTCTCCTGAGTTTCTTATCTCAGTGGCCAACATTATCACCTGCTTAGTCTACCAGGCCTGAGACCAGGGAGTCATCCTTGATTTCTCTCATTTTCTCCCAGTAACCAGTCATCCCTTTAGCTTTGTCAAATCAAACTCTTTAACAGGTCATATCTGTCTTCTCCATACATCCTGTTACCTCCTTAGTTCAGACTCTATGGGTCAATGCCATATTTTCTCTGTCTTCAAGCCTTGTGGCTGATCATGTCATTCCCTATTTTAAATCTCTCAGCGACTAAGGATCAGGTCCAAATTCCTTGGCATGGCTCCTACCTATAAGCTCAAACTCTGATTCTATGCTACTTCTACCCAAGCTGAATTGCTTGCAGATCCCCTAAGCACTGTGCTTTTGTCCATATACATTATGAACCTACCCTTTTCATCTGGTTAACCTCTACTCATGGTTCAGTTCAAGAATCATATAAGGTCTGATAGATCTTGACCAATCACCCCTATCCCCCAACACATCAAGGGTTAGGTCGCTTTTCTTAGTGTTCACATAGTATCCCCTGTACATCTCTATTTTCCCACACTATTGACGCTTCTTTCTCCCTTATGGGATTGTAAACTCCTTCAGGTTAGAAAGTAAGCTTTTAAAAAATTTTTTTTATTTGTTTTTATTATTTTAAGTTTTTTAATGTTTATTTATTTTTGAGAGAGAAAAAGAAAGAGAGAGAGAGAGCATGCACAAGTGGGGGTGGGGCAGAGAGAGACGTAGACACAGCATCTGGAACAGGTTCCAGGCTCTGAAATGTCAACACAGTGCCAAGTGCAGGGCTCAAACCCACAAGCTGTTGAGATCATGACCTGAGCTGAATTTGGATGCTTAACCTACTGAGCCACCCAGGTGCACGCCCCCGCTTTATTTCAAATGTTTGTAGTTTCAGAGATCTGAACAATCTCCAATATTCTCAGTGTTTTTAAATGAATATATCTGCATTAAAAAAAATTGGTTTCAGGATTTAAAAAGAGAGCAGCTTTGCAAACTCACTTAGGGTCTTGCCCTCCTCATCCCTTTCATCTTCTTGCCCTGTGATTCTGGGGAAGCCAGGAAGCTTTTACTGTCAATTCTGGGTTACCCCACTGTATAAACAGCAGTCCAGATAATGCAAATTTAGGGATCAATATGAAATCATTTCCATTTAGCTTTGGGATCATCTGAAAATTTGGATTTAAATGTGAGTGGGTCTTATGTTCCTGGAATTTTCATTAGAAGCCAGATCCAGGAGCTACTGGGTGAGGTCATACATGGGTATGTCCCAGTTAGTGGATTTAACCATGCTGGCCAGCTTTACCCTGCTCCCCCCGCCCCCAGATTGAAAATCAAGAGACTGGCATTCTGGATTATATGTTGGTATTTTAAGAGCTTTGTTGGCATTATTTAGTTAATAATAGTCTGACAAAACAGGCCATACTGAAAAATAAAAGGTGTGGGTTAGCAAACCTGTATATAAACTCTGTTCCCCCACAAGACCCCAACCATCCATCTTATCTTTCTAACTCCACATGCTTCACCACATTCTCTTCTCTGACATCCCACCACTTGTCATTTCTATCTCTTGTAATCCAAGAGCAGGTCAATGGAGAGTTTACTGAAGATGGGAAACAATGCCATAGAAAAGCCAAGAGTCATAGCCTTTTGCTTTCTTCCAGGGATTGCTACTAGACAGAAGTTGCTCATGGAATGGAAATTAGTTTGTTAGATCTATAATATCCAACACTTCTGTCCAAAGATTGGGACCTGTGAAGGTCTATGTGGATTCTGTGAATCTTTACCAAGGGCTTCTCCCTACAGTTCCAGGTATTCTTAAGGCTTCTCTGGTTTTGGGGTTCCTTCTCAGGGTACAAAGGGAAGGACACCAGGGGGGAAAAAGGAGAAGAGGGTAGATTGGGGACCAAAATGAAAATGGCAAAGCCAGAACTGGATGAGTAGGAGTGGGTACATTCATCTTTGTCAGATGTTCTTTCTAGAGTGTAGGATCAAGATTCAAGCATTCTCCTTTAATTCTAGAGTCCTTGGCTGAAAGTGTCCTCCAGAATGCTTACCTGGGTACAGGTGTACAGCTGGTTTTCTAAAGATCTCAATTTGCACTTCAGTTTGTCTTCATTAAGCTGGCCCTGGAGCAAATGGGATGAGTTAATTAGTCTGGACCAAAATATAGCATACAAAGAGTTTTCTTCTGTTTTCCCAGCTTAGTGCCTAGAACATGGTCTGCACTCAAGCAATGTTTGTGGAAGTGAACTCTTTCAGGAGGTAGGGAGGAAGAAGGATGTCAAAGGATGTTTGGGTAGAAGAGGATCTTTTCTTCTGTCTCTGGAATAGGAGAAGGAAGAATCAGACTGGCCCCAAGTCTTCTCTGTACCTTGAGGTCTTCTATCCAATGGCTCAATGTATCATAGTAGTTCACTTGAAGGAAATCTTCTAAGCTCTTCTTTTCTTTCCTCATCACCTTTCTCTCCTGTCTGTTTAGGCACGTCTGTATTCCTCACCCCCTCAGTCATGTACAAGGATCTTTACTTCTAAAGTATAGGCCAGTAAGACTAAAGAGGCCTCCACATTCCCTTCCTTATCTCCATCAGCGGCTGAACTGTGTGCGCCTTCGCTCTCTCCTCCCCCCAGATGTATACGTTAACATCCTAACTCCCAGCACCTTAGAATGTGACTGTATTTGGAATTAAAGAGATAATTAAGTTAAAACAAGGTCATTAGGGTGGGCCCTAATCCACTACGACTGGGGTGTCCTCATAAGAAGCGAAGAGAACACAGGAGAAGACAGCCATTTGCAAGCCAAGGAGAGAGGCTTCAAGAGAAACCAACCATGTCAACACCTTGATTTTAGACTTCTAGCTTCCAGAATTGTGATAAAATAAATTTCTTCTGGTTAAGCCACCCAGACTGTGGTATTTTGTTATTAGCAGCCCTAACAAACTAGCACCTCCCTTGCCTCCCTCCTTTCCCTAACACACACACACACACACACACACACACACTGGACTCAAGATGAGAAATTCTTAAGAAAGCAGGACATGGAGGAGAGAGATCAAGCAAGGCAGGGTGTGTATATGTCTGTGTGTGGGGTGGTAGTGGTGGCGGTGGTGAATAAAGGGCTTCCCAGAAAGCCACACACAAGTGGGGTCAGTTTCATGGCATTTTGGACATTCCAAGAGGGATGCTCATCTCAAGGATGGGGGTGGGGAAAAGCAGGCAGGAAGAGCCTCATCTGTTTCTCAATTTTTCAGTATTTTAGCTGAGTAGCAAACAACCTCCTTGCTGTTTTGTTCTTTCCTCCACCTGTAGTTGCCTCTTTTTACCACGGCGGGGTTTTGTTCTTCAAGTCCTGAGTCTGACTTAAGTTTGTGAGAGGATCAGGATGAAGGGAGGGTGCCATCAATGAGAACTGGTTTCCCAGAGGAAAGGCTGTGGGTCTCTAGCAATAACCAGTTTTCATATCCTTTTTCTGGTTTTTTTTTTTTTTGTTTTTTTTTTTTTTCCACCATGAGGCCTTGCAGGACACTTGTCAGGTCTAGAAATTACATTTCTCTAAGGGCCTGAGATGCCATGGCCACTCTCAGGTGGCTTGGGTGTTTGGAATCCTCATTATGTTTCTAGTCTCTAATGGGCTGGGTGCAGAGGAGGGGACTCAGTTTTGAGGTCTGTCCCCCTCTATGGGTTTCAGGGCACCGTGGGGGTTGGCAGGAAGTGGCCAGCTCCTGTTTTGATCTTGTTTGGCTGATTCTTCTAACCCTGGGAGCCAGGGGGCGCCCCCACCCTTTCTGCTTCCTGTATTACTCAGCTGGGCCTTGCAAAAGCAAAAGGCTTTGCCAAAAACAAATTTTCAAAGTGTCTCCTGGTATTAATGTTTTTCATAATGTCTCGTGTGAGAGCTGAGAGGCCAGGATTTGGTATCTACAGTAACCACAGGGCTTTGGGACGGATAAAAGAGATGGACACAGACTTCTATTGCTCTGGACTTTGGAGTAATTGGTTAAAGGGCTGCATTCCCCTGAGTGTCCTTTTTACTGTCAGTCCACAGGTCCTGAAAGCAACTCCTGCACCCCTGTTTCCTGGTTCATATCTCTGCATTTTCCTGTGTCTAAACTCTTGCTATGGCAGAATATAATCAAACCCACCAAGTTTAAGGTTTATCTTGCTGTAGTTTAGAAAGAAAACATAGAAGCCAAAAACATTACATCCTTACATTTTCCCCCATCTCCTCCCTTTTTGGGTAGCTCCTCTCTCTTTCCTTACTGTGGTTTTAATCTGATATTTTGCCTCTTTCAACTGTTTTTGTATTTTAGACGTTCCCCAGATTACTTTTCCATTCATAATGCAATAAAAGAAAATTCAGGATAGCCCCTTCAGTGGGGAGGAAGGGCCACCCAAGTCTGGGGATTGAAAAAAATCTCGTCCACAGCTCCACCTTCCCAGACTCCCTGAGGCAGGGAAGAAAGTTGTAGCCAAGTTGTTGCAAATGGGGCATGTAGTTTCCTGGTCTGAGTCCCAGTTACCCCGACATGAAACCCAATGGTACAATATGTGGGAAGAAGCACCCTTAACAGGCCTACTGTGGACGTTTTTCTTGGCAATTGCTCCCCACCCCCAGACCGGGAGCCCAGGGGTCAGAGACCATGGTACCCCCAATTGGAAAAGGGAACAAGGTAGAGGCCATACACACCTGGTGCTGGTCTGAGGGCTTCAGCTCCTTCTTCTGCTTGGCTTTCCCCGGCCTCTGATCTGTTCTCCAGAAACCTTACCACCACACCACAGAAGCGCCAGCCCACAGCTCATCTGTGCTCTAGCAGAGGTTACTTAGGGCTTGCAGCCAATCCCCTGCTGTGCTGTCATCTCAAGATCTCGTTTCCACTTTGCAGAACTTAAAACCCAACTGTGTCTTGCTCCTGTTTTGATATTGCCCAATACTGAGAGCCTGCTTTCTCAACTGCCCAAACCATCTCCCCGCTGAAGGTTGGACCAAGCTCAGGAGTATCAGCAGTGCCCCAGACCCCATCACATCCAGCAGGCCCAGAGTTAGCTTGGAGGTGGAGGCAATGCAGGGAACTCATTCCTGGGGCTCGCGCAGGGTTTGCCGTGGGCTTCTCTGCGTGTGAAGCTGGGAGATTCAAGACATGGAGGCCAAATGGAAAAAATAAAAGGTCTGAACTGGGCTGAATGTCAAAGTCCCCGTTTGGGTCACATTCCTCCAATTGGTATTTTCCCAAATACCGCAGTCTGGGGCTGTCCTTTCATCCAGGCTGAGGCCTCCATGGCAGGGGTGGAGGGCTTGATGATTTTGTTTTGGGGGAAGCAAGAACCCTTAACTGACAAATCTGACTATTTTTGTTAAAAACAGGAAGCTAGGGTGTCAGTGGGGAGGAGTGAGAAAAGAAGGGAGGGTGTGCAGAGAGGCGGGAAGACAGGAGGGAGAGAACCACAACCCGAGGAGCTTCTGCTCTCCTGCCCGCTCAGTGTGGAGTGAAACTGCCCGCTGAGGTGCCCTGGGAAGAGTGTCCCGTCCCTGCTGAGTTCCAGCGACGTGGGTTCTGACTGCGCCTCACCGCCTCACACGTCACCGGTGATTTCTCGCCTTCCACACCCACCCGGAGCCCAGGTCCTCACTGTTGTCAGAGACCATTTCGAAACACAGATCAGATCATTCATTCTCAGCTCAGTTTGGCAACTGTTTCAGCCCGTGTGCTGCCGAGGCGATCACAACTCCGCAGCTCCTGACTGAGCTGCTTGTGAGGATGGACGGAATCTTGCTAAGTGTAGGACTCTCAACCTGAAAGCAGCGCCCTCCCAGCGCTACCCTGCTGACCACCTGGAGCAGCGTTTCTCACACTGGGGATAGTGTGTGTTCACATGGACCTGTGACACATATGCTTTTCCTTTAGGAAACAGGCTCTATGTAATTTAAGTTTGACATACCTTCATAATTCAAGTCTTCAGAACTCCTCATACACGATTCCTTCATTTCAGCCCAACTCAACTGCACCCAACTGCTTGTTACGCAGAGGCCTTATAATCATTCTGGTTCCTCTGCCTTAAATCCCCTTTCCTTTCTGCTTTTTCTTCCCCATCATCATTCCTACTTCTGCAACTGGTAGACGATGCATCCTTCCAGGCCCAACTAAAGTGATCCCTTTCCTTTGGAGCCTACCCTGTTCCACCTCACGCAGAGTAATTTCTGCCCCCTTCTCCTTCATCTGTGTCACTTTATAGAAACTTCTGTTATTGGCTTTGTCACACTGTATTTGTGTTATTTACTATGTGTCTCTCTCTTCCTGGCTGATGTACGAGCTCCTCAAGAGCAAGAACCCTACTTTTTGTCCCTGGAGCACAGGGCTCAGCACATAGTTGAAACTTAATCAAATGTGTGTTGAATAAATGAGATGATCTCAAATTAGTGCAGCACCGGAAACCACCTGGCATGCACAGCTGTCTGTCTCAGGCTCCTGCTCTGCTGATGCAAACGACCTTCCTTAACCACCAGGAGCCCCAAAACACATACACTTAAATCCTGTACAATGATATGTAGGAAGGAGGACTAAGCGTAGGAAATCTCTTTTATATCACTGTAAACTTCTCAATTTTGTTCCATACTCTCTCATTCCATCTCTCTGTCTAAATACAAGCCATCTACGCCTTGGGGTTAGACGTGCACGGAGGCTCATGAGTCTGTGCATTCTCTTTGTACTGGGGGATTTATGCCCCAGTGGCATAGCTCCCTGAACATAGTATAGTCTAGGGGGTTTCAATGTGGTGTCTGAGGACTCCTGGGAATCCCTGAGACCTTTTCACTGGTTCTATGAGGTCTTCCCTTTTTCAACTATGTATCTATTGAGTCTGGGTTTGCCTTCCCACGCTTCAACCAAAACAATGTATTGCAACAGATAGAATGCGGAAGAAAATATGTGAATCTAGCTGTCTTCTGTTCAGACTTTAAAAAGATTTGCAATGGTATAAAATGATGCTACTCCTCTTACTATGTTTTTGAAAAATATGGTTATCTTTCATAAAAATATGTAATTTAGATTCACATGTAATGGCTTACTATTTTGGTTTTAAAATTTATTCATATTTTGAGATTCCTATTTTCATTTCTAATATAGTAAATCCTAATATGGTAAATAGAAACAGTTCTTTGGGGCTTTCAATACACTTTTTAAAGAGGATAAAGCAGTCTTGAGATTAAAAAGTTGAAGATCCATTGCATTAGACTATATCATGCCTCTGGGTCTTTGCTTGTGCTATATTTCCAACCTAGAATATAGTTCCCACTTCCACATTTGTCTGGAAAATACTCATGTAACTATAAATATTTCCCTGGTTCTCTTCTCTGGAGTCATTCCTTTCTTCTTGTGTGCTATTATATCCTGAAAACATTTATTTCTGCATTATTTTTCATTGTCTCCCTGATGAAACTATAAGCTTTCTAAAAGCAGGAACCCTGACTAATTAATCTCATTATTTCCAGTGCTTAGTACAGAGAACATAGGCTATGAATATTTGTTGAATGGATGGACTAAAATAAGGAGGTCTGAATTTTAGTTTTAGTTCTGCCTTTAACTTGCAATGTGACTTTGGGCAAGTCACTTGACCTCTCTGACACTCAGTTTCCTCATTGGTAAAATGAGAAAACTTAGATTATGTGATCTCTAAGGTCCCCTAGCACTCTGACATTGATGTCTAAGCTGAATAGTAGGTGCATGAAGGCTTAGCGTTAATATTAGTGTGAATCCCATATAAAAATAGTTGACATTTATCACAGTCAGCAATAGCGACTATATTGGGAGCTTCCTCCTATTCTTTCAACATATTAAAACATAGGAATTCTTTCCCGTTTTGGTTCTGGGTCTTCCCTGGGTGTGGAGCAGTATTACCGCAGCTCGTGGCCCTGGATTTAGCTGAGCTCTCCCATGTATGTAACATGTTTGCCCTTTAGGTCTCAGCCCCCCCCCCCCCCCGCCCTTGCCTCTTCAGTAGTGAGAAAACCCCTTCTCTTGCTGGGGTGGTGTGGAAAGAAGAATTAGATGGCCTTAAGCTTAAACCCTTAAGCCCTTAAGCTTTGTTCAAACCAAGACTTCATTCCCTTACCTTCCAAGAGCTGTCAGAAGCCCTTATCAGAGTGGACAGTAGGTCTTGGAGAATTACCATTTTCTGTTTTAGAACCAGTTCCCTTTGGAGGGCCTCCTGGGGGGAAAAATGCAGGAAGGTAAGACTAACCTGGAGGGAGAAGGAGTAGAAGGGTGGAGGAACTGAGGGGAGAGGTCACATGTTACTCACTTTGAGGTACTCAGAAAGTTGGATGATTTCCTAGAGAGAAATAAAAAGGCTATTCAGGAAGACTCCAGAGGTACCTGAGCCCCACCTCAGACTCTACACTGACAGTGTGGAACCTGCTTGGGATTCTCTTTTCTGCTCCTTTCCTGCTTGTGCTCTCCCTCTCTCTCTCTCTCTCAAAACAAATAAGCTTAAAAAAACTTAAAAAAAAAAAAAAAGAAGGAAGACTCTATGTTCCCTGATATCCTGGAACATGGAACTAGAGCCAGGACTGGCTTGTGTTGAGTAAATTTCTTCCTTGGCTCAGAGTCCCTCCAGGCCCCTGTGTCTTTGCTCATCCAGGAAGAAGGTGGCCCTCCATCCCAGCTGTATTTACCATAGAATTCCAGAATGTCAGAACTTGGAAGAGTTAATACACCAACTGAGTCAACCCCTTCAAAGTGAGGATTTTCTTACCTTATCTAGAACTGCAACTCCATAACTGGGAAGAGAAGAAAAGAAATAAAATAAAAAGACAATGGATCAAAGAAAAAAAGCACATAGGAGGCAGTGGGTCAGTGCCTTCTCTTGTCTCTTCTGAAGAGCCAGTAGGGTAGGGAAGGTCTTCCTTACTCTCCATTAAGGTGGACATAGAAGTTCATCGTGCTCCTCCACACACTAGGTGTGGGTTCAAGCAAAGCTTATAAGAGAGGAATGGATGGAGTGTAAGGAAGCTGGGGGCACATGGAAGTACTCACTTGGTTTGCTGACTGGCATCATTCTTAATTGTTGGCTGGGCTTCTTCTGCCTTTGTCTGCGTGCCTGAGCGATGGAGGATAAGGTGATTCAGAACCCGTGGAGGAGGAAGTGGGAAGGGAGAGGGCCTCTACACTGCCAGCAAGCTGAGCCTGCTGTTGCAACATTTTCTGCAGGCCCTAGTGAGGGATGGAGGCTCAGCTCTTACCACGGTGGTATATGGGTGTCTTCTTGATGGAAGAGTTCTGTGGCGAAAGGCCCCCAGCCTGGGAGAGATCCCTCCAGGTGCATGAAGGAGGGTGAGGACACTTGGTTGGTAAGGCCTCAGAGCTGGTCTCTGGCACCTGGAAAGCAAGTAGGGGATGGTGAAAGCCTAGAGCTTCTTAAAGCAAGATTCTTCAGCCGAGTGTAGAAAGATGAACAGTGATCAAGTTTCAGATCTAGAAAGCCAAAGTAACCCATTCCAACCTTCAAAAAACTACAAAGTTGTCCTTGCTCCCGCCCTCCCTTGTCCTTGCTGGTGGATATCATCCTCCCCAGACCAGGCAAATGGGGAGCTGGGCTTGTCTCTGCTTTTATTCTCTAGAATTCCTGATCTACTTTGGTTTCAGCTATTTACACTGCCAGTATGGACTGGTCTGAGAGTGAGGAGGTCTGGGTTAAATCCTGCCTTTTCTACTACGTCTTGGTCTCCTGTTTGTGTAATGAGTGTGTGTAATGTGGATGATCTCCCAGACCCATTCCATGTCAGAGAGATGGCTTTCTTCCTATCAGTAATAGCCTAAACACTGCTGAGGTTTTGTGTGAAGAGAAGGTAGAGCAGGGAGGTGGAGGGGAGGGTGTGGTAGTAGCCATCACAATCTAGTCTGCTCTTTTTTTTTCTTCTTTTTTTAAAGTATATTTATTTATTTTGAGACAGAAAGAGAGAATAAGCATGAGCGAGGGAGAGGTAGAGAGAGAGGGAGAGAGAAAGAATCCCAAGCAGGCTCTGTACTATCAGTGCCAAGCCTGACACGGGGCTTGATCTCATGAACCATGAGACCATGACCTTAACCAGTCAAATACTTAACTGATTGAGCCACCCAAGTGTCCCTCTAGTCTACTCTTTTTAAATTTTCCTTATACAAACTCAAAAATTCTTTGATTGTAACAGAACACTAAAAGGCTAAGAAATGCCTGTGGTATCCAACCACGTAGACTGACTCAATCTCAGTAAAACCTTAAATTACCAATAGGCATAGGGAAAGTTTTTTAGTTAAGTGTGTTTTTGTTCTTTTTCTTCTTAAAAACTTTTTTTTTTTTTTAATGAAAAGCTTTCAGAAACCTTCTTGCCTTAGAAAGTACACAGTTGGTTTTATTTTACAATTGGGCTCAAGGATCATTTTTGTGAACAGCACCTTCTGTTGTGGCTAACAGATCCACTGGTTAAGAAGCCCTGACTGAGCTTCTGAAACTCTGGGTAGGGAACCAGGCCAGGCACTTCCAGGGAATACAGCAGACCCTGCTGTCAACATGCTCACAACATGACTAGGGAGACACAGATGGTTTGCTGGCTGAGATCATCTCGGCGTACCCTGATTTTTGCCAGCACCGCTCCTTCCCAGGCCAGAAGGATGGGTTCTCTAAGTATTATTACACAATCTTAGAGGATTTATAACCTCATAAGGACCACAGAGAGCAGGGGTGGCCTGGAGAAGACAGAGACAGCTTACTGGACCAGACAAGACGTTCACTGAGTGAATTCAGTACAAATAGAACGGACCCAGTGAAAGAGAAAATGTAGGTGGGGGCAACAGGAGAGGGGTGTGTGTGTGTTTCTGAGAGGGGGCATCAAGAAGAGGGGCCTGTGTCCCTGGCATACAGTGAGCATTCAGTAAATATTTGTGGAATGCTGGATGAATGAATGCTTTAAAAGATATGTATAGATGGCCTAAATTTGAACTGATAACTGGGAATTAGCAATGGACTTGTTTTTTAAATTATTTTTTCTTACCTAAAAGGCAAATGTAAAACAAAAAATAGTTAAACAAACAAAGACCCAAACAACAAAAATCTCTGAATGAGTAAGTGGCTAAGGGAGACTAATATATGATTGAGGAAGAAGGAGCTTAATTTAAAATGCTTTTTAGTGACCTTGAGCCCACCCATGTGCCTGCCGCCCTCCAGAGAAGTGTGTCCCTTGACATGACCCACCTGCTGCTGGGGGGAGGAGGAGATCCTGTTGGCCAAAGACAAGGGCTCCTTGAGGTCAGTTGGCTGGCCTGGCTGCCTCGAGGGACCGCGCTCCTTGGCCCTGGGGCTCTGTGCCTTGCCTTTCTCCTCCACCTGCAGATTCCTCCTCCTGAAGAACTCCTGTTGTCGTGCTCTCCGGAGCTGCTCTCTCTGCTGGGTCCTCAGTGCCTTCCCCACCTGGCGGCAAGTGGTCACATTGGGGCGGCAACGGCGGCTTTCACGGGTCTCTTGCCGGCGCTCACACTTGGCCTCATAGCTCTCAGCCCACCGGGCCAAGCCAGGGGAAGGCCTGGGGTCCAGGCTGATCATGATGACCTCCTGAGCACCTGTTGTGCTTGGCTTCCAGTTCCTGGAATAGCTGCCTGGGTCTGCCAAATGCCAAGAGGGAGGAGAAGGGGAGGGGTCAGAAGATGGGCAGAAAAAAATGACTATCTCCTGGGACCAGGGGGCAGAAATAGCACAGTGTCCCATGGATGTGGGTTAAAAACTGGGGAGGCGATGGTGTCAAACTGGGAGTCAGGACTCCTGGGTCCTGGCTCCACACTAATTTCTGCTTTCCTCTGGCCTATGTTTCTCCCTCTGCAAAGTGCAAAGATCTCTCTGGCTGCCACTTCTTCCTTGACCTTCCTTGATCTCACCCTGTCTCTAAGCCAGGACTAATTGATAAAAATTGTCATCTGTGTATAGCCTTTTAGATAGCAGATTGTGACTTCTAGAGAACCAGGTAAACTGGCTCCCTATTTGCCAATCAAAAAGTAAAACCAGCTTCTTTATTGTTCTCTTGGCCCAAGTTGTTGCAAAAATAGGTGAGTGACTCTTATCAAGTCCCAGAGGGATAACCAAACCCCCCCCCCAAGGTGTGGCTAGTCCTGTGACCAGCACCCACTGGCTGTCTTTTTGACCCTTAGTGACTAGCTTCTGAGCCTGGTCCTGGGCATGGCCAGGAGGGAGGAAGGGAGGGAAAGCTCACCCTAATTTCTCCAGTCATGAAGTCCTGACACTGGTCCACTGGGACCCACTTCCAACCCAGGACTGGGCTCTGGGCCACAGGAGCAGATCAACTCAAACCAGTATCAGCTGAGTACCTGTGACCTGTCCAGTGTTGACCGAAACCCATTTCAGAACTTCCGGCTCAATAACTCTCCACACCGAAGGTTCCATGTTTTAGAATCTCCTCTCTGTTAGGGCTAAGTATGCCACCAGGTCAGCTCTCCTCAGCCCGAACACAGACTGTACCATCAAAACCAGCAACCACATGAATTACACCTCAACAAGGCTATTACACACAAGAAGGAAACAACTGCAAACAGTGCCGTCAAGTCCCCAGGGAACCAGGCTTGGTGTAGAAGCCACACTTGTTGCCCCTTGACATGGTCCTACCTGCTATTCACAGAACCCCCAACTCAACTCTTTCTTCCTTCTCTGTGTCCTTCTCTCTCTTTCCTACCCTCCATCACCTACCTTCTGCAAATTTGTTTATTCTCCTAGAACCCTCTCTGGGAGCCTCGCTGAATTGGGGCTGGACTTGGCTCAGCTGGTCCTGAGAACCGGAAATTCTGCGCCTTGCCTCCACTGATCACAGCAGTCAGCCCGTGGCTGACGGAGGAAGAGGGACTCCGGCTGCCACTTCTCCTCTCTGTCCTACGACTTCACTACCCACGATCCGGAAACCCAGTTCCTGGGGAGGCCAGAGGGGCATCTCAGCTTCACTGACCAGCAGGCAATTGCCAGCTCTGGCTCGTTGGGTTTATTTATAGGCCAAACAGACTCAACAGGTAGCAGCCTCTCTGTTCTTTGATTGGAACTTTGCTGCCCATCTGGCTCAGTCCAGAATTCTCTGCAGGATGCTTGCTCTCTCTCGGATCATACCGCTGGTTCCCTGGGGTCATTCGTGGGTGGGGCGGTCTCACTCCAGGAGAGGGGCCTTACAAGGTCAAACCTGGCATGTTGTCAAAT
The DNA here is from genome assembly GCF_006229205.1 of Suricata suricatta. Taxonomy (NCBI): domain Eukaryota; kingdom Metazoa; phylum Chordata; class Mammalia; order Carnivora; family Herpestidae; genus Suricata; species Suricata suricatta. The sequence goes on from NC_043702.1 coordinate 140,812,994, forward strand.
GCCTGACTCTCCAGGCTTGGAGGGGCATCCTCCAGCTGTGGGCAGTGCAGACCCCAGGCAGGACTGTGAGGTTCTCAGGGCTTGTTCCCTCGTCCCATCCCTAGGTGGCTTTTCTCTTTAGGCTTTTCTTCTCATTCCCACTCTGTAGGCGGTCCCTGACTTCCCACCTGCTACCTCCGTTATCTAAACCTTAGAACAGGATCCAAAAGGCTCATTCATATTAAGCTGTAAATGACTGAATGGATTATGTACAGGTGAACTCCATGTCCAGAATCTATGCTTGTGGTATAGATAGGTATTCTGCCTTCGATGGGGGAGGCGGGGAGCCCTGGCTCTGGACTCAGGCTGTGTGGATTCATATCCTGGCTCTGTCACCCACTACCGCTGTGCTATTAGAAAAGCTATTATGCATCTCTAAGTCTTAGTCTTTTCATTTATAAAATGGGGCCACAGCTTCCCTTGTAAGGTTATAAGAATTAAAGTGAAAATGCACATCAATCATCTGGCACAATAAATGTTAGCTTTCTACAATACTAAACCAGGATGATTATTACTCCTTTCTTGCTGATCTTGGCTATTAAAGACTCGGTGCCATAAGACCAGCGCCTCCAGCTAGACTAGCAGTGCAGGACCAAGAATGCCTCATCCTTCCGTCTCCCACCCTTTTCTCTTTGAAGGGGTGCTGTTTACCACATGGAGGGGATGCTGGCCTCGGGTTGAAATCATATTTACTGCTCTGGTTCCTCGGACCTCTGCAAGGAAAAAGGACTTCTCTGTGGTCTGGGCACAAGTGCCTTCTCAATTAGGCTGGCAGAAAGGCAAAGAAGAGGTGGGGTGAAGAATCTGTGTGCCTGTGTCCCGCCATTAAAACGTGGGCCGCTAGGTCCCGTCCCTGTAATCCGCAGGCTTTGTAGAGGAAGCAAAGCCTGTGATTATGAAGAATCCTCCCACCTTCCTGTCATGAGGAGGAAAGGTCTGTGGGGGAGGAGACGGAGCCAGAGGTAAGGTCTTCCCCCAGACTCTGCCAGGCTGGCTACACCAGCGCGCCAGTTCGCTTCAAAACACGCTGTCTCGCTCTGCTTCCTGAGGGGCAGACCCTGGGATCCATTGCCCCAGCAGGGAGACGCAGTAGAAATGGCTTCTCAGAGAAGAGAGCATTCTCAGACCACCCCAGCCCTCACACCCGGTAGGATTCGGTGCGCACAGCTGAATGGAATCATGTCCAGCTTTCTGGGATGTTTTGACTATTCTGATTTGCTTAAACACAAGAAGCCATGTGGGACGGCTGACTGACAGGGATAGGCTGTGGAAGAAAAGGGAACTGGTCCCTGTGTGGTTCAAAGAAAGGTCACGGGGCCACTGCCCAGGCTTTCTGGCATCTGTGGGGTGTCCCTTGGCAGTATGACAGGTCCCATTGGAGCTTGGGGAGGAGGTGGTAGTGACTGAGGGCATCCTGCCTCAGGGAGAGGTCAGGGTGGTGCCCTCACCTGACAGGGGCTTGTTGCTGCCTTTCCAAGTCTCTGCTCCTACTTTCTGGCTGTGTGTGCCATGAATGGCTTCCTGCCTAGGTCTGACCATCCTAGTGCAGAGCCTAGCCCGAGCTGAGGAGGCAAAGGCCTGCACCTACGTGCTCGAAGGGCAGCTTGTTGTCTGGGCGACTCCTGCTTTGAAGGGAACTGTAAAAGCTCATTTAATTCATGCCCATCACTGGCTAGCCTGTACCCTAAGCCATTTGACTCACTCCTAATCTAGTCTAATGGATGGAGCAGAGGAGCGTTCAAAGCCGTACCCCTGTGCTATGGCTTGTGCCCTCAGGAACCAGTGCAGCACCCTTTCCTGCTTACCCACACCCCCTACCTTCTTAAACTAATCCATCTGCTTCCGCATCTCCCCCTTTGGCAGAGGGAAGCTTGGATGACAGAGCACCTTCCCCACCCCAGAGCTGGAGGTCCCCAACCTGGACACAAAAGCATCTACCTTCTCAGTTACCTTGGGTCCCAGGCTCCAAACCAAGCAGCTCAGGAAAACATTCCACCTGCTGGGCAGATCTTGGCTCTGGTCTCAGATGGGGCAAGGAGGCAGTAGCTGAGTCAAGTGTAAGCTGTCAGTTCATGGCTCTGGGCCCCCTTAGCATTTTCCTTCTTGGTACTGTCTTTCTTTCTGCACAGCAGCCTTGCTGAAACAGGAAACAGACAAAGCCACAATGCTTGCTTGCCCCAGTTCCTCTCTCTTGCTCTCTGGCACAATCTGAGTGGGCCCCTGAGCCCTTGAGGCCTCTGGGGCTGGGCACAGGAGCTCCTCCCACCTTTGGGCACCCCAGCCACCCTTTCTCTTGCTAGTGGATCAGTGTGAGCTCTCAGTTGCTTTCAAATCAAATCCCTTTCTAGAAGTGGACAAAGATGGGACTCAGGGTCACATCCAAACCTTGCAGTTTTGATGAGGGGGAAGATGCTTTTTTGACCTAGAAGAGATGTTCCCTGTATAGGTTTTCATGTGTATCAGGTAGCTCTCTGTGTAAGGATTTTCTCTTTTCTCTGGCTACCTCTTCCCAATCCTAAAGAGTTGTGAAGAGTTTCTGCTTTTCTGGGGATGCCTGGGTGGCTCAGTCGGTTGAGCATCTGACTCTTGGTTTCAGCTCAGGTATGATCTCACAGTTCCTGGGTTCAAGCCCTGTGTCGGGCTCCGTGTTCACAGTGTGGAGCCTGCTTAGATTCTCTGTCTCCCTCTCTCTGTTCTCTCTCAAAATAAATAAATAAAAACCTTTAAGGAAAAGTTTGTGCTCTTCTGAAGTACCTGGTATCTTTTTCAGAATTCAGGAATGAGGCCAGCTCAGAATTTGCTCCTTTCTGAAGCAATGAGAATGTAAAAACGGTTAGGGATGGGTGGCTGGGGAATGGCAGGACAAATAGCAGATAGAATCTCATGAAAAGTCCAATTTACTAGGAAATTTGGGCAAAAACTAAAAAGAATTGATCTGTGTGCATTAAAAATAACGATTACAGCGGTGCCTGGTGGCTCGGTTGGTTAAGAGTCTGACTCTTTTTTTTTTTTTTTAAGAGTCTGACTCTTGATTTCATCTCAGGTCATAATCTCATGGTTGAGAGATTGAGCCTGGTGTGCGGCTCTGTGCTGACAGCACGGAGCCTGCTTGGGATTCTCTCTCTCTCCCTCTCTTTGCCCCTCTCCTGCTTCCCTCTTTCTCTCTCAAAATAAACACTAAAAAAAGAAAGAAAGAAGGAAAGAAAGAAAGAAAGAAGGAAAGAAAGAAAGAAAGAAAGAAAGAAAGAAAGAAAGAAAGAAAGAAAGAAAGAAACTATTACGATGATATTGTGAGGAAATTCACAAGAAGTTCAGGATAAGAAGATGGTGGTTGGATTAGGACAAGTTAACTAAGTAGCTTTGTAACTATGTGCAATAAGCCTTTTCTGAATGGTCCACTCAATACAGTGGTTGGATGATTTATGTGGCTCCTATGAATTCTAAGTCTTCACACATGTGAAGTGTATCTTTTAAATAGCTGTGATAAGATAACCCTTATTAGTATGTGGGGAGTATGTCATAGTCTTCTCCGTTGCCTGCTACTTACTCCATTTGCTGAGGAGGTAATGGACAAGGAGTAGGCAGGGGAAAGTACAGAGGATGGGTTCTCCAGCACTGGAACTAAAGACAAACAACATTCCCTCAGGATGAGAGACAAGAGCTCAAGGTCCCTGGAGCCTGACATCATGGAGATGAGAATGAGTAGAGACAGAGAGGTTGGGGAGTCCAAGATGGAGGAATAAGACATTTGTATTGGCATAGCTGACTCAGAGGGTTCTGGTAGTTTAGGGCACGAGGGTCTAGAGGTCAAAACAGAAATTCCTATGGATCAACTATTTGGACTCCATTAAAAAACCAAAAAGAAATGTGAATGAAGATCAAAATCCCTTTTAGGGCTATTTTAGGCTATCAGAATCCCATTTAGGGCACTCAATGGGATGCCACCCCCATCATCACAAAAGATGTAAAGCCATTACCTTCATTTTCAGCCAAGAATTCTGAGAACCTAAACAATTGTGACTGTACTCACTAACATGCTAAAGCTGGAGATATTTGCTGTCTGGTAAAATTAGCTTATTTAATAGTGTTATCTTCTTTCTGAAACTGGAAATTTTCCTTCCTGGTTTAAACGGTCATTTCTTGCCACAACCTTGATTAAGCTATCCCCATTATTTCACAGATGGCCTCACATTCCAAACTTAATCATTCTCCAGGGCCTTTTCTAGACACTTAACACATTTCTATACTTACCTTTCTGATCTACTTTTAATTTTAATTTTAATTTTTTTATTTTATTTATTTTTGATACAGAGGGAGACGAGAGCATGAGAGGGGGAGGGGCAGAGAGAGAAGGAGCCACAGAACCGGAAGCAAGCTCCAGGCTCTGAGCTGTCAGCACAGAGCCTGACGTGGGGCTGGAACCCACAAACGTGAGATCTGACCTGAGCCGAAGTTGGAGGCCCAACTGACTGAGCCACCCAGGCGCCCCTTTTTATTTTTTAAGTAAACTTGGCACCTAACATGGAGCTCACGACCCTAAGATCCAGGGTTTCATACTCTACTGACTGAGCCAGCATTTCTGATGTATTTCATACTCAGAACAATCTATTGTTCATAACAGAGAACATTTAAATTGATGCAGTAAGACTGAACCAAAACTGATCTCACCAAAGCTCTGACAGAGTGCTTTCAGCCTGCTCTTCAGAGAGCATTTTAGGAGCATGCTTTGAAGACTAATAAGATAGATTGATGGAGAAATGGGTCAGAAAGCATTCAGATTTTCATTTTTCAGCTTTATAAAAATTGTAATATAATCCCATTAAAATAATTTTAAAGTCAAAAAATAAAACACCTTAATCCTACTCACCAAACACGAGCAAGTTTCATATTTTTCACATTCCCTTCTAGTCTTTCTTTCTTCTTTCTTCCTTCCTTCCTTGCTTCCTTCCTTTTTAACATATTTTAAGTGTAGGGAACCTATAATTATGTGTTTGTTTTTCCACTTCATACTATATTTTTTTCAGATTTTAACTTTTTTGATTTTTTTACCTTTTAGTGTCATCATGATCTTCCATAATGTTAATATACCACGATCTGTTCAATAATTCTTTTATTATTGAACAGTAGCTATGTCTACCTAACATTGCTCAAGATAAGTTTTAACCCCTGGTAAATACGATTTAATAGCCATACGAAAAATGAATGAGTTATAATAATTTTCTGTAATCACAACAATTAATTCAGAGCTGTGATAACTTTCAACTTTATAACAGGATTACTTTGTATATATCAGCCCTGTCACCTGCTTTTCAGGGCCGTTGTTCACTCTGAAGCATACTGCCCAAGTGGTAGCCTGGGTCAGTAGATCAGCTGGAGCATTCAGGAAGTAGGGCTGCCTGGGTCGGAAGCCTGGCTTTGCCATTTACTTCCTGTTTCACTTTAGTAAGTTATTTAATATTTTGCATCTCAGCTTTCTCCTCTGCAAGATGGCAACAATCTAGGGCGCCTGGGTGGCTCAGTTGGTTAAGCTTCCAACTTTGGCTCAGGTCACGATCCCCCCGCCCCGCCCCAGCCCCTGCCACAGCCCCGTGCTGACAGCTCCGAACCAGGAGCCTGCTTTGAATTCTTTGTCTCCCTCAATCTCCACACCCCCCTCAAAAATAAAGAAAAATTAAAAAAAGATGTATGATGGCAATAATGATAATACCTACCCTACATGATTAGCTTAGGGCTACATGATATTATAACGCACTCAATAAATTCCAGCTCTCGCTGTTGTTATAGTAACATCTACAATTTGAGCGTCTGCCCTTGTGACTTATTGATGGTTATGATGGAATAGATCCTCAGTCAGATGTGCAGCTGTAAGAAAATGAAGTAGTTTCAGTGCATCTATGTGTTTTATCTGATATAATTTCATAAGTATGTCATAGGTTAAAAATATTCAAAATAATCACTCTGAAAGATTAATAAACATAAGGAACTTTATCCATGGAATGATGGCAGAAGTTAAAATATGTAAGTTTTTAAACTCACCCAACTCAGCTGACCAAGTTCTTTCACAAACGTGTGTTGCACAACTCTTTAAACTCCTTCAACTCAAGTCAGCTGACCAAGTCCTTTTACAAACGTGTATCATACAACTCTACATGGAAGAAAAATAGTTGAGGTGCCTCCCAGTGTTCCCTCAAATAAGAGTCTGTGGGCCATTTAACTTTTATTTTCTATCAGATCAAACCCAATGTTTTCTGATGTAAATAATGGGAACACAATTGCCCCCACCTCATAGGACTGTTTTGGGGATCAAATGAGTGACTATTCATTCAGTAGAATAGTGCCTGAACATGGTTTAAGTTCTATGCTTGCTAATAAAGTGAAGTAAAAGAACGAAATCATCCCAAGTACTGAGGCCCTTCTTAGTGTTTGCATGATGTAACTGATGATTTGTTTCATATGAAGATTATATGGAGGAATTTATTTTTACTTATATGGAGATGTTTGTCATTTCTAATTTTTAACCTTTACAAATAGTGCTGCAAATGAGCACAGGCAATTATGTGTTTTTCTTCTTTGGAAATATTTCCTTTAGGATAAAATCCAGGAGTGGGTATGCTGGAGCAGTTTCAAGAAGAAGTAGGTTAGTTCTGATGAGGAAGTTTTGCAGGAAGTGGGCAGGAAGGAATAGAGGGAGGGTTTGGGCATTGCTGGAGATGGCACGGTCAGAACGCTAGGAGGTGGAGGGCTCTCCCAACAGCCTGAGGGGCTGCCAGGCATCCGGAGAGAGGCAAACACAGGATGGTGTGGGGAAAAGAATAACGGGCTGGAATGTGATGAAGTCATTTTTAGGTCCATCTATCCCTCTTCTTTAAAATGAAAAGTTGTTTTGTCCCCTTTTTAGGCCTTTCCCAGTATTAGGGTCTAGGTGTCCTTCATTTCTCAAACATTAATCAAATACCTTATATACACCAAAATCTGTGTTTAGAATTAGGGATGCAGCAATGAGTAAAATAAAATAAATACCTTCGAGTAATTACATAAGACAATTTTATCTTTTATTATTTATTTATTTATTTATTTTTATTTTAAGCTTATTTATTTATTTTTGGGAGGAGGGGCAGAGAGAGAAGAGGAAAGACAGAATTCCAAGCAGGCCCTACACTGTTAGTGCAGAACAAAACATGGGGCTTGAACATACAAGCCCCATGAGATCATGACCTAAGCCAGAATCAAGGGTTGGGCACTCAGCCAACTCAGACACCCAGGCGCCCCTCATAAGACAGTCTTAAAGGTAAATTCAAAGCATAGTGAACTAAACTGATGGACAGATACAGAAAATTATAGAGGCATCGGGTGCCTGGCTGGCTCAGTTGGTAGAGCATGTGACTCCTGATCTCAGGGTTGTGAGTTCAAGCCCAACATGGGTGTGGAGACTACTTAAAGATAGCAAGGAAGGAAGGAAGGGAAAAAGAGAAGAAGAAAGAAAGAAAATTATGGAAAGAAAGAAAATTAGAGACATGGGATAGGAGTGGGAGAGCACTCGTCCCTGCATTGTGGATAGGCCCTGATGGAAGAGAATACACTTTTCCTAGAGGAGGTAATGGCAGAGTGGAATCTTGAAGGCTGAACAGGAGTTAAGCTGACAACAGGGAGAGTGAAGAACATTCTGGGCAGAAGAGATAGCCTGAGGCCGAAAGGCCTGGTGGGAACAGAAGGGTGCCTTCGGAGGACCAGCAGCTCCTTGTCCTTGGGGAATCAAAAGCAGGACAGGTAACCTGAGATGTGGCTATGGAGGTAGCCAAGGTCCTTGGATACCACTTTAAAGAGTTTGGGTTTTCTTTGTACCATTGTACTCAAGGATGGCTTTGGATATATGCTAGCTTCCAGTGGCAGCCAAGAACGGGCCTCGATTTACCCATACCCTGACATTTCTTTCTTTGTGAGGCTCACAGCACCTTGCTTGTACGAGTGACCACTAGCTGTCCCTACGGAACAGATCTAGCCAAAAGCCAATGGTGTAGATGCGCGAGTCGCGTCCGGCCTCCTGTAAGGGTCTCTTCTACCGCCCTAAGCAATGATTCAGAGAAGGCCCCCTGTGATGGGGTGGTGGTATCTCTTGCTGGGCCCGGAGCCACCTGGGGGAAAGAAATTGTGGTGAAGTGTGGTACACTACCAACCGTCAGTCACTGGGTGGCGCTGCCACCCTGGCGGCAAAAATGCAGGCTTGTGAAAAGGAAAAGTCTGGTTAGGATGCCCTGGCTCTCTTTGGTCTTGGGGTGGGGTAGCTTTTCAAGCCCTCTGTTACTCGGAGTTCAGGGCGCCACAAGACTGTTCAAGGACAGTGTGAGGGAGGTCCCAAAGCACGCCAACCCAACAGTCCCAGGGCAGCCAATCAGCACAGAGAGACCCTAACACCCATGGCTTCGTGGTCTTTCAGACCTCAGCTCTCATCAGTGTGGGTCTTTTGAAACCGTCTGGTTCCTGATCAGAATCCTTGCCAATGTGCCTCCCCTTTGGCTTCCGTTTCTTTATCCGCTTTCCCAGAGACTATCTCCAAAGCCTCCCCAACTAAAACGGTTTATTCATCTGCCACTTTACTATTTTTTAAGAACTCCTTTCCCCACCCTCCCT